>NW_028225179.1:158485265-158676556 GCF_052327205.1 Somniosus microcephalus
AGCTACTCTTGTGCCTTCCTGCTTTCAGCTGGTGAGGAGGAGGTCCCTGAAGCTGCCAGTGACAGTCCCTCGGAAGAGGAGGACGAGGAGGAGCAAGAGGAAGGCGGCCCATCGGGGGAACCCTCATCCGCGCCAGGGGATGGCAATGGAGGGGACACGTCTTCCCTGGAGGAGAGGCAGGGGGAAGTGTTGCAGGGGGGTGTAGCTCCTGTGCCCAGTGGCGTCCAGCCACGCGGGAAGGGTCGGGCAGCTCGGCGGCCTTCTCCCCAGAAGGGGGAAGTGTTGCAGGGGAGTGTAGCTCCTGTGCCCAGTGGCGTCCAGCCACGCGGGAAGGGTCGGGCAGCTCGGCGGCCTTCTCCCCAGAGGGGGGAAGTGTTGCAGGGGAGTGTAGCTCCTGTGCCCAGTGGCGTCCAGCCACGCGGGAAGGGTCGGGCAGCTCGGCGGCCTTCTCCCCAGAGGGGGGAAGTGTTGCAGGGGAGTGTAGTTGCTGGGCCCAGTGGCGTCCAGCCACGCGGGAAGGGTCGGGCAGCTCGGCGGCCTTCTCCCCAGAGGGAGAGTCCGGCCTCCAGTCCGGAGACGGTCCTCGCCCAGGAGGTGCGCCTCCTCGATCAAATGTCCACGGACTCGGATCGCCGGCACACCGAGTTCATGGGGGTTGTGGCACGGTTGCCTGAGGCCATCGAGTCCCTGGCTCATAGTGTGTCCGATTTCGGGGCCTCACAGGCCAGGGGTTTCGAGCAACTCGGGGCAGCACAGGCCAGGGGTTTCGAACAATTCAGGGCAGCACAGGACGCGAGTCGGGCCGAATTCAGGGCAGCACAGGACGCGAGTCAGGCCGAATTCAGGGCAGCACAGGACGCGAGTCGGGATGACCTCAGGGCAGCACAGGCAACGAGTGGCCAGTTGATCAGTGGTGCCGTGCAGTCACTGGCTGGGTTGATGCGGGCACAGACCAGGGCAGTACGGGCACTCACTGCTGCCACACTCGCTGTGTCAGCCAGGCATCGCCAGGGCACCCGCCGCGCTGCAGCAGCACAGCGGTCTGGCCTTCAGCAGATTGCTGCGCTTGCTGCAGTGCCAGCCCGGCCGAGTGCCAGTGTCTCAGGCGAGCAGCGAGCGCCTGGCATCAGCCAGCTTGCCCCCATTGCTGCAGCCGCCACTGCCACTCCCCCAGTGAAGCTGCCACGAGCTGCTGGAGAGACTGATGCTGCCCAGCCACAGCTGCAGCAGTCAGCAGCCGGCCCCTTGAGGGCCAGAGCTCGTCTAGGCCGACCCCCAAGGGCATCTGCCGTCACGCCATGTGCCCCTCAGGAGCCTTCCCCGAGCCTTGCAGCACCCACAGGGCCCAGGTTGAGGCGGAGCAGCAGGTCGGCCAGTGGCCGGAAAAGGCTGGACAAGGACTCGCCCTCTCGGCACACAAAGTAGAGGGTGTTGCCAAATATTTTTTTATATGGGGGTGGTTGTGTTGTCTATGGGGGGGGTTGTTTTGGTAAGGCCGAGGATGAAGGCCATTTGGATGGAAAAGTTTTGTTATTCCTCCCCAGGTTGTGGGAGTGAGTCATGTGTTTGACTGTTTTTTGGGGGTGTTGTCTGTTTTTGGGTTTCATGTGGGAAGGGCCCTGAGTTTGTTCAATAAAGCTTTTTCTTTATTCAGCTTGTCCATGTTTGATGTTTGAAGTGGTTGTTGCGTTAACCGGCTGAGGGCTTGCGGAGCGGCTGCATTCATGTCCCTTCATTGCCACAAGCCATTCCCTGACAGGGGGCCTAGAAGTGTCGTTCAATAAGCCGCCGACGGACGGCCCTTGGACCTTGTGGCTCCCTCCTGGGCTGGTACTCCTCCTCCTCCTCCTCCTCCTCCTCATGGTCCTCCTGAGGTGGTGGTCCAACGTGAGGTGGCAGTGCCTGAGTCCTGCGGATAGCCAGGTTGTGCAGCATGCAGCAAACGACGACGAACTGGGAGACTCTATCCGACGAATACTGCAGAGATCCGCCGGAGCGATCCAGGCAGCGGAACTGTTGCTTGAGGACGCCAGTCGTTTGCTCTATGATGTTCCTTGTGGCTTGATGGCTTTCGTTGTATGCCTCCTCAGCAGGGGTCCTGGGTGCGCGGAGCGGGGTCATGAGCCATGCACACAAAGGATAGCCTTTGTCCCCGATAAGCCATCCTCTTGGGGGAGGCTGTGCCTGGAACATGTCAGCCACAGTAGTCTGGTGCAGGATAAATGCATCGTGGCTGCTGCCTGGAAAGCGGGCATTGACAGCTAGGATGCGCTGCCTGTTGTCACACACCAGCTGTACATTGAGGGAATGGTAGCCCTTCCGGTTGCGGTAATCTTCGGCATTGTCGATAGGTGCCCGCAAAGCCACATGCGTGCAGTCAATGGCGCCCTGCACCATGGGGAAGTCTGCGATCCTCGCAAATCCGACTGCACGCTGCTCCTGCCTCTCCAGGGTCATGGGGAAGGAGATGAATTGGTGTCTCCTTGTGAAAAGGGCATCGGTGACCTGCCAGATGCAGCGATGCACGGCGAACTGGGATATGTTAGCTATGTCCCCAGCAGCGGCTTGGAAGGAGCCGCTTGCATAAAAGTTCAGAGCCACCGTGACCTTCACTTCCACCGACAGAGATGTCCTGCACATCAGCTGTGGACACAGATCTCTGTGAAGCAGCTGGCAGATCTCTGCAACCACCTCCCTTCTGAAGCGCAGCCTCTTAACACACTGCGCGGCAGTCATGGTGAGATAGGACACCTGCTGGCGGTATTCCCTGAGTGGGTAAGGCCTACGTTGCCGACGCCTGATGCCCCCTCTGCGTCTAGGCATGGCTGCCCCTCTCACACAGCGTCTGCGAGCCCTTCGCACATAATGCTGGAACTGAGGGTTGGCACCCCATGCAGCCCCCATAATATACTGGCAAACAATGAAATCACAATGAGGCAAATTTCCAAGCTCTGGCCAGAAGCCAAAAATACCTCTCCTATGTTGGGCCAAATCAATAAGGTCTCTTCCTTGGTCTCTGTCCAGAAATCCGTTGCACAAAAGTCATTGCTGCAAAATGGCTGGCCTTTAGAGTTCAGTGTAAGTGCCCTTTAATTAGCGCTCCCCGAGGCCCGCAGGGCCTCTGCTGCGTTCCACTTCACAGTTCTTAGCACCGCCACGCCCACATTGGGCGGGCGCGACTGAAGTTCTGGTTTGGGGCGCACAAAGGGCGTTGCACGACGAAATGACGTCATAAGCTGCGCGCGCAGCTGAGCGCGCGCAAACACTTTGCGCCAGCGCTAAATGTCTACTGAAGTTGGGCGTAGGCCAGATCGCGCTGCGCCCGGCCGCTAAGTGCCTAGCGCTCGAAGTCTACTCCTCTTAAGGCGCTAACGGCTGGCGCACGCAACTGAATTTCTAGGCCAGTGACTCTCACACCCACCGCACCAGACTCACACTCACAACATGGAACTGGAACTGGATTGCAATCTGAGTGCCAAAAAATATTAAACTGGAGCAATACGGAAATAATTACAAGCAAAATATCAAGATCAGGACAACTCATTCCCGGGAGGTTGCGGTTATTCCCGGGAATCTGCGGACAGTGTGGGAGCCGGTTAGTTCGGTGACAACAGTACCGCCCCGGAATAGACAAAACAATCGGTTTAAATCAGTGTCGAATTATTCAGCAAATGCTGCATTTATTTCAGTTATCATCGGTTATTTTGTGACTGTGAAGTTTCACTGAACTGACCCGCAATATAATCCTCACCTTCAGAAATATCAGCCCGTCTTTTTGCTCCGTTTCTGCGACTTTGAGAGTTTCTCCTGAATAGAATTTAAATTCTCTTGAATTTCTCGGAGGTTTTTCTCCATTGTTTCTAGAATCTCCCCCTCTTGTTCCCTGAGATCTCTGATTTAAAAAAAATTTTTTATTCATTGATGGGATGTGGGTGTTGCTGGCTAGGCCTGCATTTAGTGCCCATCCCTAATTGCCCTTGAGAAGATGGTGGTGAGCCACCTTCTTGAACCGCTGCAGTCCATATGGTGTAGGTACACCCACAATGCTGTTAGGAAGGGAGTTCCAGGATTTTGGCCCAGCGACAGTGAAGGAACGGCGATACAGGTCCAAGTCAGGATGGTGTGTGGCTTGGAGGGGAACTTGTAGGTGGTGATGTTCCCATGCATCTGCTGCCCTTATCCTAAGTGGTAGAGGTCGCGGGTTTGGAAGGTGCTGTTGAAGGAGCTTTGGCGAGTTGCTGCAGTGCATCTTGTAGATGGTACACACTGCAGCCACAGTGCGCCGGTGGTGGAGGGAGTGAATGTTGAAGGTGGTGGATGGAGTGCCAATCCAGCGGGCTGCTTTATCCTGAATGGTGTCGAGCTTCTTGAGTGTTGTTGGAGCTGCACTCATCCAGGCAAGTGGAGAGTATTCCATCATCTCTGGGGATAGGTTATCGACCAATATTTACTACAAGCCCACTGACTCCCACAGCTACCTGGACTACACTTCCTCCCACCCCGCTTCCTGTATGGACCCTATTCCATTCTCCCAGTTTCTCCGCCTCCGCCGTATCTGCTCCGACGACGCCACCTTCCACACCAGTGCTTCAGACATGTCTTCCTTTTTCCGCAACCGAGGACTCCCCTCTACTGTGGTTGACACTGCCCTCGACCGTGTCAGTTCTATCTCCCGCACTTCTGCCCTCACCCCTGCCCCTCCCTCCCGGAACCACGATAGGGTTCCCCTTGTCCTCACCTTTCACCCCACCAGATCCACATTCAACAGATCATCCTCCGGCATTTCCGCTACCTCCAAAGTGATCCCACCACCAAACGTATCTTCCCCTCCCCTCCCCTTTCAGCATTCCGCAGGGACCGCTCCCTCCGAGACACCCTAGTCCACTCCTCTATCACCCCAAACAGCCCTTCCTCTTCGCCTGGCGCCTTCCCGTGCAAGCGGAGGAGATGTAACACCTGCCCCTATACCTCCCCCCTTCCCACTGTCCAGGGCCCCAAACACCCCTTCCAGGTGAAACAGCGATTTACTTGTACTTCTCGCAATCTAGTATACTGTATTCGCTGCTCACGATGCGGTCTCCTCTACATTGGGGAGACCAAACGCAGATTGGGTGACCGCTTTGCGGAACACCTCCATTCAGTCCGTAAGGGTGACCCCAAGCTTCCGGTCGCCTGTCATTTTAATTCACCGCTCCATTCCCACTCGGACCTCACCGTCCTTGGCCTCTTGTATTGTTCCACGGAAGCTCAACGTAAACTCGAGGAACAGCACCTCATCTTCCGATTAGGCAGTCTGCAGCCTTCCGGACTCAATATCGAGTTCAACAATTTCAGATTATAAGCTCGGCCCCCATTTCATTTTCTCTTGTAATTGTTCCACTCCTTTCCCCCCCCCCTTTCCTTTTGTTTCTCTCTCACACCTGGCAGCTATCTTTTGCCCTGCCAGTACACTTTACACCTAATCCCAGCCTATCACCATCTCGTCTAGCTTCTAATCACTTCTTTTGTTTCTTTTATTCTTTTGTCCGATCGCAGCCCTGCCTTCGATCTAGTTTCTTTTCTTTCCAGTTTTGAAGAAGGGTCCAACCCGAAACGTCAACTCAAATTTCTCTCCACGGATGTTGCCTGACCTGCTGAGTTTTTCCAGCATTTTCTGTTGTTATTTCGGATTTCCAACATCTGCAGTATTTTGCTATCGAGAGTATTCCATCACACTCCTTACTTGTGCCTTGTAGATGGTGGAAAGGCTTTGGGGAGTCAGGAGGTGAGACACTCGCCGCAGAATTCCCAGCCTCTGGCCTGCTCTTGTAGCCACAGTATTTATATGGCTGGTCCAGTTCAGTTTCTGATCAATGGTAACCCCCAGGATGTTGATAGTGGGGGTTCAACGATGGTAATGCCATTCAATGTCAAGGGGAGATGGTTAGATTCTCGCTTGTTGGAGATGGTCATTGCCTGGCGCTTGTGTGGTGCGAATGTTACTTGCCACTTGTCAGCCCAAGTCTGAATGTTGTCCAGGTCTTGCTGCATATGGACACGGACTGCATCAGTATCTGACGAGTCTCGAAAGGTGCTGAACAGTGTGCAATCATCAGCGAACATCCCCACTTCTGACCTTATGATGGAGGGAAGGTCATTGATGAAACAGCTGAAGATGGTTGGGCCTAGGACACTGCCCTGAGGAACTCCTGCAGTGATGTCATGTGATTGAGATGAATGACCTCCAACAACCACAGCCAACTTCCTTTGTGCTAGGTATGATTCCAACCAACGCTGCTCTTTCTCACTGAGAATCTGGTGTATTTTAGTGAACTCGGATGTGATGGCAAGTGACAGGTCCACACCACTCGCTGCATAAAAAAAATTCGCGAGGCCGGGTGACACAGGCGCGGCACAAGTTGTGCCCGCACTCCAGTATAACCGGATCGGTGAAGAAATCAAGACAAACGGGACAATTTCAGTCCTCAGTGAAACTCTCCGCCTGGTGTCTGGAAGCCAGGATGAGTTTCAGCGCTTCCTGATTCAAACTGCTGGGCTGATATTTCTGTGGGTGGATCAGCCCCGGTTCGCCCATCAAATCCTCCTTCAGTTCCCTGCGGTGTTACCGTATTTACTCTGACAGTGATACAAAGTTATATGGTCACACAATAAAAGACAATTCCCAACTCCCTGTCATGAACTAACACTAAATTGTCACTAAATTGGTCTCTTCGGTTCCCAGCTCTGTTACCGTCTTTACTCTTACGCTGTTGCAAAGTTATATATCGCACATTTACATTCCTAATCCCTAATAAAAACAGAAAATGTTGGAAACACTCAGCAGATCAGGCAGCATCAGTGGAGGGAAAAACAGAACGTTTCAGGTCGGTGACCTTTCATCAGAACTGGAAAGTGTTGGAGATTTAACAATCTGTCAGCAAGTACAGAGCCAGGGGAAAGGGGAGGGGTGGGCGCGCTGGGAAATAACAACAGGGAGGGTCTGTGATAGGGTGGGGGGCCGGAGTGAATAAATATCAAAAGGGATGATGGTGCAAAGCAAAAGAGGGTGGTAATGGGACAAGTAAAGAGACAAAAGGTGGGTCCAGAGGAGGTGTGAATGGTCCCAGCAGAATGGTGACGGTGGTTATGATCTGAAGTTCTTGAGCTCAGTGTTGAGGCCGGAAGCTGTAAAGTGCCTAATGGCAAGATTCCTAATCCCTGTCATGATGAACTAACGCTACATTATCAGATGCTGCCTGACCTGCTGAGTGTTTCCAGCATTTCCTGTTGTTACTACATTATCAGAGCTGCTCATAAGCGGCCGTTTGGAAGAGACAGACGAGTAGATGTCATTTTAGAGACAAAGGCGGGAGTTAACAGTGAACTCAGTAAACGGGAGTGAGAAATATATAAGGACACATTTGAGATGGAAAGTCCGGCTCTCACAAGCGATCTTACAGAGCTCCGTGACCCTATGAGCCTCTGTCCAGTCTAACCAGGTCCGCAGAGAGAGTTGAGCGACACACATTTTGCCCCGCAGAGTGAATGACATCGCGATATTCGCCAGAAGAACCGACACACCAGGAGTGCAGCAGACTGGAGTTGACTTGCCCAAGACAGGGTCTTGAGACCAAGACTGACAGCGATCCTGTTCAGTTCCCGAGTTCTCCAATCACTTGTTCTCCACCATTACTCGACTGAACTCGCTCTGTGGGCCCAACAATGCCCTGGTGTCAATCATATTGGTTTATGTCGGGCAATTCAAAGCTCGCTAAATACTGCAGCATATATCAAACCCTACACATTAATGGCGAATACTAATGTGTGTATATTTCCCACATGATTGTGGATATTAATGTGGCATTTTCTAGCTAATCTTTCCCAATGAGGGCCCTGGAACGTATAATCAAACAATGGGATTGAATGAAATCAATTTTGAGAAGGTGGATTTGATCAGATCCAAGTGTAAGAATACATAAGAATCAGAGGATGATACAGCACAGATGGAGGCCATTCGGCCCATCGTGCCTGTGAACCTTCAGAGACAGTCACCGCTTCTTGGGCCGTTTTTAATGGGGAATTCTTTCCTGCAGCACTGATATCCTGCCAGCAGGTGCTGGCGGTGCACTTTGTAACAATGAAAGACTTGCGATCAAACAGCGTCTCAACCCAGCCCAGAAACTCACTGCACCCGCAGTGCGTTACTCGCAAGTGCAGTAGCCGTGGTTAGCGAGGAAAATGCAGCAGTCATTTTACACACAGCAATATCCCACAGAGAGCCAATGAGATGAATGACCAGTTAATCTCTCTTTGGCGGTGCTGGTTGAGGGAAGAATGTTGGCCCGGACACCGGGAGAACTCCCCGGCTCCTCTTTGCCGCGGGATCTGAATCACCCACTTGAGGCCTTGGATTAACATCTCATCTGAAGGACTGAGCTAGACATAGGAAGCTAGGAACAGGAGTGGGCCATTCAGCCCCTCGAATCTTTTCCGCCTTTCAATTAGATCAAGGCTGATCTGTATCTCACCTCCATGTTCCCGCCTAAGCTCCATGTCCCTTGAAATCCTGGAAAGCTCCGATTGTCCCGCCATCCACAGCCTATAGGGGGAGAGAATTCCACAATTCCACTACACTTTTAGTGAAAAGTGCTCCGTGATTTCACTCCTGAATGACCGAGCTCTAATGTTAAAGATGGCAGCAGTCCCACCATGCTGATGATGTGTGGAGGTATGTTCCTAAATAGAGGAGAGATTCATCCGGCGGGGAGGTTTGCAGCCAATGACAGGATCTGCCCAGGTTTCACTTCCATCGAAATGAATGTAAGTAAATCCCCCCGGGCGGTGAAAGGGGTGTGCGGGGGCCCCACACCAGATTGTCCTTTCTGTGCTTCACCGCGGCATCTTTATCAGGGACTGGGGGGGCAGCACTGCCTGAGATGTGAATCCACAGACCCAGAATACCCGACACACAGTTTGAGTAACTCGATATATTTTTCTATTTCCAAAAATAAATGTAATTTGCTCAAACATACAGACAACAAGCTGCAAATACATTCTGTGCGGTATAAAGTGTGGTGAGAATTCCAGCCTCCCTTTCAATGCATCAACGCTCTCCACCTCAACCCCTCCATGTGGCAGCGAGTTCCACATTCTCACCACTCTCTGTGTAAAGAAATTCCTCCTAATACTGGAGGAAAGATGTCACTCCAAGTCCTTCCAGCATCAGTTGATGTTTTTTTCTGGCCCAGTGTCCCAGGGAAGGATCCATTGAGCACAGAGGCCTGTGTTACGGAGTTTCCTGGGAGGACCCGGCCTCGACAGAAAATCCACTGCATCTTCTCTCCAGACTTCCTCTGCAAACACACATTCCAGAAGCAGGTGGGCAGCCGCCTCTGCCCCAGTGGGGGGTGTCAGCTGTGGCTCAGGGGGAGCGCTCTCACCTCTGAGTGTGAGGATTGTGGGATGAAGTCTCACTCCATAGACTTCATCACATAACCCAGGATAACACTCCGGAGCAGCACTGAAGAATCCGCACTGTCAAATGGTGCCGCCTTTCGGTGAGACGGTAAACAGTGGTAGGTGCCAGCTGTGGCGTTTACTGAGTCAGAAGGTCGTGGGATCCAGTCTCACTCCAGACACTTGCTCACATGATCCAGTCTCACTCCAGACACTTGCTCACATGATCCAGTCTCACTCCAGACACTTGCTCACATGATCCAGTCTCACTCCAGACACTTGCTCACATGATCCAGTCTCACTCCAGACACTTGCTCACATGATCCAGTCTCACTCCAGACACTTGCTCACATGATCCAGTCTCACTCCAGACACTTGCTCACATGATCCAGTCTCACTCCAGACACTTGCTCACATGATCCAGTCTCACTCCAGACACTTGCTCTCATGATCCAGGCTGACACTCCAGTGCAGGACTGAGGGGGCGCTGCACTGTGAGACCTTAAACCGAGGCCCAGTCTGCCTTCTCAGGTGGATTCAATGATTCGAGGGGACTAATCGACCATCAGCAGTGGAATTCTACCCGGTGTCCTGGCTAACATTTATCCCTCAACCAACACCGAGGCAACAGATGCTCGTCAATGATTTCATTGCTGTTTGTGGGATCTTGCTGTGCACAAATTGGCTGATCTGTTTCCCTGCATCACAACATTGTCTAGACTTTAAAAGTACTTTGTGGGTTTTAAAGCGCTTTGGGACATCCTGGGGTCGTGAAAGGCGCTATATAAATTCAAGCCTTTCTTGCTTTTCTTTCTAGCAGATAAAATCGATCCTCAATGCTTCAATCCCTCGAAAGATCTTCTCTGTACCTGTCATCTAAAATCACTCCTTGACATTTGTGGCACTTTGTGTTTTAGGGTGAGCGGCTGCAATCATTAACACAATTCAGTTTATGGATCTCTATCTCACACCGTGTGTCACCAGAGGGTTTGTAGTCGGTAGTGAGTTCAGTCTGGAGCAAAGTGCCCTGGAATCTCGATCCCCGCCCATCTCCGCCTCCTCCCTCCCTCTCTCTCCCTCCCCCCACTGTCAACACCCCAGGAACCTTCACCCTCCCGGCCAGGGTTCAGTTATTCCCCTCCGTGCTCTGATTGGCTGAAATCGCTGAACTGAAGGTTGTTCGGCAGCAGAGAAACATCGAAACTGAAAGCGGTTTGAATCAGGAAGTGCTGAGGGTGAACATGGCTTCCAGACAGCAGGCCGAGAGTTGGACCGAGGAGGCAATTTGTCACATTTGTCTTGATTTCTTCACCGATCCGGTAATACTGGAGTGTGGGCACAACTTCTGCCGCTCCTGTATCTCACAGTGTTGGGAAAAGAAGGAGACAAACTCCTGCCCGGAATGTAGAGAGGAGTTTCCGATAAGAAACCTCAAGGTTAATCGGGCCTTAGCGAATCTGGCCGAGAAAGCACGAAAATTAACCCTGAATCCGAAAGAGAAGGAAAGTAAACTTCACTGTGAGGAACATCAGGAAGAACTGAAGCTGTTTTGTGAAACTGACAAGAAATTGATCTGTCTGGTTTGTAGAGATGCGCGGGAACACAGAAAGCACCGCTTCATGCCCATTAAAGAAGCTGTTGGAATCTACAAGGTAAAAGGGAACAGAATTGATCACCTGATTATTTCATCACATTTTCATGGTGTATCACTTTTATTCTGTGATTTTCTCTCCCAATCCCAGGATCAGCTGAAATCTTCCTTAGATTCTCTCACAGAGAAGAAATCGGCGGCTCTAGAAACGGAATTAAAACAGAAACAGCAGATTTGCGCAGTTAGGGTAAGGTCTCCCTGTGCTGATTTTCTGGGATCTCGGTTAGTTTTGTTCCCTCTATCGCGGTACATTAATTATGTTTCCCATTTCATTTGGTAGGAACAGTCGAGCAGTCTGCAGACCCACATCACATCCGAGTTCGCTGAAATGCACCAGATTCTCAGTGACAAAGAGCAGCGTTTAATCAGAGATCTCAGGAAACAAGAGGGGAAGATTCTAGAAACAATGGAGAAAAATCTTCGAGAAATTCAAGAGAATTTAAATTCTATTCAGGAGAAACTCTCAAAGTTGCAGAAACAGATGGAGCAAAAAGACGGGCTGACATTTCTGAAGGTGAGGATTATATTGCGGGTCAGTTCAGTGAAACTTCACACAGTCACAAAATAACCGATAATAACTGAAATAAATGTAGCATTTGCTGAATAATTCGTTACTGATTTAAACCGATTGTTTTGTCTATTCCGGGCGGTTCTGTTGTTGTCACCGAACTAACCGGCTCCCACACTGTCTGCAGATTCCCGGGAATACCTGCAACCTCCCGGGAATGAGTTGTGGTGATCTTGATATTTTGCTTGTAATTATTTCCGTGTTGCTCAAGTTTAATATTTTCCTGGCACTCAGATTGCAATCCAGTTCCAGTTCCATGTTGTGAGTGTGTGGGTGTGTCTGGTGCGGTGGGTGTGAGAGTCACTATGTCTGTGAGTGACACTGATGTTGAGTTCCAGTATCTGACACACAAATCAGGCTTTTCAACTACTTACAATCATAGAATCCCACAGCACAAAAGGCCCATTGTGCCTGTGCCGGCTCTTTGAAAGAGCTGTGCAATTAGACCCACTCCCCCTGCTCTTTCCCCACAGCCCTGCATTGCTTTACCTTTTCAAGTATATATTCAATTCCCTTTTTGGAAATAGTTATTAAATCTACTTCCTGTCAGTGCATTCCAGATCATAGAAACATAGAAAAATAGGAGCAGGAGTAGGCCATTCGGCCCTTCGAGCTTGCTCCGCCATTCAATATGATCATGGCAGATCCTCTATCTCAATACCATATTCCCGCGCTCTCCCCATACCCCTTGATGCCTTGATCATCACAAGTCACTGTTAAAAAATCCCCACTCTCCTTATTTTGCCAATTATTAAAGATTTGTGAATGTGATCCCCCAGGTCTCTCTGTTCCTGCACCACATTTAAAATTATACCATTTAGTTTATTTTGCCTCTCCTCATTCTTCCTTCCAAATGCATCACTTCACACTTCTCTGTGTTAAATTCTACCTGCCCTGTGTCTGCTCATTTCACCAACCTGTCTGTGTCCTCCTGAAGTCTTTTACTATCCTCCTCACTGTTTGTGTTTTATTTATTTCAGGAGGAAGCTTGTCGGAAGAGGAGGTAGGACATGCTCTTTACTGAAACTCTGCAGTTTGGTAAAAGAACTCAGAAAAATGTTAAATGTCGATTTATAACATCAACTGTTCAATATTTACAGGATTAGTGACGAAGGTCAAGTACCGTCAGTAGCAGATGGCGCCCTGTCTATTGGAAAGTTCAACGGCCCTTTACAGTACACAGCGTGGAGAGAAATAATAGACGCCATTAACCCCGGTAAAACTCTTATATTCCTTTTCCTGATTTATAAATCTAGATGAGAAGAGACTGAACGGGCCCCGGACTCCAGATTAAATGATCACCGATGTCCGTGTCTAGTCTGGAAGTCAGGAGTCTTTGCTCTGGATAAGGGAGGGCTTGTGGTGATCTTACTAAATTATTCAAGATCCTAAACCGCAGAGAAAAGATAAACATCCACAGGTTTAACACAGTCACAGAGTCTACAACAAAGTAGGGATAGTCTCAAACTGAGAAAAGGGAGGGTGAAAAGGCAGTTTGGATTGAGCGAGGTTGGGTTTTTGAGTGACCCCATTGATCGTGCAGGCAGTGAGTCAGTGAGCCCACTGCTCGCTCCATGAAATTGGTCAGAGGCCCAATCCATTCTCAGGGTTGGGCTTCAGTACAATATTGCTGGCGAGTTGCCCACGGATTTGGAGCTTGGGAAGGTGCTCGGTGATCCTTGAGGAGGGAGGCGGGAGACAGGAAATCCGCCAAATCCTCCCTGGAGGCAAGTGAGCAGGAGCTGTTTAAAGGTGGGCGGAGTGGGGGACGGTGGGGGCGGGGTTACAGGAAAATATGGTGGGCGGCTGGAAAACCAAGGATCGACCAGCAGCAGGCAGGATAATTCATGCACCTCCTGGCCACAGAGAAACTGTTACGAAAGAGAAAAAAAGACCGTGTTTTGATATCCCGCCTTTCACGACCTCAGGACGTCCCAAAGTGCTTTACAGCCAATGAAGAGTTTTTAAAGTGTAGTCACTGTTGTAATGTAGGAAACACCACAACCAATTTCTGCACAGCAAGCTCCCACAAACAGCAATGTGATGATGACCAGTTTTGGTGATGTTGGTTGAGGGACAAATATTGCCCAGGACACCGGAGAGAATGAACTCCTTGCGCTGGATTCCTATTTCGCGGCTGCGACACCATATCCCAGCGGGCATTGGTGGGAACCAGGTGGGAAGCGCTGGGTGTGATTTTTGTCTCATTACTGCTCCGTTTACACTTTAAATCCGGGCGATAGTGAGACGTAAATCACTCCCAAATACTTTATGCGGAGGGTATGGAAAGTAAGGGAGGCAGAGTTGTCTGAGGGTATCAGCAGCTTCAAGAGAGAGTTTGATAAGAAGCTGGCAAAAACTGTAAACCCAAATAGGACTGAGCTGCCTGGGCTTGGAGAGTGGGATTGTGAGGGCTGAGGAGAGGGGAGGTCTAATTTGGACACCCTGCCCTATTGGACACCCTGCCCTATATCACAGCAGAAAATACACTTCAAAAGTAATACATTGTGTGAAGTGCTTTGAGACATTTGTCAGGAGCATTAGAAATGTCAGTTTCTCCTTCAGAAGTAATTGCAGTGTATTTATTTCCAACTTGATGTGCCTCAATAATCCTGAGACTCGATGTTAGCGAAACAAAACAAGGCTTTTATTAACTTAGAAGATAACACGCAGTGGAGAGAGGTATCTTCCATCTGGAGCTCTGCAGTACTGGATATGAGGCCAGACTGAGCTGGCTTACATAGAGGCCAGGTATGGGCGGAGCCCTACACACAATGCATTCCATACATTCCAATATACAATACAATGGTGAGGAGAAACCTGAAACCAACCACAGTCACAGGCAGTGATGATATACAATACAATGGTGAGGGGAAACCTGAAACCAACCATAGTCACAGGCAGTGATGAATGGAATATTTCATCACATTCACCCCTTCTATAGATTTAGTCTGTTCGGGGGTTTGGTAGTCCTCTGCGACCGACGTGGCTGTTGTGGTGTCGCGGGTGTCGGCTGGGTGTCCCCGGTGGCCTCCTGGGTCTCTGCCGGGGGTGCCGCCAGGGTTGTTGAAGGGGTAGTTGGTGGGGGTGCCGTTGGTCGATGTTCTTCCGGGGGTGATGAAAGAGTAGTGGGTGGGTAAGAGTTGCTGTGGTCGTTGTTGCTGCTATTGCCGTGGTTGTTGTCGTTACCGGCTGGGGCGACGTCTTTTATTGACACGGTGTCCTCCCTTCCATCGGCGTGCCGGACATACGCGTATTGGGGGTTGGCGTGGAGTAGGTGCGCTGGCTCCACGAGAGGGTCCGTCTTATGGCCCCTCACATGCCTTCGCACGAATACCGGACCTGGGGTGGAGAGCCATGACGGCATGGATACGCCTGAGGTGGCTTTCCGGGGAAAGCTAAACATTCGTTCATGAGGCGTGGCATTAGTGGCAGTGCACAATAGCGACCGTATCGAATGGAGCACATCTGAGAGGACTTCCTGCCAGCGGGAGATAGGGAGGCCCTTGGTCCTTAGAGCTAGAGTGACTGCTTTCCATACTGTCCCGTTCTCTCGCTCCACTTGACCGTTACCCCGGGGGTTGTAGCTGGTGGTACAGCTCGTGGCGATACCCCTGGACAGCATGTACTGGCGTAGCTCTTCACTCATGAAGGACGCCCCCCTATCCGTGTGGATGTAGCTCGGCATACCGAACAGGCAGAACAGGCTGTTGAGGCATTTAATGACCGTGGCGCTGGTCATGTCTGGGCAGGGGAAGGCGAATGGGAACCGGGAGTATTCGTCCACAATGTTCAGGAAGTAAACATTGCGGTCGACGGATGGGAGGGGGCCCTTGAAATCTAAGCTGAGCCGCTCAAAGGGCCGTGTAGCTTTGATTAAGTGGGCTCTATCAGGGTGGTAGAACTGAGGCTTGCACTCAGCGCAAGTGCGGCAGTTCCTGGTCAGAGACCGAACTTCCTCAATCGAGTAGGGTAAGTTGCGAGACTTTATGAAGTGGAACAGCCGCGTGACCCCTGGGTGGCAGAGGTCGTTGTGGAGGGTCTGTAGCCGATCCCCGGTGGCGCTGGCACACATCCCTCGTGAGAGGGCATCTGGGGATTCGTTAAGGGCCCCGGCCGGTAAATGATGTCATACTCGAAGGTGGAGAGCTCGATCCGCCACCTAAGAATCTTATCATTTTTGATCTTCCCCCTCTGCTTATTATTGAACATAAACGCTACCGACCGCTGGTCGGTAAGTAGGGTGAAGCGTTTGCCGGCTAGGTAGTGGCGCCAGTGGCGCACTGCCTCCACGATGGCTTGGGCCTCCTTTTCCACGGAGGAGTGTCTGATCTCGGGCCCTTGGAGGGTCCTCGAGAAGAAAGCTACGGGCCGCCCTGCCTGGTTGAGGGTGGCCGCCAAGGCAAAGTCAGACGCATCACTTTCCACTTGAAATGGAGTGTTCTCGTCAACTGCCTGTAGCGTGGCCCGCTCAATATCCTGCTTAATGCTTTTGAAGGCGGCGTGGGCCTCAGCAGAGAGCGGAAAAGAGGATGCTTTCAAGAGGGGGCGGGCTTTGTCGGAGTAGTTGGGGACCCATTGGGAATAATAAGAAAATAACCCCAGGCACCTTTTCAGGGCTTTGGGAGTGTTGGGCAGGGGCAGCTCCCATAGGGGGCGCAATCGGTCGGGGTCTGGTCCGATTTCCCCATTCTCCACCACGCTGCCTAGTATGCAGAGGCGCGTGGTGTTGAAAACGCACTTGTCCTCGTAGGTGAGGTTGAGTTTTTGTGCGGTTTTCAGGAACCTCTCGAGGTTCGAGTCGTGATCCTGCTGGTTGTGACCGCAGATGGTGACGTTGTCGAGGTAGGGGAAGGTTGCCTGCAAGTGGTGGTCATCGACCATGCGATCCATCTCCCTCTGGAAGACCGAGACCCCATTCGTCACCCCAAAGGGGACTCTGAGGAATTGGTAGAGGCGTCCGTTCGCCTCGAAGGCGGTGTACGGGCGGTCCTCTGGTCTGATAGGGAGCTGGTGGTACGCTGACTTGAGGTCGATGGTGGAGAACACCCGGTATTGGGCGATTTGGTTCACCATTTCTGATATGCGGGGTAGCGGGTAGGCATCTAGTTGGGTGTACCTGTTGATCGTTTGGCTATAGTCGATCACCATCCATTTCTTCTCGCTACCCCTTACCACCACCACTTGGGCGCGCCACAGGCTATTGCTGCATTCAATAATGCGCTCTTTCAGGAGCCTGTCTACCTCGGTCGCGATAAACCGCCTGTCCTCCCAGCTGTACCTCCTGCTTTTGGTCGCTATTGGCCGGCAGTTAGGGGTAAGGTTCGCGAATAACAAAGGCGGCTTTACCTTCAGGGTAGCCAGACCGCACACTGTGAGGGGCGGCTGGGACCCACCGTACTTGAGCGTGATGCTTTGGTGGTTGCACTGGAAATCCAGGCCCAAGATCACGCTCGCACATAGATTCTTCATGATTAATACTTTAAAATTATCGTATACAGTCCCGTTAATGGACAATTGTACCGTGCAATAACCCAGAATGGTCGATGTCTGGGTTTTATCAGCAATAGAGATGGTACCCCGAGTAGGGACCACCTTTAGGGAGAGTTGTTGTGCCAGTTCAGGGTGGATAAAACTCTCCGTGCTTCCACTGTCAATTAAACATTTAACCCGGCACCCGTTTACCTCGATGTCCACCATTGATTTGGATAGCGGGTGGGGCCTGGTCTGGTCCACTGTGACCGATGCCACTGTAGGGCCCTGATCGAGACAAGATGGCGTCCACGCTGTCTGCTCACAAGATGGTGGACCCCACGAGGTTGGGCAAGATGGCATCCAAGATGGCCGCTCCCACGGCGCACACGCGGCGGTGGCGGGTTTTGGTTTTCCGGCGGGGTTCCCTCTGCACACCTTCCCGAAGTGCCCCTTCTTACCGCACTTAAAGCAGGTGGTGCCTTTCGCCGGGCACAGGTTTCTGGTGTGCTTTGGCTGCCCGCAGAAGTAGCAGTTGGGTCCCCGACGCGTCGCGGCTGTCATAGGGCTTCTGGGGGGAGAGCGGGGCCCCGACGGTGTCGGGCTGCCGGGCGGGGAAGATGCCTTCCAAGATGGCGGCGCCCTTGGTGCACACATGGCGGCGTGGACGGCGCGGGCTGACGAGTAGGCGTCCGAGTTTCTCTGGGCCACATCCAGGGATCGCGCGGTGTCCGCAGCCTGCTTCAGGTCCAATCCCGTTTTTTCCAGCAGTCTTTGCCGGATGTCAGTGGAGCTGAGGCCTGTGATAAAGGCATCGCGAACAAGCTCGTCGGTGTACACTGCGGCTTTTACATCTCGGCACTTGCAGTCTTTTCCAAGCATTTTCAGGGTGCCTAGGAACTCCTCCACCGATTCCCCAGGTCGCTGTGCGCGAGTGGCGAGCAGATGCCTAGCGTACACTTCATTCGTAGGCTGCTGGTAATGCGCCTTTAAGATGTCGCAGGCGGCCAGGTACGCGTCAGCGTCTTGGATGAGGGGGTAAACCCGGTGGCTTACCCAATTCCGCAGAATTCCGAGTTTCATACTCGCAGCGTCCGTAGCGTCTTTGACGGCTGCGGAATTGTCCAAGAAGAATTCCATACACATAAACCAGTGTCCGAAGCGTGCTGATGCGTCCGGAGCATGCTGATCCAAATCCAAACGTTCGGGTTTCAGGAGTTGATCCATTGTGTTGAAAAATAAGTTAACCTGAAACCAACCACAGTCACAGGCAGTGATGAATGGAATATTTCATCACACAACTCATCCCTTATGCTGGACTCTGTCTTACCTGTGAAATATTTTACTCACAACAGTACTTTCTTTGTGGCCTTTGAAAACAGCTGCTTAAACCCTAGTTTAGAACCACGCTAGAAAGTCATCGCATCACCTTTGAAAGCAGCTTCACTCACTTCCACCTAGACTCTCACCCACTTTCTCTGATCTGCTTTGAGTTATTCACAGTTCTTACTTCAGTTCTTACATTCTCATCAATGTATGTTCTGATATTTTATACCAATATTCCTACTGGATAAAACATCAACATTCGGTTCAATGTTTAGTATTTTAATTTTTATTCTCTCACTGCATTATTCTCTTTATTTTACATATCCATGGTGCAAGTAACCAATCAGAAGCCAGGCTGCCTGTCTTACTGAGATTGTATTCTCTGCTGGACCCACCTCCTGCTCCATTGACCCCATTCCCACTAAACTGCTGCCCACCCAACTTCTCTTCCTGGTTTCCTGTTAGCTCACATTGTAAATGGTTCCCTCTCCTCACGTCCTATCCAGCTCATTTTCAAATCCAATGTCATCACATCCTTCCTCAAAATTGATCGAGTGTGGCATCAAGGAGCCCTAGCGAAACTGAAGTCAATGGGAATCAAGGGGAAAATTCTCCATTGGTTGGAATCATACCTAGCACAAAGGAAGTTGGCTGTGGTTGTTGGAGGTCATTCATCTCAATCACATGACATCACTGCAGGAGTTCCTCAGGGCAGTGTCCCAGGCCCAACCATCTTCAGCTGTTTCATCAATGACCTTCCCTCCATCATAAGGTCAGAAGTGGGGATGTTCGCTGATGATTGCACACTGTTCAGCACCATTCGAGACTTGTCAGATACTGACGCAGTCCGTGTCCATATGCAGCAAGACCTGGACAACATTCAGACTTGGGCTGACAAGTGGCAAGTAACATTCGCACCACACAAGTGCCAGGCAATGACCATCTCCAACAAACGAGACTCGAACCATCTCCCCTTGGCATTCAATGGCATTACCATCGCTGAATCCCCCA
Organism: Somniosus microcephalus; assembly: GCF_052327205.1. Taxonomy (NCBI): domain Eukaryota; kingdom Metazoa; phylum Chordata; class Chondrichthyes; order Squaliformes; family Somniosidae; genus Somniosus; species Somniosus microcephalus. The sequence continues at coordinate 158,504,729 of NW_028225179.1, forward strand.
CTATCAACATCCTGGGGGTTACCATTGATCAGAAACTGAACTGGACCAGCCATATAAATACTGTGGCTACAAGAGCAGGCCAGAGGCTGGGAATTCTGCGGCGAGTGTCTCACCTCCTGACTCCCCAAAGCCTTTCCACCATCTACAAGGCACAAGTCGGGAGTGTGATGGAATACTCTCCACTTGCCTGGATGAGTGCAGCTCCAACAACACTCAAGAAGCTCAACACCATTCAGGATAAAGCAGCCCGCTTGATTGGCACTCCATCCACCACCTTCAACATTCACTTCCTCCACCACCGGCGCACTGTGGCTGCAGTGTGTACCATCTACAAGATGCACTGCAGCAACTCGCCAAAGCTCCTTCAACAGCACCTTCCAAACCCGCGACCTCTACCACTTAGAAGGACAAGGGCAGCAGACGCATGGGAACATCACCACCTACAAGTTCCCCTCCAAGCCACACACCATCCTGACTTGGACCTGTATCGCTGTTCCTTCACTGTCACTGGGCCAAAATCCTGGAACTCCCTTCCTAACAGCATTGTGGGTGTACCTACACCATATGGACTGCAGCGGTTCAAGAAGGCGGCTCACCACCATCTTCTCAAGGGAAATTAGGGATGGGCACTAAATGCAGGCCTAGCCAGCCAGCGACGCCCACATCCCATCAATGAATTAAAAAAAATTACCCGCCCTCTATCCCTCTGTCCTTGCACTTGATCTCCAACCTTACTTTCTTCTACAAAGTCCTTGAACGTGCAATCACTTCTGAAATCCCCGGCCATTTTCCCGCAACTGCATGTTTGAACCACACCAACCAGATTTTCATCCCTGTCATCATAGCCCCAAAGTGGCCCTAATAAAGGTCACAAATGACATGCTCTGTGACAGTGAGTATAGCGCATTTTCCCTCCTCATCCTCCTGGAGCTCTCTGCAAACATTGACTGTTCTCCTCCAATGTCTCTCCTCAATTGTCCTACTCAGTGGGACTGCCTTTACTTGGTTCACATTTACCTATTTGATCGTAGCCAGAGTATCTCCAGCAATGGCTTCTCTTCCCGCCCCCGCACGGCACCCCAGGAGATTCTCAAGTATTTATTCTTGGTCTTCTTCTCTCACTGATCTACATGTTGCCACTTGTCAACCTCATCCACAGAAACAGGCTCAGTTTCCAGATGTACACCGATGGTACCCAGCTCTACCTCTCCACCACCTCTCTTGACCCCTCCACCGCCAGTGTGTTGTCCAACAGATTATCTGGAATCCAGTTATGGAGGAGCCAGAATATTTTCCAGTTAAACATTGTGAAGATTTAAACCATCAGTTTGGAAATTGTCAACAAGTCGACATCCTGGTCACCAACTCCACCCCCTCCTTGGCCACTGTCTCAGGCTGAACCAGACCCTTGCTGTTCTATTCAATCTGGAATTGCACTGCTGATTGTGATCAATCTAAGAGTGTCTGGGACTTTGTCTCCAGTACATGGTGTATCCTGTCTCTCCCATTTCCTCTGCTGAGCTTTTTAATTTAGTTTCCCTCGGTTGTTTTTGGTTCTCTCTTCCTTTCTGCAGCAGCTCCCTCCTCATTGTTTTCTCTTTACCTTTTTCCTTCTCTTCTCTCTATTCTCCTGCTGTCGGCACTTTCCCCCTCTCCACACATCGACAGCGCTGATTAGTGGTGTGTGGGTCACGCCTCCAGAGAGAGATTGCGGGTAAAATTAGTCTGGGTGGTATCACAAAATGGGCGATAGTAAATCAGTGGCCCATTTTACATTGTGCCCAATATTAATTCCCATTGAAGTTAATGGAAACGAATATTGAGGGAGCGCGATACGAGCTGCTGATTGACTGTCACCTAAAACAGTCCAAGACCAATTTCACCCACTGTGTCTCCAGGACACATTAGAGATTCTGTCACTGATTCCTTGTTAATTTACAAAGGCCCTTGATGCACTCTGCAGGCACTGAGAATAGCGGGAGACTGGGGCTGCAGAGTTCCTCACAGTGGGTCAAGATCAGAGCAGGATGGCAGAGGAGAAAGAAAGCTTCAAAAAGCGCAACTAACTCCCATCCCCCCTCTCCCTCCCTCTCTACCCCTCCCTCCCTCTCTCTCTCTACCCCCTCAAGCTCTCTCCCCTTTCCAACTCCCTCCGCGCTCTCCCCCCCCCCCCCGCCACCAACCCCGCTCTCTCCCCTCCAGTGGTCCTCGGGTCTTTATTTCCGGGCGCAGAGTTGGGGGGAAATCGACATAATTCGACCCCACAGGGTGTAAACCCTGGAGTGACAGCAGATTCCCTGAACATAATCCAGAGCGCGAGTGGGCACTTTAAAAAGGAAAGAGTTGGAATAAATCACAGCGAGAAACTAAATCACTGACTGTGTTATTTTAACTTTCCCCCAGCTCCAGCCTCTCTGACTCTGGATCCGAACACAGCGAATCCCCGGCTCATCCTGTCTGAGGACCGGACCAGTGTGAGATTCGGAGACAAACAGCAGCCGCTCCCTGACACCCCGGAGAGGTTTGATTGGTGGCTCTTTGTCCTGGGATCGGAGGGATTCACATCAGGGAGACACTACTGGGAGGTGGAGGTGGGGAACAAGACTCGGTGGGAGATCGGAGTGACCCGAGAGTCTGCCGAGAGGAAAGGGGAAATCAGACTGAGCCCTGAGACAGGATACTGGATTGTGGGGCTGAGACCCGGAAGTGTCTATGTTGCCCTCACCTCCCCCTCACCGACCCCCCTCACCCCGAGTGTGAAGCCCCGGAAGATCGGGGTATACCTGGACTATGAGGGCAGACAGGTGTCATTTTACAATGCGGACAACATGTCCCATCTCCACACTTTCACCCACACTTTCACTGAGAGAATCTTTCCCATCTTCTATCCGGGATGGAATCTCGACGGGAAAAACTCCGCCCCGCTGACAATCTGCAGGGTTAAAGGTCACTAACAGGTCCATTAAAAATGATTGCCAGGCCTTTCAGGAGTGAAATTAGGAAACACTTCTACACCCAAAGGGTGGTAGAAGTTTGGAACTCTCTTCCACAAACCGCAATTGCTGCCGGGTCAATTGTTAATTTGAATCCTGAGATTGATAGATTTTTGTTAACCAAAGATATTAAGGGATATGGGCCAAAGGCGGGTGTATGGAGGTAGGTCACAGATCAGCCATGATCTCATTGAATGGTGGAACAGGCTCGAGGGGCTGAATGGCCTCTTCCTGTTTCTATCCTGAACTAACGGGGCTGATTTTAAGAGCCCCCGCCTGGTGTAACCGGAGTGAGTGTCGCCTGGAAATGGCACTAAAGTTTACACTGGAGCTTCAGCCATCGCCACCTTGGGTAGGGTCCTGAGATTGGCAGTGGGAACACCCGCCTGTTTCAGGGGGAAACCTCGTCATTTGCAAACCGGGGGCCCGTGAAGTACAGAGGACCCGGATTGTAATTTTCAGATACAAATGGGCGGAGTGTGGGCGCGTTGAGCGACCGAACCAGCTGCTCTTCAAACACCCGCTGGAGGCCGCTCGGAAATCAGACAAAGTTTCTTTTCATTTTTTGCCAGATCTCTCTCTCACTCCTAAAATCTACAGATTAAAAAAAACATATTCCTGACATCATTTAACCATTACTTTCTGATTTACTTCATTTTGTTCACAAATATTTTCAACCTCCCTCGTGTTCCGCCCCCTTCAAGTACGTTTCTTATTCTTTTTTCATAGAAGTGCGAACATTCCATGTTGAAAGTTTCTTCTAGATTTTTTATTCGTTCCTGGGATGTGGGGGTCACTGGCAAGGCCAGCATTTACTGCCCATCCCTAATTGCCCTGAAGGTGTTGCTGAGCCGCCTTCTTCAAACGCTGCAGTCTGTGCGGTGAAGGTTCTCCCAGTGTTGTTAGGGAGGGAGTTCCAGGATTTTGACCCAGCGACAGTGAAGGAACGACCGATATATTTCCAAGTCAGGATGGTGGGGAACTTGGAGGTGGTGGTGTTCCCATGCCCCTGCTGCCCTTGTCCTAGGCGGTAGAGATCGCGGGTTTGGGAGGTGCTGTTGAAGAAGCCTTGGCGAGTTGCTGCAGTGCATCTTGTAGATGGTACACACTGCAGTCACAGTGCGCCGGTGGTGGAGGGAGTGAATGTTTAATGTGGTGGATGGGGTGTCAATCAAGCGGGCTGCTTTGTGCTGGATGGTGTTGAGCTTCTTGAGTGTTGTTGGAGCTGCACTCATCCAGGCAAGTGGAGAGTATTCCATCACACTCCTGACTTGTGCCTTGTAGGTGGTGGAAAGGCTTTGGGGAGTCAGGTGATGATCGAAAGTGATTTGACCAAATCAGTTGTGAATATTCTTGTGCATTATTTTTTCAGTTTTAAGCCATGAAACAAGCCACTGTGACAGGTTAATGATTTAGATCAGTGTTTCTTACTAATGAAATTAATAAATTGGTTGATTGCTTCTCAAATAGTTTTGATTATTATTTCATTGTTGCATTATATAATTCATGAATCAGACATTACATACTTCCATTTCATTTATTTTCTTATATTAAGTCAGTATGAATATTATTTATATTTTTGTGCTCTTGTCTGGTATTCTTAAGATGAGCACAATTATTGGGGATTTTACGGGTTACGTAAGAAAACAGGAAAGGCCCTCCAGGGCTGAGAATGTCCATTACAGGTCTCCACACTCTATACTGGGTGGGTCCTTTAAATGCTCCCAGATACAGGCTGCCTTCCGCTGTGTTTGGCTGATGGTCGTCTTCACTAATAATGTAAATATCAAATATTTAACAGCAGAAAATAAAAGAAGTAGGCTTTTATTAACAAAAGAATACGAGCATGCCTCTGCTGGTAGACCGATCCTTAAAGCCAGGGGGACTGGAGGTCAATCACCTTTATACCTGGGCTTAGGGGTGGAGCCAGCTGAGGCATGCCCAGACATGTTCTGTACAGGCAGATTAGTGGTTTACCACTTTCACCCCTTGTTTAAAATGAGTCCGGCGGGGTGAAGTGTCTCAGAAGTTCGTATAGGCAAGTCTCTCCGGGGGTCTTGTCTGCCGTAGTGATCGTCGTGGTGCCGGCTGCGGCGGTTCTCTTCCCGCGGCCGTTTCCCGCGTGGGCCGGAGCACCGGCGTGTCGTCTTCGTGGGTGCAGGGTCGGTGGGTGTATAAGGGTGGGTCACAGGGCCCTGGCGTGCCGTCTACTTGGGTTAGATGTGGATTCCCTTCTAGGGGTGTGTCGTGGGTAATGGTAATGGGTAGTGGGTAATGGTGTTTTCGGTGGCACCTGAGGGTGCGAGGTCTCGTATGGAGACCGTGTCCTCCCGCCCGACAGGATACGCCACGTATGCATATTGTGGGTTGGCGTGGAGGAGGTGGACCCTTTTGACCAGGGGGTCTGTTTTATGGCTCCTCACGTGCTTCCTGAGCAAGACGGGCCCTGGAGACGTCAGCCATGGCGGTAGCGATGTCCCCGAGGTGGATTTCCTAGGGAAGACGAACATTTTCTCGTGAGGGGTGGCGTTCGTGGCGGTACAGAGTAGTGACCGTATGGAGTGAAGCGCATCGGGGAGGACTTCTTGCCAGCGGGAGGTTGGGAGGCCTCTGGACTTTAAGGCTAGCATGACGGTTTTCCACACTGTCGCGTTCTCCCTTTCTACTTGTCCGTTACCCCGGGGGTTGTAGCTGGTGGTCCTGCTCATGGCTATCCCTTTTTCGAGCAGGTACTGGCGCAGCTCGTCGCTCAAGAACGACGAGCCCCTGTCACTATGGATGTAGCTGGGAAAACCGAGTATGGCGAAGAGGTCATTCAGACATTTGATGACTGTGGCGCTGGTCATGTCCGGGTAGGGAATAGCGAACGGGAAACGGGAGTACTCGTCAATGATGTTGAGGAAGTACGTGTTGCGGTCAGAGGAGGGGAGGGGCCCTTTAAAATCTACGCTTAGGCACTCGAAGGGGCGGGTGGCTTTTATCAGGTGCGCCCTGTCTGGCCTATAAAAGTGCGGTTTGCATTCGGCACAGACTTGGCAGTTCCTGGTCATGGTCCTGACCTCCTCGATGGAGTAAGGCAGGTTGCGGGCCTTAATGAAGTGGAAAAACCTGGTGACCCCCGGGTGGCAGAGATCGTTGTGGAGGGCCCGTAGCCTGTCGACCTGTGCGTTGGCACATGTTCCAGGGGATAGGGCGTCCGGGGGCTCATTAAGTTTCCCGGGCCGGTATAAGATATCATAATTGTAGGTGGATAATTCGATCCTCCACCGCAATATCTTGTCGTTTTTGATTTTGCCCCTCTGCTTGTTATTGAACATAAATGCTACTGATCGTTGGTCAGTGAGCAGGGTGAAGCATTTACCGGCCAGGTAATGCCTCCAATGCCATACAGCCTCCACTATAGCCTGGGCCTCCTTTTTGACTGAGGAGTGTCTAATTTAGGGGCCCTGTAGGGTTCGTGAAAAGGCGGCCACGGGTCTCCCCGCCTGGTTAAGGGTTGCGGCCAGGGCAAAGTCAGACGCATCGCTCTCCACTTGGAAAGGGATGGACTCGTCCACGGCATGCATTGTAGCCTTTGCAATGTCCTCTTTTATGCGGGTGAAGGCTGCACGGGCCTCTGCTGCCAGGGGGAAGGAGGTTGACTTGATAAGGGGCCGGGCTTTGTCCGCGTAATTGGGCACCCATTGGGCGTAATAAGAGAAAAACCCCAGACATCTCTTCAGGGCTTTGAGGCAGTGAGGCAGGGGTAGTTCCAGAAGGGGGCGCATTCGGTCGGGGTCGGGGCCGATGACTCCGTTTTCCACTACACAGCCAAGGATAGCGAGGCGGGTGGTGCGAAACATACACTTTTCTTTGTTGTATGTCAAATTTAAGCGCTGGGCTGTTCGGAGGAATTTTTCTAGATTGGCGTCATGGCCCTGCTGGTCATGGCCGCAGATGGTGACATTGTCCAGGTAGGGAAAAGTGGCCTGCAGCGCATTCTGGTCAACCATCCGGTCCATCTCCCTTTGGAAGACTGAGACCCCGTTGGTGACGCCGAAGGGGACTCTGAGGAAGTGGTAGAGGCGGCCGTTTGCCTCGAAGGCAGTATACTGGCGGTCTTCAGGCCTGATAGGGAGTTGGTGGTATGCCGACTTCAGGTCAATGGTAGAGAATACCCGGTACTGTGCAATCTGATTGACCATATCAGATATGCGGGGAAGGCGGTATGCGTCTAATTGGGTATACCTATTGTTTGATTGTAGTCAATGACCAGGCGCTGTTTCTCGCCGGTCTTCACGACCACTACTTGGGCTCGCCATGGGCTGGTGCTGTCCTCGATAATCCCCTCCCGCAGGAGTCTCTCTACTTCTATTTTAATGAAGCTTCTATCCCCGGCACTGTACCGCCTGCTTTTTGTTGCGATGGGCTTGCAGTCGTGGGCGAGATTAGCAAACAACCGGGGGGGGGGGGGGGGGTGACTTTCAGGGTGGATAGCCTGCATATTGTGCGCGGCGGTTGTTTTAAATTTTGCCAGCTGCAGACTGTAAGTGGGGGCAGGGGCCCGCCGTACGCCATCATGACACTCTCTAGGTGGCACTGGAAATCCAGTCCCAGTAGCACAGCAGCGCAGAGCTGTGGCAGGACAAGGAGTTTAAAGTCTTTGTACTCTGTGCCCATTACTGTCAGGGTCGCTACACAGTAGCCGCTGACGTCCGCCGTATGGGACTTGGAGGCCATAGAGACCCGGTGGCACGTGGGCATGACTGATAGGGAGTAGCGTCGCACCGTGTCGGGGTGGATAAAGCTCTCCGTGCTCCCGCAGTCAAATAGGCAGTTTGTTGCGTGACCGTTTACCTTGATGTCCATCGTGGACCTGGCCAGTTGGTGAGGCCTGGATTGGTCCAGGATGATGGAGGCCATCGTTGAGGTCGGTGGGTCGCTGTTGTACTCGTGCGAGGCAGTGGGGGAGTCAGGGGCCTGGTCCCAAAGTGACGTCCAAGATGGCGACCTGCACAGCTCACACGCGGCGCTGCTGGAGTTGGTCGGTTTCGCCCTGCACACTTTGGCATAGTGCCCCTTCTTTCCGCATTTGGAGCAGATCGCGTCCTTCGCCGGGCAGTGTTGTCTGGGGTGCTTGGCCTGACCACAGAAATAGCACTTTGAGCCTCTGGACATCGCAGCTGCAGTTGGGCTGCAGGTGGGCCGTGGCGGTGGTGGCGCAGGCCTGTGGCCTTACCGTGTCCCAAGATGGCGGCCCCCGCGACATCCACGGGGCGGGGAGGGCCGTACGGTCGGGGGGGGTAGGCATCCATGTTTCGGAGGGCCACGTCCAGCGAGTTAGCAAGGGCCACAGCCTTCTGCAGGTTGAGCCCACTTTGCTCTAGCAGTCTCTGTCGAGTGTAGCTGGACCTGATGCCGGCGACGTAGGCGTCTCTGATTAGGTCATCAGTATTTTCCGCGGCCGTCACCGATTTGCACTTGCAGTCCCGGCTGAGGACTCTCAGTGCCCGTAGGTATTCATCACCCAATTCCCCGGGTCGCTGTTTGCGGGTAGCCAGGAGGTGTCTAGCGTAGACCTCGTTGACTGGCTTAGTATATTGTTCTTTTAGTATCGTGATAGCGGCCGTGTAGGATACAGCGTCTCGGATAATCGAATATACTTGGTGGCTCACCCGTGAGTTCAGTACTAGCAGTTTGTCGGCTTCGGTCCTGACGGTAGTGCTGGAGGCCTGCAGGAATGCTTCGAAGCAGCTCAGCCAGTGCTCGAAGTTATTTGATGCATCCGCCGTTTGAGGGTCCAGTTCCAGGCGTTCCGGTTTCAGGATTTGCTCCATTTCAAAACCTTTTGTTAATAAAATTGATGCGCCATCAATAACTCCAAAAGACTAAGAGAACAAGTAGGCTTTTATTAACAAAAGAATACGAGCATGCCTCGACTGGTAGACCGATCCTCAAAGCCAGGGGGACTGGAGGTCAATCACCTTTATACCTGGGCTTAGGGGTGGAGCCAGGGGCGGAGCCAGCTGAGGCATGCCCAGACATGTTCTGTACAGGCAGATTAGTGGTTTACCACAACAGGTTAATGATTTAGATCAGTGTTTCTTACTAATGAAATTAATAAATTGGTTTATTGCTTCTCAAATAGTTTTGATTATTATTTCATTGTTGCATTATATAATTCATGAATCAGACATTACATACTTCCATTTCATTTATTTTCTTATATTAAGTCAGTATGAATATTATTTATATTTTTGTACTCTTGTCTGGTATTCTTAAGATGAGCACGCTTATTGGGGATTTCACGGGTTACGTAAGAAAACAGGAACAGCCCTCCAGGGCTGAGAATGTCCATTACAGGTCTCCACACTCTATACTGGGTGGGTCCTTTAAATGCTCCCAGAGACAGGCTGCCTTCCGCTGTGTTTGGCTGATGGTCGTCTTCACTAATAATGTAAATATCAAATATTTAACAGCAGAAAATAAAAGAAGCTCTTCAATATACTACTTTATAATACGCTTATATTCGCTAGAGTTTAGAAGAATGAGGGGGGATCTCATGGAAACTTATAAAATTCTAACAGGACTAGACAGACTAGATGCAGGAAGGATGTTCCCGATGGCGGGGGGAGTCCAGAACCAGGGGTCACAGTCTAAGGATAAGGGATATGCCATTTAGGACAGAGATGAGGAGGAATTTCTTCACCCAGAGAGTAGTGAACCTGTGGAATTCTCTGCCACACAGGCTAGTTGAGGCCAATTCATTAAATGTATTCAAGAAAAGGAGTTAGATATATTTCTTGAGGCTAAAGGGATCAAGGGATATGGGGAGAAAGCCAGGACAGGGTACTGAATTTGGTTGATCAGCCATGATCTCATTAAATGGCAGAGCAGGTTCGAGGGTCTGAATGGCCTACTCCTGCTCCTATCTTCTATGTTTCTATAATGTTGTTCAGTTATTTTTGGAGAGCATGTCGTACCTCTGCTCCTCGGGCGTACTCTCCTGAAATAGACAGAAACACAAATGTTAACACACAGCAGACCGCTGGCAGAGCTCAAACAGACTAAACAAGGCTCGACTTTGCAGCATGAAAGAGCTCGAGAGTCAATAGTAAAGGGTGGAGCAACTCGCTGATCTCAGCTGCCAAAAACCTGAAGGAAAAGCTTTGGGCCTTTGAGAGGACCGGACGAGAACTAATGGAAGGAAACGATTGTAAAGCTAATTAGCAAAGGTGGGTGGATAGTATTGGACTAATTGAGTCAAAGTTTAGTGAAGTGGACGGGCTGGTGCTCAATATTACGGGCGAGTCACTGGGGAGCTGTGACTGGGATTTTTACAAACAGGTACAGGGTCAGCAAGAAACAGAAATAAGTGCTGGAGGAAACCGAGCACACAAGATAATAGAGGATGCACTGACGACAGGAAGAACGCTTGTAAAGACACTGAGAAAGACACAACAATGTGCAGATACAGGAACATAGGAAGAGGAGTCGGCCATTCAGCCCCTCGAGCCTGTTCCACCATTCAATTAGATCAAGCACTAACTCCTAATGCAGAAGACCAAGTCATGGAGGAAGAAGTAGTTCAGAAGCCAGAGGACACGGTTAGGACAAAGATGCAGTTGGTGAGGTGCAGGGAGATTCTGGCTGTAGGGAGGTGGGTAGTGATGAGTGTGGTAATGATGATGTGTTGGTTACCTAGAGATAGGTCTGTGCACATTGAAGATAAATGACAAAAGGTACTGGAGGAGCAGGAAGGGCTAAATGACAATGTAAGAAATCATGTAAGGGCTCTGAAACCTCCCATGTAAGGATGGCCTAGAAAATCAAGGCAATTTCCTTTGTTATACTTCCTGTTTATGGTGAAAAAAATGTTTGCAAAGAAAATCGCGAATATGAATAACTGTCTGTCAATCTGCTGCGAAAATAATACTGGGACTTTGAAAAGTAAATGGCGTTCTCCTTGTGATAACAAAGGGAGCGAGATGGCCAAATAAAAACAATGGAACTGGTCAGGAACGTTGAAGTAGCTGCAAGAAGCATTTCCATTGGATAGGAGGGAGAAGGCCAGGAGGAAATGTGATCCCACATGACATTGATTAAAGAGTGGAATCTAGACAGCAGGTGGGTGATATACAAGAACCAGGTAACATTAACAAGGGTAAACTAGGGGCCAAAAGATGGGAACATCTACAGTAAGCTGTATAGACATGAATGCTGAATGCATTAGGAATCAGCAATTCTGAAACACGAGGCTACTGTAGCACTCGGGAACTACAGTGTTGTGGGAATATTATAAACATGGCTGACTGCAGAGGATGGTGAACAGGAGGAGGCCATTCAGCCCTTCGAGCCTGTTCCACCATTCAGTTCGATCATGGCTGATTTGTACCTCAACTGCATTTACCCGCCTTTGCTCCATATCCCTCGATGCCCTTAACCAACAGAAATCTACCCGGCTCAGTCTTGGAATTGTTGAATTGTTTGATCCTGGCATCCACAATCTTTTGAGGGAGAGAGTTTCAGATTTCCACAACCCGTTCTGTGAATGAATAAAAAATAAAGAATTAAGTATTCAGGGATAGTAGACAGGAAGGATGTGATGTGGCCCTGGATGTCAAAGACACCCAGGAGATTAAAAATGTTCATCCCGTGGGTAGTGCAAAGTTACCCCATTAACTACACATTGTCAGATCAGAATAAGGCGGCAGGCATTTTACTCTGTGAAGAGATGAGAAGGGAATGGGAAAGCAGGTTATGTTAATGTCTCCTTCAACCAACCAAGTGGATACCAAAGTGGTTCTGAATCTAGTTTGATAAATATAATGTATGACTGCTTCACGGCCCATTGCATTAGCGAAGCCATGGGAGGCAAAGCACATTTTGACTTGATGATGGTTAGTGACTGAGGAGACTTTGGAGCAGTGGCCATAGAATGAGCCAGTTTCACATAATCTGGGATTGAGAAATGCTCAGGAGCAGCAGCCATGGAAGTAATTTTTAAAAACTTAAATGCAACGAGAGAGGAGTTTAAGAGACCAAAGTAACCGTGTTACCGTGAGCAAGGTGAGTGCGTCCTGCTCATTCAATCCCATCTCTATGTACGGTAACCTTTGCTGAGCTTAGAATCATAGAACCTTACAGCACAGGAGGAGGCCATTTGGCCTGTTGTGCCTGTGCCGGCTCTTTGAAAGAGCTGTCCAATTTATTCCCACCCCCCAGCTTTTCCCCATCACCCTGAAAATGAGTCCTCTTCAAGTACATGTCCCATTGCCTTTTGAAAGTTCCTATGGAATCTGCTTCCTCCAGCCTGTCAGGTCGTGTGTCCCAGATCTTAACAACCCTCCGTCTGTAAACATTTCTCCTCATTTCACCTCTAGTTCTTTTGCCAGTTATTTTAAATCTATGACCTCTCATTGAAACTTATAAAATTCTGGCAGGACTGGACAGACTAGATGCAGGGAGGATGTTCCCGATGGTTGGGGAATCCAGAACCAGGGGTCAGAGTGTAAGGATAAAGGGTCGGCCATTTAGGACAGAAATGAAGAGGAATTTCTTCACCCAGAGAGTGGTGAACCTGTGGAATTCTCTACCACAGAAGGCAGTAGAGGTCAATTCATTAAATATATTTAAGAAGGAGTTGGATATATTTCTGAAGGCTAAAGGGAGAAAGCAGGGACCGGGTACTGAACTTGGATGATCAGCCATGATCGCATTGAATGGTGGAGCAGGCTCGAGAGGTCGAATGGCCTACTCCTGCTCCTATCTTCTATGTTTCTATGTACTGACCCACTCGCCAGAGGAAACAGTTTTTTCCTTATTTGCTCCGTCAAAACCGCACATAATTTTGAAAACCTCAATTAGGTCTCCCCTTAACCTTCTCTGCTCTAATTTGAACAATTCCAGCTTCTCCAATCTCTCCACATAACTGAAGTATCTCATCCCTGGTATCATCCTGGTGAACCTCCTTTGTACCATCTCCAAGGCCTTGACATCTTTCCTAAAGTGTGGTGCCCAGAATTGAACACAATCCTCCAGCTGAGGCCTAACCAGTGATTTGAAAAGCTTTAGCACCACTTCCTTCTTTTTGAATTCAAAGCCAAGTATCCCATGAGCTTTCTTGACTGCCTCATCAACTTGTCCCGCCACCTTCAAAGATTTGTGAACAGGCCCCCCAGGTCCTTCTGCTCTTGCAGCCCCTCAAAATAGGACCATTTAGATTATACTGCCTCTCCATGTTGGTCATCCTGAAGTACATCACTTCACACTGAAATTGCATCTGCCAATTTCAGCAGTCTGTCTATATCCTCCTGAAGTCTGCCACTATCCTCCTCACTATTTACGATGTTACCAAGTTTTGTATCATCCGCAACCTTCGAAATTGTACATTCTATACCCAAGTCCAGGTCATTTATATACAAGAAAGGCTTCTTGTGAATTGTCTCTGATTTCTTGCAGATTTGTCTCCATTCTGAATAAAATATCATCCTTTTCCTGATTCAGTTCTTTGACCAAGTTCCATTCTCTCTCGTCCAAAATATAGCGTGATTTAGACAATTCAGAGTCGATGAGGTTCTGCGATTGATTCGACGGTTCCTGTGAAAACAAAAAGAGTTTGTTCAAGAAGGAAGCAAAACCATCGCAGGTCACAAGCACATTGATCACCGTGCTTAATAAACACTGAGCCACGCTGCTGAAAATGCACAGGGAGAGAGTTCTGTTATCCGGGCATGGGGTGCATCACACGCTACCCGTACAGGCGCAGCCCACAACGGCCCACTGAGAATTCACCTTCATTTCACAGATGCTCTCTTGCTGCTTAAATTCAAAATTTTAAAAAAGAGGTTTTCTTCTGCTTCAGAGAATGTAGGATTGTGTTCATTTTCTCCTGGAATTGAAACTCAGGTCTGAAAATAATTGGCAATTGGCAAAAAATCCAGGGGGAAAATGAGGGGAAACATTTTTACACAGCGAGTTATGGTGATCTGGAATGCACTGCCTGAAAGGGCAGTGGAAGCAGATTCAATGGTAACTTTCAAAAGGGAATTGGAGAAATAGTTGAGTAGGAGACAGTCACAGTGCTCTGGGGAGAGAGCAGGGGAGTGAGACTAATGGGATCGCTCTTTCAAAGAGCCAGCACAGGCACGATGGGCTGAATGGCCTCCTTCTGTGCTGTGAGCTTCTAGGATTCTAGGTGCTGACAATAGAGTCAGATTAGAAGGATTAAATGTGAATGTTTAAAAAATTCTTAGGGGACCGACTTTAACTTCACTTCACAATGGTTGCAGTTGGTGCAAAGCTGAAGTGGAGTCAAACTCTCTCCTGGCCCACGGTCAATGGAAACTATTGATCTTCAGAGTTACTCTGCAGATCTCCCCTCGCCATCAATCTCAAACTGCTTTGCATCAACACAGTAAGTGGCCTGACTGTCCCAATCACACTGAGCCAAGACACACTGAGTTAAGACATGCAGCATCAGCTGAACTATAAACACAAGTACTGAGCTTTCTATGCTTCAACAACATTACAGATTCACAATAAGATTCCCCCCTCCTCCAGCTCACAAGATATCCTGAAATTTAAATAAAATGCAAAGTCAGGCAACACCAAGTTTCCTATTTGGAAGAAGAGCAGGGGAGTTTTCCCCGGTGTCCTGGGCCAATATTTATCCCTCAACCAACATCACTAAAACAGATGAGCTGGTCATTGTTGTTTGTGGGAGCTTGCTGTGCGCAGATTGGCTGCTGCGCTTCCTACATTACAACAGTGACTACACTTCAAAAGTACTTCATTAGCTGTAAAGCGCTTTGGGACGTCCTGAACTCGTGAAAGGCGCTATATAAATGCAAGTCTGACTTTCTACGGGATTAATACACCCCATTATTGCAGCATGGCCTGCCCTCTGCTAGAAACTGTCAGACTACCAACATGAGAGGCTTCCAAACTATTCCCTGCTGAGGACCCCCTGTAAACACTGGCACACCACCCCCTGCCCACACACAGAGAGCCCTTGTCCCAACTTATAAAACACAGCGTCAATTCCCCAAAGGAAACAATGGCATCATTGCAGAAGTTACTGACCAGCAGAGAGCAACAGAAATAACACGCTGGTAAGTCAGAGGCAGAAAGACATAAAAATGCTGAATTACAAGATTTGAGCGACTTCACTCCTCCTGCCCCCAATCCCCCTCATTCCCACCACCCCCAATCTCCTCAACCCCATCATCCTCAACCCCACACGCCTGATCCCCCCTCATCAGCCCCATTACCCCTCCTCCTCCTCAACCCTCAACCCCTCTCCTCACACCTCATTCAACCTCCTCACCATCCCCTCACCCCTCCTCCTCTGTAGATTGGGCCTATACTCTCTGGAGTTTAGAAGAATGAGAGGTGAGCTCACTGAAACATACAAGACTCTGAGGGGGATTGACAGGGTCGATGCTGAGAGGTTGTTTCCCCTGGCTGGAGAGTCTAGAACTAGGGGTCACAGTCTCAGGATAAGGGGTCGGCCATTTAAGACTGAGATGAGGACTTTCGTCTCTCAGAGGGTTGTGAATCTTTGGAATTCTCTCCCCCAGAGGGCTGTGGATGCTCAGTCATTGAGTATATTCAAGACAGAGAGCGAGAGATTTTTGGACTCTGGGGGAATCAAGAGATATGGGGATCGTGCGGGAAAGTGGAGTTGAGGTTGAAGATCAGCCATGATCTTATTGAATGGTGGAGCAGGCTCCAAGGGCCGTATGGCCGACTCCTGCTCCTAATTCTTATGTTATGTTCTTATTTTCCCGTCCAGTAGATTCTCAACTCAGAAGCAAGTCTGCACCAATATTAGGCACAAGAGCCATGGCTTCAACACAGCAGACACGCAGAATATATTCCCTCTGGTAAACGGTTCAAAATAAATCTGGACAAAGTGCCTGGATATTTCCATTAATCTAACATTGCCAGACACAAATGTAATTTAATAAAAAAACAGGCCAATTATATAGTAGAGAATCAGAAGGGCAAGAGAATATCACATTTAAACTTTCCATCACATCCACACTCCCTGTGGAACGGGTTTATTTGTGTGAACAAAACCACCTCACTCTCGGCCGATCACACAGTCAAACAGTCCAAATCTCCAAGATAGGGTCAAAACTGCAGGTCTCGTGCCTCTGCTAAAATCACACAGCGAAAGCCCCGGGAGAGAGAGTCAGCAGAACTGCTTTTGTGGTGTCCTGCATGTTGTGTCAGCCGTGGCTCAGTGGGCAGCACCCTCACCTCCGAGTCAGAAGGTTGTGGGTTCAAGTCCCACTCCAGAGACTTGAGCACAAAATCTAGGCTGACACTACCAGTGCAGTACTGAGGGAGTGCTGCACTGTCGGAGGTGCTGTCTTTCGGATGAGACTTTAAACCGAGGCTCCGTCTGCTCTCAGGTGGATGTAAAAGATCCCATGGCACTATTGTGAAGAGGAGCAGGGGAGTTATCCCCGGTGTCCGGGCCAATATTTATCCCTCGACCAACATCACATAAAACAGATTATCTGGTCATTATCACATCGCTGTTTGTGGGAGCTTGCTGTGCGCAAATTGGCTGGCGCGTTTCCTACATTACAACAGTGACTGAACTTCAAAAGTACTTCATTGGTTGTAAAGTGCTTTGGGACGTCTGGTGGTGGTGAAAAGCGCTGTATAAATGTAAGTCTTTATGTTCATTAGGGCCCATCACCACTTCATGCTTTGCGCAGTGTTGCCAAGGTAAAAAAGCTCTTGTAAGACAGAGCACTATTTTTAAACCGTATACAGAGGAAATGACTCCTCGGTGCGGTGAAACCACCACACTCACCATTTTATAAAAATATTGATGCAGACACAAAGGTCAAGCCTGCTGCAGGTGTAATCTTTGCCCGGCAGCCAGCATGCTCGGTTAAAATAAAGCTGCAGGCTTTGAAATGGGCCGACCAAGGCAAAAATTCCAGCTTGAAATTGTAATGTATATACCTTTAAAGGGGGAACTATCTTTTACAGCTCATGTATACTGCAGTACCGGCAGTGACCACACCTGTATATAGCACTGAGTAGTAATCTGTACAGAGCAGTTCCAGTGTGAGCCACGTTTAGTAAACACCTGTTGTACCGTTCTCCTGCAGTCTGTGTCTTATTATACACGGACACAACATTGGCGACAAGGCAAGTTCGAACCTACCTGTAACTCTGCATCACCTCCCGGGGATTCGTTCCTGGAGATCAGTGGATTGGAGGTCAAGGCCAGAGACTCGGGCGTCGACCACGGGCAACCACCCAGTCATCCAGCAGAGACTCGAGAATTGCGGGGGAGGCTGTTGAGAGCCAGGCTTGGCTTTCCAGTCGAGGTGGTCCAGCGAAACGGGCTGGCAACAGGTAGTGCGCAGACCCTTCCCGGACAGCGGCGGGCTAGAGCCCAACCGAGCGGCACAGCAAAGGGCCGAGCAGCATCGATGGGGGAGAGAGAGGGCAGAGCGCACAGGGTGCAGCCGGTGTTCAGGGGCCGAGCAACGTCGGAGAGAGGGAGAGAGAGACGCACAGAAACCCGCGCGGCGCCGCCATTGCCACGAGGACCGCCGAGAGCGGTGTTGGCAGCAGCGCAGGAGAAGCGCGCAAAACCTACAGGGCGCTGCCATTGCCACGAGAACCGCTGGGAGCGGCGTCGGCAGCAGCGGGGGAGGAAGGAAAGCGCAGGAGACGCCATTTTAAACCACACCCAAAATGCCGAAGAGTGGCGGTATCACCGCATTTGACAATGAAGTCGAAGATTGGACTACATATGTTGAACGAATAGAGGTATACTGCAAGGCAAATGAGGTGTCAGATGACAAGAAAGCGTCGGTATTGTTAAATTTAATGGGTGCAAAGACGTATGGTTTATTACGAAATCTAGTAACCCCAACGAAGCCAATGGAAAAGAGTTTGAAGACACAGTAACGATACTACAGGAACATTTAAACCCCACACCACTGCTGATAGCAGAAAGATTCAAGTTTCACAAACGGAACCAGCATAAGGATGAAAGCAATGCTGATTATTTAACAGAACTGCACAAACTATCGAAACACTGCCAGTTTGGAGCGGGACTGGCAGATACCTTAAGGGACAAGTTTGTGTGTGGGCTTCAAAGTGAAGGAACCCAGAAACGGCTTTTATCTGAAAAGGACCTTACGCTGGAAAAGGCTTTCAGCATTGCGGTATCATATGAAGCAGCAGCACGGGGTGCTGCAGAGATACAACAGAGACCGCAAGAATATGGCACAAACGAAATGTCATATGGAACAGAGAAGTGCTATCGCTGCGGCAGAACAACACATGACCAGAATGATTGCTGGTTCAAAGACAAAGTGTGCAGACAGTGTGGAAAAGTAGGACACATAGCACGAGTCTGCAGGTCGGGAAAGAAAACCAGCAATAAGAAACCTACCAAAGGAAAGTACAAGAAGGTACATAAGATGACAGAGAATAGTTCAGACGAACAAAAGAGTGATAACGACTCCGAAAGCAGGGAACTGAGTTGTCTGAAACTACATAATGTGATCACAACGGAGGATCACCGAACCATTTGGGTCACTCTCAAGATAGCAGGAGTCCAGGTAAAGACGGAATTGGACACAGGATCAGCCCTAACAGTCATAAACCGACGGGACTACGAGCGGCTATTCTCACACATACCCTTGAGAGACACAAAAATTATTTTGAAGATGTACAAGGGGCAAAAAGTCTACCCCAAAGGAAAAATAAGGGTGACCATTATATATAACGGTAAGGAAACACCAAAACTAGACCTGTATGTATTGCAAGATGGAGGACCACCATTACTGGGACGTGAATGGATCCGGAAAATACAACTGGATTGGCATTCCATACAGGCACTGACTGTGGCTGACAACGTCACACCTGGGTGACTGTCAAAGATCCTAACTGACGCGAAAGAAGTGTTCCAGCAAGGACTCGGAACACGAAAAGGCATGACAGCGACGATTAAAATTGAAGAAAACGCAAGCCCAAAATTTTATAACGTCAGACCTCCCGGTACCTTATGCGATCCGCCCAGCCGTCGAAGCAGAGCTGGAGAGTCTGGAACGTTCAGGTGTACTGTCTAAGGTAGACTGGAGTGAGTGGGCTACACCCATCGTCCCTGTGATGAAAAAGTCGTGAGCAGCACGCCTGGGGAACCAAGGAAGGTTCGCATCTGTGGGGACTTTAAGGTAACAGTGAACCCGGTCCTTCACACCGTACAATATCCACTTCCGCGGATTGAAGATATTTTCACCTCGCTATCTGGAGGGAAACGCTTCACTAAGATTGATCTGGCCCAGGCGTATCTGCAAATGGAGGTAGAAGAAGCATCAAAAAAAATACCTCAATCAACACCCATAAAGGTCTCTACCAATACAACCGGCTGGTATTCGGGGTAGCATCAGCTCCGGCTATTTGGCAGAGGGCAATGGAACAAATCCTGCAAGGGATCCCAGGGACCCAGTGTTATTTGGACGACATCCTGGTCACGGGCGAAAATGACAGTGATCACCTTGCCAACCTGGAGCAGGTGCTCACTAGATTGCAGGAATATGGGCTCCGAGCTAACCGCCCCAAATGCGAGTTTTTTAGAAAACAGATCTCGTATTGTGGCCACGTGATCGATAAATAGGGGTTACATAAGTCCCCAGAGAAGATTGAGGCAGTAGTCAAGACTCCAGCACCGGAAAATGTGTCACAACTGAGGTCGTTCCTCGGGCTGGTAAACTACTACCATAAGTTCTTGCCAAATTTGTGTACAATACTACACCCACTGAACACCCTACTGCAAACTGGGGTGCCATGGAAGTGGAGTGACAAATGTAGACGAGCTTTCCAGAAGAGCAAAACACTAATCACATGGAAAGAGGTATTGGCCCATTACAACCCGGCATTACCAATTCGGTTGGCATGTGATGCGTCACCCTACGGCATTGGAGCGGTGCTGTCGCACAAATTCTCGGACGGCTCAGAGAGGCCAATAGCCTTTGCGTCACGATCACTAACCTCAGCCGAGCGTAACTACGCCCAGATTGACAGGGAGGCCCTCAGCCTAGTGTGGGGAGTGAAAAAGTTCAATCACTATCTGCACGGGCAGAAATTCACCTTGCTGACTGATCACCAGCCTCTTGTGTCCATTTTTAATCCAAAGAAGGGCGTTCCGGTGATGACTGCACAACGACTACAAAGATGGTCACTTTTTCTAGGGGTGCACCACTATGAGATTGAAAAGAAAGGGCACAAAACAGCATGGAAATGCTGATAGGCTATCACGCCTGCCACTGCCTACTGCGGAGGAAGCACCAGCAGTGGATCCTGTCGAAATATTCCATTCGACTATAGTTGAATACCTACCGGTAACTAACGCTTGTATCGAAAAGGAAACCCAAAATGACCCGACACTGTCTCGGGTATATGATTTGACGGTGAAGGGATGGCCAGCACATGGCGACTCAGTGTTGCCAGCATTTTCGACAAGGAGAGAACAGCTGTCAGTGTGCCGGGGGACCTTGATGTGTGGATCCCGAGTGGTAATTCCACCCAAGTTAAGGGATAGAGTGCTCAATGAGCTTCATGAGGGTCATCTGGGAGGGGTAAAAATGAAAAGCCTAACCAGGGCTTATGTGTGGTGGCCGGGAATCGATAAACAAATCGAGGACCTGACCAAGAGCTGCTCAGGATGCCAGAAAGTCCAAAATGCACCACCACAGGCCCCTCTACACCCATGGGAGTGGCCCTCATCTCCATGGCAACGGGTGCATATTGATTTTGCTGGTCCATTCATGGACTCAATGTTTTTAATAGCCATGGATGCGCACTCGAAATGGCCTGAGGTCATCAAAATGTCCTCCACCACCACGGAGAAAACTATTGCAGTCCTACGGACCATTTTTGCCAGGAATGGCTTGCCAGAACAGATTTGCTCCGACAACGGACCACAGTTTGTGTCCGAAGAGTTCCGGAGGTTCTTGAAAAAGAATGGGGTAAGGCATTACACATCTGCCCCGTATCATCCAGCCACAAATGGCTTGGCTGAGAGGTTCGTACAAACCTTTAAGAAGGCAATAAAGGCTATGTACAATGACAACATTCCGCTGCAGCACAAGGTGGACAATTTCCTGTTCGCCTACCGGAATGCGACACATGCAGTCACCAACCAGGCCCCAGCCATGATGTTCTTTAACCGAAGGTTAAGATCTCGCCTGGATTTGCTCAGACCAAACGTATGAAGAATCATAGAGAGTCATAGAGTCATAGAGTAATACAGCACGGATAGAGGCCCTTCGGCCCATCGTGTCCGCGCCGGACATCAAGCCCTGTCTAATCTAATCCCATATTCCAGCATTTGGCCCGTAGCCTTGTATGCTATGGCATTTCAAGTGCTCATCCAAATGCTTCTTAAATGTTGTGAGGGTTTCAGCCTCCACAACCTTTGCAGGCAGTGAGTTCCAGACTCCAACCACCCTCTGGGTGAAAAAGTTCTTTCTCAAATCCCCTCTAAACCTCCCGCCCTTTACCTTGAATCTATGCCCCCTAGTTATTGACCCCTCTACTAAGGGAAAAAGCTCCTCAGCATCCATCCTATCTATGCCCCTCATAATTTTGTACATCTGAATCATGTCCCCCCTCAGCCTCCTCTGCTCCAAGGAAAACAAACCCAATCTGCCCAGTCTCTCTTCATAGCTGAAGCGCACCAGCCCCGGTAACATCCTGGTGAACCTCCTCTGCACCCTCTCTAACGCGATCACATCCTTCCTGTAGTGTGGCGACCAGAACTGCACACAGTATTCCAGCTGTGGCCTAACCAGTGTTTTATACAGCTCCATCATAACCTCCTTGCTCTTATATTCAATGCCCCGGCTAATGAAGGCAAGTATCCCATATGCCTTTTTTACCACCTTATCCACCTGTTCCGCCGCCTTTAGGGATCTGTGTACTTGCACACCCAGATCCCTCTGACCCTCCGTGTTGCCTAGGGTCTTTCCATTCATTGTGTATTCCCTTGCCTTGTTAGTCCCCCCAAAGTGCATCACCTCGCACTTTTCCGGGTTAAATTCCATTTGCCACTGTTCCGCCCATCTGACCAACCCATCTATATCGTCCTGCAGACTGAGGCTACCTTCCTCGCTATTTACCACCCTACCAATTTTTGTATCATCCGCGAACTTACTGATCATACCCTTTACATTCATATCCAAGTCATTAATGTAGACCAGAAACAGCAAGGGACCCAGCACCGATCCCTGTGGTACCCCACTGGCCACAGGCTTCCAGTCACAAAAACAACCTTCGACCATCACCCTCTGCCTTCTGCCACTAAGCCAGTTTTGTATCCAACATGCCAAGGCACCCTGGATTCCATGGGCTCTTACCTTCTTGACCAGTCTCCTGTGCGGGACTTTATCGAGGGCCTTACTGAAATCCATGTATACCACATCCACTGCGTTACCCTCATCCACACACCTAGTCACCCCCTCAAAAAATTCAATCAAATTAGTCAGACATGATCTTCCCTTGACAAAGCCATGTTGACTATCCCTGATTAATCCTTGCCTCTCCAAGTGGAGACAAGTTTTGTCCCTCAGGATTTTTTCCAATAATTTTCCTACCACTGATGTTAGGCTCACTGGCCTGTAGTTCCCCGGTTTTTCCCTACTACCCTTCTGGAATAATGGTACTACATTAGCGGTTCTCCAGTCCTCTGGCACATCCCCTGTGGCCAGAGAGGTCCTGAATATATGTGTTAGAGCCCCCGCAATCTCCTCCTTTGCCTCACACAGCAGCCTGGGATACATTTCATCCGGGCCTGGGGATTTATCCATTTTTAGGCCAGCTAAAACCGCCAATACCTCCTCCCTCTCGATGTTAATATGTTCGAGCATATCACAGTCCCCCCGCCCTATTTCTATGTCTACATCGTCCTTCTCCATAGTGAAAACAGATGCAAAAAATTCATTTAGAACCCCTCCTACATCTTCCGGCTCCACACACAGGTTGCCACTTTTGTCCCTAATGGGCCCTATTTTTTCCCTAGTTATCCTCTTACCCTTAATATACTTATAAAACATCTTCGGATTTACCTTTATTTTGCTCGCCAGTGTTATTTCATGGCCCCTCCTTGATCTCCGAATTTCTTTTTTAAGTATCCCCCTGCACTTTTTGTACTCCTCTAGGGCTTCCTCCGTCTTTAGCCTTTTGTATCTACCAAAAGCCCTCCTTTTTTTCCTAATCCATTCTCGTATATCCCGACATCCACGGTTCCCTGTGGTTTTTGGAACCACTCTTGACCTTTACGGGAACATGTTGCCATTGTATGATCTCAATCTCCCTTCTGAAAGCCTCCCATTGCTCCGATGCAGATTTTCCTACAAGTAGCTGATCCCAGTCCATTTTGGCCAGATCCTGCCTTATCCTATTAAAATCGGCCTTCCCCCAATTTAGAACCTTTATTTCCGGCCCATCCCTGTCCTTTTCCATGACCACCTTAAATCTTACCATATTATGGTCACTATCACCAAAGTGCTCCCCTACTAGCACTTTTTCCACTTGGCCGGCCACATTCCCTAGAATTAGGTCCAGTACCGCCCCCTCTCTTGTAGGACTTTCTACATGCTGGCTCAAAAAGCTCTCCTGGATGCACTTTAAGAATTCTACACCCTCTGAGCCTTTCACACTCTGACTATCCCAGTTAATATTGGGGAAGTTGAAATCCCCCATTATTATTACCCTATTATTTGCACATTTCCCTGAGATTTGCCTACATATCTGTTCCTCTATCTCCCCCTGACTGTTTGGAGGCCTATAGTACACTCCCAGCAAAGTGCTTGCCCCCTTTTTGTTTTTAAGCTCCACCCATATGGCCTCATTAGAGGACCCTGCTAATATATCATCCCTCCTTACTGCAAGAGATGTTGAGAGTAAGCAGTTCCAGCACATCCATGAGAAGCCAACAAGGAGCTTCAATGTAGGGCAACCAGTCTTGGCCCGCGACTACCGAACAGAAAAATGGCAGCCAGGAACGATATGCACACGGCAGGGCCCACTAATGTACACAGTGGACGTTGGGGAGAGCATCGTGAGATGCCATGCTGGCCAGATCCTAGAGTCACAGGAACAAGTCTCGCCCATATGTACCTGGTGATGAACCCGACGTACAGGTAGCATCTACGCCAGAAACAGTAGCATCGGAAGCTGATGAACCAACCGACGACAGGGGGCCAGAATCGCCTCCGCACCAAGAGCAAGACACTCGGGAAAGGCGCTATCCAGAAAGGATCAGGAAGCCTCCCCAAAGACTGAATATATAAATAGACTATTTTCAGCTAATGTTGCATGTTAAAAGTGTTAATTGTAATTAGTTGATATTTAATTGTTAAATGAGTGTTATGGTACTGTTAATCTAAAAGGGGAGGAATTGTAATGTATGTACCTTTAAGGGGGGAACTACTTTCTACAGCTCATGTATACTGTAGTACCGGCAGTGACCACACCTGTATATAACGCTGAGTAGTAATCTGTTGTTTCAGTTGCAGTCTGAGCCACGTTGAGTGAACACCGTTGTACCGTTCTCCGCAGTCTGTGTCTGATTATTACACGGACGTAACATCAGCCAGTGATCGGTTCAGGAGGACTCCATAGGTTTTGAATGAGAGTACGGGTATAAGAGGGGGTTGCGGGGGGGTGGGTGTCTTAACAGCCACAAATTCTAGACGATTTCAGGAGTAGAAGATTTCAGGAAGGATCAAGGAGGCACCTGGGAGGCGAGGAGAGATGAGAGATGAGAGACACAGGGTGCAGCTCACTCACGGCTGCTGCTTCTACCCAGTGTATAACGGGGTAATACAAGTCTCAATTATACCCTGTAAACTGCTGCTCGAATACTGTAATGTATTAAGCCTTGCTTGTGCCAAATAAAGTTTTATCACTGTCACCAATACGGGTTAAGCTCGAATCATTTGGAACTAGGGTCTCTCTGGGATCTTATAAATTCATAATTTTCCTTCTATCTCTTTCTATCTCTCTTTCTCTCTCTACTTCTTTCCAAAGCGCATGTGCCTCTCGCCAGCGCCAGTGCTGGCAATGATCATTGCATTGACGTTTACAAGTGATCAACGGAATCAGAATCTCGGCATTTCTTAACCGACACTTGAAATGTCACGAGGGATCTACCTGCTCCCTGAGCCTCAACTGTCAAACATTCGAGAGGGGCAGTACTGAGGGAGCGCTGCACTGTCGAAGGGGCAGTACTGAGGGAGCGCTGCACTGTCGGAGGGGCAGTACTGAGGGAGCGCTGCACTGTCGCAGGGGCAGTACTGAGGGAGCGCTGCACTGTCGGAGGGGCAGTACTGAGGGAGCGCTGCACTGTCGGAGGGGCAGTACTGAGGGAGCGCTGCACTGTCGGAGGGGCAGTACTGAGGGAGCGCTGCACTGTCGGAGGGGCAGTACTGAGGGAGCGCTGCACTGTCGCAGGGGCAGTACTGAGGGAGCGCTGCACTGTCGAAGGGGCAGTACTGAGGGAGCGCTGCACTGTCGGAGGGGCAGTACTGAGGGAGCGCTGCACTGTCGGAGGGGCAGTACTGAGGGAGCGCTGCACTGTCGCAGGGGCAGTACTGAGGGAGCGCTGCACTGTCGGAGGGGCAGTACTGAGGGAGCGCTGCACTGTCGGAGGGGCAGTACTGAGGGAGTGCTGCACTGTCGGAGGGGCAGTACTGAGGGAGCACTGCACTGTCGGAGGGGCAGTACTGAGGGAGTGCTGCACTGTCGGAGGGGCAGTACTGAGGGAGCGCTGCACTGTCGCAGGGGCAGTACTGAGGGAGCGCTGCACTGTCGGAGGGGCAGTACTGAGGGAGTGCTGCACTGTCGCAGGGGCAGTACTGAGGGAGCGCTGCACTGTCGGAGGGGCAGTACTGAGGGAGCGCTGCACTGTCGGAGGGGCAGTGCTGAGGGAGCGCTGCACTGTCGGAGGGGCAGTACTGAGGGAGCGCTGCACTGTCGGAGGGGCAGTACTGAGGGAGTGCTGCACTGTCGGAGGGGCAGTACTGAGGGAGCGCTGCACTGTCGGAGGGGCAGTACACAGGGAGCGCTTCACTGTTGCCAGGGCAGTACTGAGGGAAAGCTGTACTGTCGGAGTGGCAGTACTGAGGGAGCGCTGCACTGTCGCAGGGGCAGTACTGAGGGAGCGCTGCACTGTCGAAGGGGCAGTACTGAGGGAGCGCTGCACTGTCGCAGGGGCAGTACAGAGGGAGCGCTGCACTGTCGCAGGGGCAGTACTGAGGGAGCGCTGCACTGTCGCAGGGGCAGTAGTGAGGGAGCGCTGCACTGTCGCAGGGGCAGTACTGAGGGAGTGCTCCACTGTCGCAGGGGCAGTACTGAGGGAGCGCTGCACTGTCGCAGGGGCAGTACTGAGGGAGCGCTGCACTGTCGAAGGGGCAGTACTGAGGGAGCGCTGCACTGTCGAAGGGGCAGTACTGAGGGAGCGCTGCACTGTCGCAGGGGCAGTACTTAGGGAGCACTGCACTGTCGCAGGGGCAGTACTGAGGGAGCGCTGCACTGTCGGAGGGGCAGTACTGAGGGAGCGCTGCACTGTCGCAGGGGCAGTACTGAGGGAGCGCTGCACTGTCGGAGGGGCAGTACTGAGGGAGCGCTGCACTGTCGGAGGGGCAGTACTGAGGGAGTGCTGCACTGTCGGAGGGGCAGTACTGAGGGAGCGCTGCACTGTCGGAGGGGCAGTACTGAGGGAGTGCTGCACTGTCGGAGGGGCAGTACTGAGGGAGCGCTGCACTGTCGCAGGGGCAGTACTGAGGGAGCGCTGCACTGTCGGAGAGGCAGTACTGAGGGAGTGCTGCACTGTCGCAGGGGCAGTACTGAGGGAGCGCTGCACTGTCGGAGGGGCAGTACTGAGGGAGCGCTGCACTGTCGGAGGGGCAGTACTGAGGGAGCGCTGCACTGTCGGAGGGGCAGTACTGAGGGAGCGCTGCACTGTCGGAGGGGCAGTACTGAGGGAGCGCTGCACTGTCGGAGGGGCAGTACTGAGGGAGCGCTGCACTGTCGGAGGGGCAGTACACAGGGAGCGCTTCACTGTTGCCAGGGCAGTACTGAGGGAACGCTGTACTGTCGGAGTGGCAGTACTGAGGGAGCGCTGCACAGTCAGCGGGGCAGTGCTGAGGGAGCACCGCACTGTCAGAGGGGCAGTACTGAGGGAGCGCTGCACTGTCGGAGGGGCAGTACTGAGGGAGTGCTGCACTGTCGAAGGGGCAGTACTGAGGGAGCGCTGCAGTGTCGGAGGGGCAGTACTGAGGGAGCGCTGCACTGTCGGAGGGGCAGTACTGAGGGAGTGCTGCACTGTCGGAGGGGCAGTACTGAGGGAGCGCTGCACTGTCGGAGGGGCAGTACACAGGGAGCGCTTCACTGTTGGCAGGGCAGTACTGAGGGAACGCCGTACTGTCGGAGGGGCAGTACTGAGGGAGCGCTGCACAGTCGGCGGGGCAGTGCTGAGGGAGCACCGCACTGTCGGAGGGGCAGTGCTGAGGGAGCGCTGCACTGTCAGAGGGGCAGTACTGAGGGAGCGCTGCACTGTCGGAGGGGCAGTACTGAGGGAGCGCTGCACTGTCGAAGGGGCAGTACTGAGGGAGTGCTGCACTGTCGGGGCAGTACTGAGGGAGTGCTGCACTGTCAGAGGGGCAGTACTGAGGGAGCGCTGCACTGTCGGAGGGGCAGTACTGAGGGAGCGCTGCACTGTCGAAGGGGCAGTACTGAGGGAGCGCTGCACTGTCGAAGGGGCAGTACTGAGGGAGTGCTGCACTGTCGGAGGGGCAGTACACAGGGAGCGCCGCACTCTCGGCGGACCATTACTGAGGGAGCGCTGCACTGTTGGAGGGGCAGTACTGAGGGAACGCTGTACTGTCAGAGGGGCAGTATTGAGGGAGCGCTGCACAGTCGGCGGGGCAGTGCTGAGGGAGCACCGCAGTGTCGGCAGGGCAGTACTGAGGGAGCGCTTCACTGTTGGCAGGGCAGTACTGAGGGAACGCTGTACTGTCGGAGGGGCAGTACTGAGGGAGCGCTGCACAGTCGGCGGGGCAGTGCTGAGGGAGCGCCGCATTGTCGGCGGGGCAGTATTGAGGGAATGCTGCACTGTCGGAGGGGCAGTACTGAGGGAACGCTGCACTGTCAGAGGGGCAGTACTGAGGGAGCGCTGCACTGTCGGCGGGGCAGTAATGAGGGAGCGCTGCACAGTCGGCGGGGCAGTGCTGAGGGAGCGCTACACTGTCGGCGGGGCAGTACTGAGGGAACGCTGCATTGTCGGAGGGGCAGTACTGAGGGAGCGCTGCACTGTCTGCGGGGCAGTACTGAGGGAATGCTGCACTGTCGGCGGGGCAGTACTGAGGGAATGCTACACTGTCGGAGCGGCAGTACTGAGGGAATGCTGCAATGTTGGAGGGGCAGTGCTGAGGGGGTGCCGCACAGTCGGAGGGGCAGTACTGAGGGGAGTGCTGCACTGTCGCAGGGGCAGTACTGAGGGAATGCTGCACTGTCGGCGGGGCAGTACTGAGGGAATGCTGCAATGTTGGAGGGGCAGGGCTGAGGGGGTGCCGCACAATCGGAGGGGCAGTACTGAGGGAATGCTGCACTGTCGGAGGGGCAGTACTGAGGGAATGCTGCAATGTTAGAGGGGCAGTGCTGAGGGGGTGCCGCACAGTCGGAGGGGCAGTACTGAGGGAGTGCTGCACTGTCGCAGGGGCAGTACTGAGGGAGTGCTGCAATGTTGGAGGGGCAGTACTTGGGGAGTGCTGCACTGTTGGAGGGGCAGTACTGAGGGAATGCTGCACTGTCGGAGGGGCAGTACTGAGGGAATGCTGCAATGTTGGAGGGGTAGTACTGAGGGAGTGCTGCACTGTCGCAGGGGCAGTACTGAGGGAGCGCTGCACTGTCGCAGGGGCAGTACTGAGGGAGCGCTGCACTGTCGCAGGGGCAGTACTGAGGGAGCGCTGCACTGTCGCAGGGGCAGTACTGAGGGAGCGCTGCACTGTCGCAGGGGCAGTACTGAGGGAGCGCTGCACTGTCGCAGGGGCAGTACTGAGAGAGTGCTGCACTGTCGGAGGGGCAGTACTGAGGGAGCGCTGCACTGTCGGAGGGGCAGTACTGAGGGAGAGCCGCACTGTCGGAGGGGCAGTACTGAGGGAGCGCTGCACTGTCGGAGGGGGCAGTACTGAGGGAGCGCTGCACTGTCGGAGGGGCAGCACTGAGGGAGCGCTGCACTGTCGGAGGGGCAGCACTGAGGGAGCGCTGCACTGTCGGAGGGGCAGTACTGAGGGAGCGCTGCACTGTCGGAGGGGCAGTACTGAGGGAGTGCTGCACTGAGACCTGAGACCACTGACGAGAGTGGGACCATAGGCAGGAGAGAGGAAATAAAAGGAGTGGAGCCCAAGCCCGAGAGCAGCACCGAGAGTGGGAGCAGCAGCACCAGTGAGAGCAGTGTGGAGAGTGGGGGGGGAGTGCGGGACCGTGGGGGAGAGCGGGGGGGGCGGGGATTGGAGTGAGTGGCGGGGAGAGCGGGGGATGGGTGTGCAGGACCGGCGGGGAGTGCGGGGGTGGGGGGAGAGCGGGACCGGGGGGGGGGTGGAGAGCGGGACCGGGGGGGGGGAGAGCGGGACGCGGGGGGGAGAGCGGGACGCGGGGGGGGGACGCGGGGGGGGGGGCGGGAGAGCGGGACGGTGGTGGGGGGGGGTAGTGCGGGACCGTTGGGGAGAGCGGGGGAGCGGGGAGTTGTGCAGGACTGGTGGGGAGAGCGGGGGGGGGTTGGGGAGAGCAGGGTGGGGGGAGAGTGCACGACTCCTGGGGTGTGTGCAGGACCGGTGGGGAGAGCGGGGGGGGGGGGATAGCAGGACCAGTGGGGAGAGCGGGGGGGGCGGGGGAGTTGTGCAGGACTGGTGGGGAGAGCGGGGGGGGTGGTTGTGCATGACTGGTGGGGAGAGCGGGGGGGGGGGGTTGTGCAGGACTGGTGGGGAGAGCGAGGGGGGGGGTTGTGCAGGACTGGTGGGGAGAGCCGGGGGGGGGGGTTGTGCATGACTGGTGGGGAGAGCGGGGGGGGGTTGTACAGGACTGGTGGGGAGAGCGGGGCGGGAGAGCGGGACCGGTGGGGAGAGCGGGGGTGGGGGAGAGCGGGGGGGGGTGGGGGAGAGCGGGGGGGGGGGGCTGGGGGGTTGTGCAGGACCGGTGGGGAGAGCAGGGGGGGAGGAGAGCAGGACCAGTGGGGAGAGCGGGGGGGGCGGGGAGGTTGTGCAGGACCGGTGGGCAGAGCAGGGGGGGAGGAGAGCAGGACCAGTGGGGAGAGCTGGGGGGGGGGCGGGGAGAGCTGGGGGGGGGCGGGGAAGGCCAGTGGGGGGGGTGTGCAGGACCGGTGGGGATAGCGGGGGGTGGTGCGCAGGACCGGTGGGGAGAGCGGGGGGGGGGGAGAGCGGGACCGGTGGGGAGAGCGGGGGGGGGGGAGTGGCACCGGTGAGGAGGGCGGGACCGGTGGGGAGAGCGGGGTGGGGGGTTTGCAGGACCGGTGGGGAGAGTGCGGGGGGGGAGAGTGGGGTGGGGGATAGCGGGGGGGGGGGGGGAGAGCTGGACCGGTGGGGAGAGCGGGGGGGGGGGGCGGGGAGAGCGGGACCGATGGGGAGAGCGGGGTAGGGGGTGTGCAGGACCGGTGGGGAGAGCGGGGGGGGGGAGAGCGGGACCGGTGGGGAGAGCGGGGTGGGGGGTTTGCAGGACCGGTGGGGAGAGTGGGGGGGGGGTTTGCAGGACCGGTGGGGAGAGCGGGGGGGGGGTGTGCAGGACCGGTGGGGAGAGCGGCGCGGGGGGGAGAGCGGGACCGGTGGGGAGAGCGGGGGGGGGGAGAGCGGGACCGGTGGGGAGAGCGGGGGGGGTGGAGAGCGGGACCGGTGGGGAGAGCGGGACCGGTGGGGAGAGCGGGGGGGGGGGGAGAGCGGGACCGGTGGGGAGAGCGGGACCGGGGACCGGTGGGGAGAGCGGTACCGGTGGGGAGAGCGGGGGGGGGGAGAGCGGGACCGGTGGGGAGAGCGGGTCCGCTGAGGAGAGCGGGACCGGTGGGGAGAGCGGGGGGGGGGGAGAGCGGGACCGGTGGGGAGAGTGGGGGGGGGGGGAGAGCGGGACCGGTGGGGAGAGCGGGGGGGGGGTGGGGAGAGCGGGACCGGTGGGGAGAGCGTGGGGGGGAGAGTGGGACCGGTGGGGAGAGCGGGGAGTGGTGTGCAGGACCGGTGGGGAGAGCGGGACCAGTGGGGAGAGCAGCGGGGGGGGGGAAGAGTGGGACCGGTGAGGAGAGCAGGGCGGGGGGAGTGCAGGATCGGGGATGGGGGGAGTGCGGGACCCGGGGGGAAAGCGGAATGGGGGGAGTGCGGGACCCGGTGGGAAAGCGGGGGGTGGGGAGTGCGGGACGGAGGGGAGCAGGGGGGGTGAGCGGGGGGGTGAGTGCGGGGGGGGGGACCAGCGGGAGAGTGGGGGGAGAGCTTGGGACCAGGGGGGAGAGCGGGGGGAGAGCGGGAGAGCGGGGGGAGAGCGGGAGAGCGGGGGATCGGGTGGGAGAGCTTGGGACCAGGGGGGAGAGCAGTGGGGAGGGTGGGAGAGCGGGGTGGGGGGTGGGGAGAAGAGAGAGGGGGGGTAGAGCGGGGGGGGGGAGCAGCGGGGCGAGCGGGGACCGGTGAGGTGAGCGGGGGGCGGGAGTGCAGGACCAGGTTGGGGGGAGAGCGGGTGTTGTGGGGGGGGGTAGTGGGGGGAGAGCGGGGGTTGTGGGGGGGGGGGTTGTTGGGGGGGGAGTGGGGGGCCGGGGGGGGAGAGTGGGGCACCAGGGGGGGAAAGTGGGGGGAGAGCAGATGGAGAGCAGGGGGGTCAGCGGAGGGGGAGAGTGGGGCGGAGCGAGTGCGGGATCGGTGGGGGGAGTGTGGGACCCGGGGGGAGAGCGGTGGGAGGAGTGCGGGACCGGTGTGGGGAGTGCGGGACCCGGGGGGAGAGCGGTGGGAGGAGTGCGGGACCGGGTGGGGGAGTGCGGGACCGGGTGGAGGAGTGCGGGATCGGTGGGGGGAGTGCGGGCCGGGGGGGAGCGGGGGGGAGAGCTTGGGACCAGGGGGGAGAGCAGTGAGGGGGGAGAGCGAGGGGGGGAGCGCGGGGTTGGGGGGTGGGAGAAGAGAGAGTGCGGGGGGAGAGTGGGGGGGGAGAGTGGGGGGAGAGCTTGGGACCAGGGGAGAGAGCGGGAGGGAGAGTGGGGGGAGAGCGGGGGACCGGGGGGGAGAGCAGTGAAGGGGGGGAGAGCGAGGGGGGAAGCGCGGGGTTGGGGGGTGGGAGAAGAGAGAGTGGGGGGAGAGCTTGGGACCAGGGGGGAGAGCGGGGGGAGAGCGGGGGACCGGGGGGGAGAGCTTGGGACCAGGTGGGGAGAGCAGTGGGGGGGGGAGGAGAGCGAGGTGGGGAGAGCGGGGTGGTGGGGCGGGGAGAAGAGAGAGGCGGGGGGAGAGCGGGGGGGGAGCAGCGGGGCGAGCGGGGACCGGTGAGGAGAGCGGGGGCGGGAGTGCAGGACCAGGTGGGGGGGAGAGCGGGTGTTGTGAGTGGGGGGGAGTGGGGGGTAGAGCGGGGGTTGGGGGGGACCAGGGGGGAGAGTGGGGGGAGAGCTTGGGACCAGGGGGGAGAGCGGGGGGAGAGCGGGGGCCGGGGGGGGAGAGCTTGGGACGGGGGGGGAGAGCTTGGGGGGAGAGCAGTGAGGGGGAGGGGGGAGAGCAGTGAGGGGGAGGGGGGAGAGCAGTGAGGTGGGGGGGGGAAGAGCAGTGAGGTGGGGGGGGGAAGAGCAGTGAGGTGGGGGGGGGAAGAGCAGTGAGGTGGGGGGGGAAGAGCAGTGAGGTGGGGGGGGAGAGGTGGGGGGGGGAGAGCAGTGAGGGGGGGGAGAGCAGTGAGGGGGGGGGAGAGCAGTGAGGGGGGGGAGAGCAGTGAGGGGGGGAGAGCAGTGAGGGGGGGGAGAGCAGTGAGGGGGGGTGGAGAGCGAGGGGGGGAGAGCGGGGTGGGGGGAGAGCGGGGTGGGGGGAGAAGAGAGAGGGGGGGAGAGCGGGGGGGGGAGCAGCGGGGCGAGCGGGGACCGGTGAGGAGAGCGGGGGCGGGAGTGCAGGACCAGGTGGGGGGGAGAGCGGGGGTTGTGGTGGGGGGGAGAGCGGGGGTTGTGCGGGGGGGAGTGGGGGACCAGGGGGGGAGAGCGGGGGACCGGGGGGGTGAGCGGGATGTGAGCAGGGGACCAGGGGGGAGAGCGGGGCACCAGGGGGGGAAAGTGGGGGGAGAGCAGATGGAGAGCAGGGGGGTCAGTGGGGGGGAGAGTGGGGCGGAGTGAGTGCGGGATCGGTGGGGGGAGTGCGGGACCCGGGGGGATAGTGGTGGGGGGAGTGCGGGACCGGGCGGGGGAGCGGTGCGAGTGCGGGATCGGGGGGGGGAGTGCGGGACCCAGGGGGAGAGCGGGGTGGGGAGTGCGGGACCAGGGGGGTGAGCGGGGGACCTGGGGGAGAGCTTGGGACTCGGGGGGAGAGCGGGGGGGGGGGGGAGAGTTGGGGTGGAGGGGGGGAGAGCGCGACCATGGTGGAGGAGTGCGGGACCAGGGGGTGGGCGGGGTGATGAGCGGGGGGGGGGGGGCAGAGAGCGGGGGACCGGGGGGGGGGGTGACCTGGGGGAGAGCGCGGGGGGAGTGAGAACGAGAGCAAAAAAAAATCTAGGAGTGACATCACAGGATAGCAGGTAGGTGATTGGTTGGTGAGTCTCAGTGTTTTTTCATTCTCTAAGCTAGTGCTGTGGTTTAAACTAAGAACTGGGGAACTATAACTATTATGTTAATAAATAATAACTTAACTAGATAAACGAATTAATTAATATAACTTTAAATAATCATTTGATTAAAAATTTTAACTAATTAAATAAATAAAATAAATTCTAGAGATGGCAGGGACTAAGTGTCGGGACTGTAGTATGTGGGAGTTTGTGGACAGCGAGACTGTCCCAGATTCCCACATCGGCAGGAAATGTCTCTGCCTTCAGTCACTCCGGCTCAGAGTCATTGAGCTGGAGTGCGCGTTAGAGACACTCCGAAACATAAGGGAGGGGGAGGAATTTCTGGACAGTTTTATCCTGAATACAGTCACACCTCAGAGGAAAGCACAGGTTCAGGAAGGGGAGGGTGTGACTGTTTGGGATACGGGTAGTGCGGACTTCGGAGAGGTTGAGAAGGAGGTCCCGCAGACACTGGTCCTGTCCAACAGGTACGATGTACTCGCTACCTGTGAGGACAAGGAGAAAGACTGCGGGGAGGACAGCCACAATGCAGACCAAGGCACCGTGGCTCAGAAGGCTGTCCAAGGATGGGAAGAGCAGAATAGAAATGTGGTAGTGATAAGGGATTCTATAATTAGGGGGATAGATAGCCTCCTCTGCAGCCAAGAACGAGAATCCCGATTGGTGTGTTACCTACCCAGTGCCAGGGTAAGGGATATCTCACAGCGGCTGGAGAGCAACTTGGAAAGGGAGGAAATAAATCCAGTTGTCATGGTCCATGACTGAACAAATGACATAGGTAGGAACAGGGAGGAGGTCCTGCTGAGGGAGTATCAGGAGTTAGGAGCAAAATTAAAAAGCAGGACCTCAAGGGTAATAATCTCTGGATTACTGCCCGAGCCACGTGCAAATTGGCATAGAAGCAGACAGATCAGGAGAATTAACACATGGCTAAAGGGCTGGTGTGGGAAAGAGGGGTTCCTTTTCATGGGACAGGAAGGAGCTGTACCGATGGGACAGGCTCCACCTGAACCGGGGTGGGACCCGTGTCCTAGCAGAAATGGGAAATAGGGAGGTGACAAAGGCTTTAAACTAGTAAGAAGGGGGGAGGGATCGACAAGAAATGAAACCAGCCTAAATATAAACAAGGAAAGGAGAGCATAGGAAAGAGTAAAGAAAGGGAGGACATTGATGGCTAGGGAATAAATAGAGTTAAAAAACAGGAGTTTAAAAAGATGGTTAAAAATAAAGTGAGAGGAACTACTATTAAAAATGAGTTAAACTGTCTGTACAACAATGCACACAGTGTCCATAATAAAACAGGAGAGCTGGAGGCAATCATGCGTTGCGAGGAACCAGACATAATAGGGATTACTGAGACATGCTAAATTCAGCGTGAGTTTAGCGGCGGCGGTAACCGATACCACCCCACTCCGCTGCACAGGCGATGACGATGTCATCACCGTGCGCAGCGCCCAGTTTTCACCCCGCCTGCAAAATTGGCCGCACGTCCCCTGAATCTGTGCTGGGCGATGACAGCAACCGACTTAAGGGGCAGGAACGGACAACAGGAGGCGCGTGGGGCGGTTAGTAAAGGGGAGGTGGCGAGGGGGGAAAAATAAAATCGGCCGACTTGCTTGTTGTAGCTCATCGCGTCTTTGAGCGCGGGGTCCGTGCCGCGATCTGGCAGCCCAGCACTTCACTTGTGTGCCGGGCTGCTGGCACGGCACCCCGCTCCCCGGTGGTCCAGGTATGGCCCCACAGAGTTGTGGGCTTGGGCCCTCCCCTTTAATGAGGGGAACAGCCCTTCCAATACACAGCATGACGTGGCCCAGTGCAAAGCGCTGCAGAACGCACTGCCCCGATATTCGGGGTTAGTGCTCTAAGAAGGAAGTGGAGCGTTTCAATTAGTGCTCCACCTCCCTCTTGGGGCGCTAAAACTGAAGTTAGCGATCGCCGGCGCTATTTTTGCGCCGGGCACTAAATTTAGCGTCCAGGCGATGTTGGCTGCTAACGAACTTTTCCCCCATGGACTTTCAAAAGGCATTTGATGAAGTATCACATAATAGACTTATTCAGAAAATAGAAGGATATGGTATCAAAGGGACAGTGGTAACTTGATACATTATTGGCTAAGGGATAGGAGGCAGAGAGTAGTGGTGAACCAATGTTTTTCTGACTGGAGGGAAGTGTGCAGTGGGGGTCTCAAGGGGTCAGTATTAGGACTATTGCTTTTTTGTTATATATAAATGACCTGGACTTGAGTATAGGGAGCACAATTTCGAAGTTTGCGGACTATACAAAACTTGGCAACGTAGTAAATAGTGAGCAGGGTAGTAGCAGATTTCAGGAGGACATAGACAGACTGGTGAAATGGGCAGATACATGGCAGCTGCAATTTACTGCAGATAAGTGTGAAGTGATGAACTTTGGAAGGAACAACATGGAGAGGCAGTATAATCTAAATGGTACTATTTTAAGGGGGTGCAAGAACAGAGGGACCTGGGAGTACATATTCACAAATCCTTGAAGGTGGCAGGGCAAGTTGATAAGACAGTTAAGAAAGTGTATGAGATACATGGCTTTGTAAATAGGGGTATTGAATACAAAAACAAGGAAGTCATGCTAAACCTTTACAAATCATTGGTTAGGCCTCAGCTGGAATATTG
This sequence comes from Somniosus microcephalus, assembly GCF_052327205.1. Taxonomy (NCBI): domain Eukaryota; kingdom Metazoa; phylum Chordata; class Chondrichthyes; order Squaliformes; family Somniosidae; genus Somniosus; species Somniosus microcephalus. Next base: position 158,541,192 of record NW_028225179.1, read on the forward strand.
TGTCCAATTCTGGGCACCGTACTTTAGGAAGGATGTCAAGGCCTTGGAGAGGGTAGAGACGAGGTTTATCAGGATGATACCAGGGATGAGGGACTTCAGTTATGTGGAGAGATTGAAGAAGCTGGGGTTGTTCTCCTTAGAGCTGAGAAGGTTGAGGTGAGAGCGAATAGAGGTATTCCAAATTGAGGTGTTCTGATAGATCAAGTAGGGAGAAACTGTTTCCTCTGGCAAGTGGGTAGGCAACCAGAGGTCATAGATTTCATATAATTGGTAAAAGAACCAGAGGCGAAATGAGAACTTTCTTCACACAGAGAAGGTCTGTTAAGGTCTGAACGCGTTACCTGAAAGGGAATCAGATTCCATAAGAATTTTCAAAAGGCAATTAGACATGTACTTGAAGGTGACTAATTTGCAGAGTTATGGCGGAAAAGTTGGGGTGTGGGACTAAATTGGACAGCTCTTCAAAGAGCCGGCACGGACATGATGGGCCGAATGGCTTCCTTCTGTCCTATCAGATTCTATAATTCCATGACTGTGCCATTGAGGCAGATTTACTGTAAAATATGTGGCTTTGCTCTGCAAATTTCAGTGTCAGCATCGAGCGCTCCCAGGGCAGGCACAGCACTCGTTAGATATAGTGCCGAGCTCCCACTTAATAACAAAGTAACTTGTGGTATCTTGAGCTGGCCATAGATGGAGACAGACACAGGTTAACTCCTTAACATGGTTTAATCAACACTTGCACATAAAAGCTTCTGCCATGAGGCAGCAAAAACAAAGAGTACAACCAGTACAGATCAGACTTAACTCAGGAGAGCAATTGCCACAGCACCACCTGGTGGATCAAGTTACTCATCACCTCCCAGGTTACTACACTCCTCCCCCCTTAAGATTGCCGTATGCAATTCTTAAACAATAACCCTTACTAGGTACTACGTTTTAATTAACCAGTATGCTCTAACCATGGTTAACCCCTGACTAATTTAACAGGTTTGTATAAGTCTTTCTGGTTGCTTGCGAATCCTTTGTGAATGTCTTAATTCCACTTGTGGTGGATTCTCAGATTCATTCGCACTTGAGATTGGAGTAGTCTCTGATGTTGGTTTTAATCTGTCCCGCTGTGGCCTGGCAGTACCAGTGTCCACTGGCACCTTATAAGCCGTGCTGGGTTCTGGAACAGCCTCCTCTACTGCCCTTTGTTCCATCTGAGGCAGTTCCCCCTGCTGCCGGCTGAAAAGCTGATCCACATGCCGACAAACCCCTCGACCATCCCCTAGTAACACGGAGTACGACACAGGTCCTGTAATGTCCTGGATTAGTCCTGGTATCCATTTAGGTCCATAACTGAAGATCCGGGTGTACACAGAGTCCCCTATGGCGAAATGGCAAGCTTTAGTATGTTTGTCATGGTACGCTTTTTGGTTTGTTTGTTTTGTCTCAACCTTGCTTTTGAGATCTGGGTGTATCAGGTCTAACGTGCACCGCAACTTTCTCCCCATCATCAACTCAGCCGGAGAAAGCCCCGTGGTAGCTTGGGGTGTTATACGATAACTAAACAAGGCTCTATTGAGCTTGGTCTCCAGGGTGTCACCTGAGCTCTTCCTCATGAGCTCCTTAAAAGTCTGCACGGCTCGCTCGGCTAACCCATTTGAGGCTGGGTGATATGGAGCCGAGGTGACATGTGTGATTCCATTCCTTACCATGAATTCTTTGCTCCCTTCACTAACAAAACACTGTGCATTGTCGGATACAATCATTTCTGGAATACCATGCGTGCTGAAGCTGTTCCTGAGACAATTCAGTGTGGCATCAGTCGTTGCAGAGCTCACTGGATAAACGTCGATCCACTTTGAGTGAGCGTCTACCAGCACCAAAAACATTTTGCCCATAAAAGGTCCCGCATAGTCTATGTGAATTCTCCTCCAGGGTTTGCTGGGCCACTCCCAGGGATGGAGTGGTGCCCTGGCAGGTGCTTTCCTCTGTTCCTGACATATAGTGCATGACTTTACCTTTGACTCAATTTCAGCATCCAAGTTAGGCCACCACAGGTAGCTCCTAGCCAGTCCTTTCATTCTAGTCATTCCTGGGTGCGATTGATGCAACTGTTCCATCAAAGTACAGTGTCCCCGCTCTGGGACTATGATGCGTGCTCCCCATAGCACACATCCATCTTGGACACTGAGCTCGTGCTGTCTCTGTCTGTACGGCGCGAACTCCGGTCCCTCACGGTGATCTGGCCAGCCTTTCAACACATATTCACGGACCCTTGACAGAACGGGGTCCTTGGCTGTCCAGCCCTGGATTTGCGCTGAAGTCATCAGGGGACTGATCTCCTGATCCAGCATCAGGACGTGCTCCTCAGGGGAAGTACTGCGAGGAGATTTTGAGAGGGGCAGGCGGCTGAGAGCATCCGCGTTCCCGTTTTCCTTGCCGGCTCTGTATGTGATCACATATTCATAGGCTCTTAGTATTACTGCCCATCTCATTATTCTCTGTGATGCCATTTGAGGCACCGCTTTCATCTCATTCAGTAAGCTAATAAGAGGCTTGTGGTCAGTACTGATTACAAACTTCCTCCCATATATGTACTTATGGAATTTCTTTACTCCAAATATAATGGCCAACCCCTCTTTATCAAGCTGTGAATAGTTCTTTTCCGCAGCTGTGAGCGTGCGTGAAACAAACCCGATGGGCCTTTCCGCTCCATCTGGCATGCGGTGGGCCAACACTGCCCCCACTCCATAGGGTGATGCGTCGCAGGACATTATCAGCTCCTTCTTCTCATCGTAATGCACTAACACCCTGCTGGACTGAAGTAGCTCCTTTGATTGCTGAAGTGCTTTCGCTTGCTCTGGCCCCCAACGCCATGGCTCCTCCTTTCTCAGCAGTTTGTGCAGGGGTGCCAGCAGCATCGATAAGTTTGGAAGAAACCGGTTATAATAATTCAGGAGCCCTAGATAAGCTTTCAGTTCAGTCACTGAGGTGGGTGCCGGTGCATCCTGCACTGCCCGCACTTTCCATGGTAATGGATGGAGGCCTGTGGCATCCACCCGATGTTCCAGGAATGTAACTTCCTTCTCCATGAAACTACACTTACTCCGTTTCAGGCGTAGCCCTGCCTCTTCCAGCCGCTGTAGCACTTTGTCCAGCGTTTTTAAGTGATCCTGATCGTCACTTCCTGTTAGCAGAATATCATCTAAGTACACGGCCACCTTTGGAATGCCCTTCAGAATGCCCTCCATAGTCCGTTGGAATATTGCTGGGCTAGAACTGACACCAAATGGTAACCTGGCATACGTGAACAGCCCCTTGTGCGTGTTCACCGTGACAAACTTTTTGATTCTTCATCTAGCAATATCTGCTGATACGCATGACTCATGTCCAGTTTGCTGAATCTTTCTCCCCCAGCGAGCGATGTTAACATGTCCTCCATTCTCGGAATGGGGTACTGTTCCAGTGATGATACTCTGTTCACTGTTAACTTATAGTCACCACACACCCTTACGTTACCGTCGGGCTTCAATACCGGGACTATTGGTGCCGCCCAGTCTGAAAATTTCACTGGTTCTATTACTTTGTCCTTTAGCAGGCGATCTAGTTCCGCCTCAACCTTGGTTTTCATTGCAAAAGGTACCGACCTTGGTTTAAAGAAACGAGGCGTGGCATCACTGGCTACATGAATCTTGGCTGTGGCTCCCCTTAAGGTGCCCAGTTCGTCCTTGAACACTAACTCATGCTTCATCAGCACTTCTTGCAGTGCCTCTGTACTGTCCTCCATTTTTTCATTGCCTGCCAGTCCACACTCAACTCACTGATCCACCCTCGCCCTAACAGGTTTGGCCCTGACCCTGCTACCACTACCACTGTAAGCTCTTTGGTGACTCCTTTGTGTTCCACTTGTACTTCGGCTGCCCCCAAAATGTCCACCTTCTGTCCTGTGTAGGTTTTGAGACTAATGGGGCATGTACCTAGCTCTGGTACTTTTGCTTCCCCCCATAGCTTGGCGTACTCAGTCTGCGACATTATGGTTACACTACATCCGGTGTCAATCTCAATCTTTACTTGACCTCCGTTCACTATCAAATACTGAGTGAGAGGGGGTACGTTGGGCCTTGAAGTGTCTATACTGTATATAGTGAAAACCTCCTCACTAGACTCACTAGACTCTTCCTCTTGTATGTAATTTGCCCGCTTTGTGTACTTCTCCCTCCCCCCTTTAGCACTGCTTCTCTCACTCACTGCCCTTTTACAGACTTTCTTTAAGTGCCCTATTTTTCCACAATTGTGGCACTTTGTCTGTACAAACCTGCAGTCCTTTGCATAATGGCTCATCCCGCCACATCGGTAGCAATCCCCAACCCCGACTGGTGGACTTTTCGCGCCAGCTTCCATCTTGAAAACAGCTCCTTGTGGTAAACCACTGTTTGTATTCCACTGTGTACATGCCTGGACATGCCTCGGCTGACTCCTCCCACAAGTCCTAGTATAAAGGTGACTGCTCCCCAGCCCTTTGTATTTCTGGACCGGTCGACCACTCGAGGCAGACCTTCATTCTTTTGTTAATAAAAGCCTTTAGTTACTCTCTTAACTCTCAGTCTTTTATGAGTAATTGATAGCGCATCAATTTTATTAACAATTTTTATAATGGAGAAGATCCTCACACCAGCATGCCTGGACTTAGATCATCGGGAGGCGGACTCATCCACCAAGTTTACTCACTGGCTTAAGTGTTTCGAAAAATTCCTGACCGCCTCCGCAGCAATCAAATCGGACGAGGACAAACTGGATGTCCTGACCTCCAAAGTGAACCACCGAGTGTACTCGGTCATCCAAGACGCGACCTCGTACGCGGACGCTATCAAGCTCCTCAAGGACCAGTACACGCGCCCAGTGAACGAAGTGTACGCCAGGCACCTTCTGGGGAGTCGTAAACAACAACCTGGGGAATCGACCGTGGAATACCTTCAGGCACTGTCTGTGCTTGGCCGGGCCTGTGGTTGTAAGGATGTAAAGGCCGCCGTGTACACAGAGGAACTTATCCGGGACGCTTTTGTAGCGGGCCACAGATCCAATTACACCCGACAGCGACTGTTGGAGCAGAGTGACCTCGACCTCAACAAGGCCTCTGAACTCGCACTATCATTGGATGCAGCCTACCGGGGCATGGATGCCTACTTCTCTGCACCGTGGACGCCGCGGGGAATGACAGCCTGGGACACGGTAGGACCACCTCATAGCGCCGTGCCACCCCAGCCACACCCCAGCAACGGCCCAACTACCGCAGCAGTGTCCCAAGGCCAGACAGCAGTGCCCCAAGGCCAGAAATGCTACTTCTGTGGCCAGGCAAAACACCCCAGAGCGCGCTGCCCGGCGAAAAACGCGATCTGCTCGGGCTGCGGGAAGAAGGGACACTACGCTAACGTCTGCAGGGCCAAAGCCACCCCGAACCCCAGCAGCGCCGCGTGTGGGCCATGCGGGCCGCCATCTTGGGCCTCCCCGGCCATGTGCGAACCACCGGTACAGCAGCCATTTTGGACGCCTCCAGCCACATGGGGATCATGGACGCCGCCATCTTGGACGACAGCCAGAACGCAGCAGGCCCCCAACACCGCCTCATCTGATACCCGCAGCGACACACCGACCCCTACGCTGGCATCCGTTACACTGGACCAAGCGAGACCGCACCAGCTGGCCAGTTCCACAATGGACATTAAGGTAAATGGCCACGATACAATCTGCCTTTTTGACTCTGGGAGCACGGAGAGCTTCATCCACCCCGACACGGTGCGGCGTTGCTCTCTCCCAGTCCTGCCTGTGCACCAGCGGATTTCTATGGCCTCCGAGTCCCAGTCGGCGGACATCGGCGGCTACTGCGTAGTGACACTCGTAGTAGACGGGACCGTGTACGATCATTTTAAACTTCTGGTCCTGCCCGACCTCTGCGCTGCCGTCCTGCTGGGGTTAGATTTTCAGTGCCACCTTAAAAGTGTTACGATGGCGTACGGTGGACCCCTACCCCCACTCACAGTCCGCAGCCAGCAGCTCCCAAATTGCCCGCCGCGCACCAGGTGCAACCTCTCCACACTCAGAGTCACCCCCCCACCACTGTTTGCTAACCTCACCCCCGACTGTAAGCCCATCGCCACAAAGAGCAGGCGATACAGTGCCGGGGACAGGGTTTTCATTAAAACCGAAGTGGAGCGGCTCCTGAAGGAAGGGATTATTGAGGGCAGCACCAGCCCCTGGCGAGCCCAGGTTGTGGTCGTTAAGACCAGCGAGAAGCAGCGCCTGGTCATCGGCTACAGCCAGACAATAAATCGCTACACCCTGCTGGACGCCTACCCACTCCCCCGCATAGCTGATATGGTCAACCAGATCGCGCAGTACCGCGTCTTCTCGACCATTGACCTGAAATCAGCGTACCACCAGCTCCCTATTCGCCCTGAGGACCGCCAGTATACTGCCTTTGAGGCAAACGGCCGCCTCTACCACTTCCTTAGGGTTCCCTTTGGCATCACCAACGGGGTCTCCGTCTTCCAAAGGGAGATGGACCGGATGGTAGATCAAAATGCGTTGCAGGCCACTTTCCCATATCTGGACAATGTGACCATCTGCGGCCGTGACTTGCAGGACCATGACGCAAACCTCGAAAAATTCCTCCGCACCGCCCAACTCCTGAACCTGACATATAACAAGGAGAAGTGCATATTCCGCACAAACCGCCTCGCCATCCTTGGCTGTGTTGTGGAACACGGAGTCATCGGCCCCGACCCCGACCGGATGCGTCCCCTTATGGAACTTCCACTGCCCCACTGCCTCAAGGCCCTGAAGAGGTGCCTAGGGTTTTTCTCCTATTATGCCCAGTGGGTCCCCTACTATGCGGACAAGGCCCATCCGCTGATCAAGTCCACCTCTTTTCCCTTGACGGCAGAGGCCCGCTTAGCCTTCCACCGTATCAAGGAAGACATTGCCAAAGCCACCATGCATGCAGTGGACGAATCCATCCCCTTCCAGGTGGAAAGCGACGCGTCCGACTTTGCCCTGGCCGCTACCCTCAATCAGGCGGGGAGACCCGTGGCCTTCTTTTCACAAACCCTCCAAGGCCCGGAGACCAGACACTCCGCTGTTGAGAAGGAGGCCCAGGCGATTGTGGAGGCTGTGCGTCATTGGAGGCACTACCTGGCCGGAAAACGATTTACCCTGCTCACTGACCAACGTTCAGTTGCTTTCATGTTTAACAACAAGCAGAGGGGCAAAATCAAAAATGACAAGATCTTGAGGTGGAGAATCGAACTTTCCACCTACAATTACGAGATCTTGTACCGGCCCGGGAAGCTCAATGAACCCCCGGATGCGCTATCGCGTGGCACCTGCGCCAGCACGCAGATCGATAGACTGCGGGCCCTCCACAATGACCTCTGCCACCCGGGGGTCACCAGGTTCTTCCACTTCATCAAGGCCCGCAACCTGCCTTACTCTATTGAGGAGGTCAGGACCATGACCAGGAACTGCCAAGTCTGCGCTGAGTGCAAACCGCACTTTTATAGACCAGACAGGGCCCACCTGATAAAAGCCACTCGCCCCTTCGAGCGCCTGAGCGTTGATTTTAAAGGGCCTCTCCCCTCCTCCGACCGCAATGTGTACTTCCTCAATATTATTGATGAGTACTCCCGTTTCCCGTTCGCCATCCCCTGCCCGGACATGACCAGTGCCACGGTCATTAAATGTCTGAACGACCTCTTCACCCTGTTCGGTTTCCCCAGCTATATCCATAGCGACCGGGGCTCATCGTTTATGAGCGACGAACTCCGTCAGTACCTGCTAACTAGGGGTATTGCCACAAGCAGGACCACCAGTTACAACCCCCGGGGGAACGGACAGGTGGAAAGAGAAAATGCGACAGTTTGGAAGGCCGCCCTGCTAGCCTTAAAGTCTAGGGGCCTTCCAACCTCCCGCTGGCAGGATGTGCTCCCCGATGCGCTCCACTCTATTCGGTCACCCCTCATGAGAAAATGTTTGTCTTCCCAAGGAAGTCCACATCGGGGACATCGCTACCACCATGGCTGACGTCCCCAGGGCCGGTCCTACTGAGAAGGCACGTGAGGACCCATAAAACGGACCCCCTGGTCGAGAGGGTCGACCTCCTCCACGCCAACCCCCAGTATGCTTACATTGCATACCCGGACGGGCGGGAGGACACAGTCTCCATAAGAGACCTTGCACCCTCGGGGGCCGCAGTAACCCACTACTCACTACCACCCCTCCCCACGATCCGATATCCAGCCCCAGCAGACGGCAGGCCTGGGCCCCGCGACCCGCTCGACATCTACGAGGATGACACGCCTGTGCCACAGCCCACGCAGGACTCAACGCCGGAAGCTCCACTACCCCTGCCGTCGCCACGCCGATCACAGCGCCAGACAAGACCTCCGGAGAGACTTCAATACACTAACTTTTAATACACTTCACCCCGCCGGACTCAATTTTAAACAAGGGGTGAATGTGGTAAACCACTGTTTGTATTCCACTGTGTACATGCCTGGACATGCCTCGGCTGACTCCTCCCACAAGTCCTAGTATAAAGGTGACTGCTCCCCAGCCCTTTGTATTTCTGGACCGGTCGACCACTCGAGGCAGACCTTCATTCTTTTGTTAATAAAAGCCTTTAGTTACTCTCTTAACTCTCAGTCTTTTATGAGTAATTGATAGCGCATCACTCCTCCCACTGGTTTACTCCATTTCTCCTTGCTCATACTGTTTAAGTCCTTAATGTCCTTGTTAGCCATCTCCATGGCTTGTGCTTTTTTAAGTGCCGTCTCAAACGTTAATCCTTCTTCTGACAGCAACCTTTGCTGTATACTGTCGTCGTTAACTCCGCATACTAGTCTGTCCCTTAACATGACTGTGAGCGCATTTCCAAAATTACAGTCCTGTGCGAGCTTCCGAAGCTCCTCCACATACTCAGTAACGCTTTCTTCCGGCCTCCTAATCCTCGAATTGAATTTCCATCTCTGTACTATTTCACTAGATTTCGGATTGAAATGATTCTTTAGTAGACTCACCAACTCGTCAAAAGATTTTTCTCCTGGCCGCTCCGGGCTCAGCAGATTCCTCATCCGTGTATAGGTTTGCGCTCCCACACAACTCAGTAAAATGGCCCTTTTCTTTTCAGCACTGTCCACCTCGTTTGCCATAAAGAAATGGCCCAGTATTTCACAATACTCCTCCCAAGACTGCGACTTGCTGTCAAAAGGTGCCACGGAGCCTACCGTTCCTGCCATCCTTGGAGTCCGGTCACTTCAGCCAAAAAATCAAACTCCGTTTCGACTCCCGCGGCCTAGCCTCGTGCTTTTCCGACTAGTTTGCTAACCAACCCGAGCACCTCTTCCGAATACTCCAAAACTCTTCCGTTCTTTATTCTCGTCGCCATATGTGGTATCTTGAAGTGGCCATAGATGGAGACAGACACAGGTTAACTCCTTAACATGGTTTAATCAACACTTGCACATAAAAGCTTCTGCCATGAGGCAGCAAAAAGAAAGAGTACAACCAGTACAGATCAGACTTAACTCAGGAGAGCAATTGCCATAGCACCACCTGGTGGATCAGGTTACTCATAACCTCCCAGGTTACTACATAACTCGAGGCTTTTCTGCTTGTGCCAGGATGGGAATTTCCCACATCCTGCGCCCTGAACAAGTTGATGCAAGTTGTTCAGACGGGATTATGTTGCCAGCTGTCAGGATAGTTTGATTGCTGTTTTGAATGACTCAGTATAAACTCTGAGAACAGTTCCCGAATCACTCCAAAAGACTCTTTAAACCACAAGTGAGTTCATCTTTTTGACACTGCATCAGCACACACTGGGCTCTTGCTCCTAATAACCTGTGTGTACGTGTGCCTTTACTGGAACAGTTTATTACTGAAATATAGACTGGCATTTATATAGTGCCTTTCACCACCTCAGGACGTCCCAAAGCGCTTTACAACTAATGAAGTGTAGTCACTGTTGTAATGTAGGAAACTTGGCAGTCAATATGCGCTCAGCAAGCTCCCACAAACAGGAATGTGAGATGACCAGATCAACTGATGTTTAGTGATTTTTTTAGTGATGTGGGTTGAAGGATAAATATTGGCCACAGGACACCGGGGAGAACTCTCCTGCTCTTCTTCCAAAACTGGGCGTGGGATCTTTTACGTCCACCTCAGAGGGCAGAAGGGACCTCGGTTTAATGTCTCATCTGAAAGAGGGCGCCTCTGGCAGTGCAGCACTCCCTCAGTGCCGCCCCTCCGACAGTGCAGCACACCCTCAGTACTGCCCCTCCGACAGTGCGGCGCTCCCTCAGTACTGCCCCTCCAACAGTGCGGCGCTCCCTCAGTACTGCCCCTCCAACAGTGCGGCGCTCCCTCAGTACTGCCCCTCCAACAGTGCGGTGCTCCCTCAGTACTGCCCCTCCAACAGTGCGGCGCTCCCTCAGTACTGCCCCTCCAACAGTGCGGTGCTCCCTCAGTACTGCCCCGCCGACAGTGCGGTGCTCCCTCAGTACTGCCCCTCCAACAGTGCGGTGCTCCCTCAGTACTGCCCCTCCAACAGTGCGGCGCTCCCTCAGTACTGCCCCTCCAACAGTGCGGTGCTCCCTCAGTACTGCCCCGCCGACAGTGCGGTGCTCCCTCAGTACTGCCCCTCCAACAGTGTGGTGCTCCCTCAGTACTGCCCCTCTGACAGTGCAGCGCTCCCTCAGTACTGACCCTCCCACAGTGCAGCGCTCCCTCAGTACTGCCCCTCCAACAGTGCGGCGCCCCCTCAGTACTGCCCCTCCAACAGTGCGGTGCTCCCTCAGTACTGCCCCTCCGACAGTGCAGCGCTCCCTCAGTACTGCCCCTCCAACAGTGCGGTGCTCCCTCAGTACTGCCCCTCCAACAGTGCGGCGCTCCCTCAGTACTGCCCCTCCAACAGTGCGGTGCTCCCTCAGTACTGCCCCTCCAACAGTGCGGCGCTCCCTCAGTACTGCCCCTCCAACAGTGCGGTGCTCCCTCAGTACTGCCCCGCCGACAGTGCGGTGCTCCCTCAGTACTGCCCCTCCAACAGTGTGGTGCTCCCTCAGTACTGCCCCTCTGACAGTGCAGCGCTCCCTCAGTACTGACCCTCCCACAGTGCAGCGCTCCCTCAGTACTGCCCCTCCAACAGTGCGGCGCTCCCTCAGTACTGCCCCTCCAACAGTGCGGTGCTCCCTCAGTACTGCCCCTCCGACAGTGCAGCGCTCCCTCAGTACTGCCCCTCCAACAGTGCGGTGCTCCCTCAGTACTGCCCCTCCGACAGTGCAGCGCTCCCTCAGTACTGACCCTCCCACAGTGCAGCACTCCCTCAGTACTGCCCCTCCAACAGTGCGGCGCTCCCTCAGTACTGCCCCTCCAACAGTGCGGTGCTCCCTCAGTACTGCCCCTCCGACAGTGCAGTGCTCCCTCAGTACTGACCCTCCCACAGTGCAGCGCTCCCTCAGTACCGCCTCTCCGACAGTGCAGCGCTCCCTCAGTACCGCCTCTCCCACAGTGCAGCGCACCATCAGTACCGCCTCTCCAACAGTACTGACCCTCCGACTGTGCAGCGCACCCTCAGTACTGCCCCTCTGACTGCGTAGCGCACCCTCAGTACCACCCTTCCAACAGTGCAGCGCTCCCTCAGTACTGCCCCTCCAACAGTGCGGCACTCCCTCAGTACCGTCCCTCCCACAGGGCAGCGCACCATCAGTACTGACCCTCCCACAGGGCAGCGCACCATCAGTACTACCCCTCCAACAGTGCGGCGCTCCCTCAGTACCGCCCCTCCGACAGTGCAGTGCACCATCAGTACTACCCCTCCAACAGTGCGGCGCTCCCTCAGTACTGACCCTCCCACAGTGCAGCGCTCCCTCAGTACAGCCGCTCCGACTGTGCAGATCTCCCTCAATGCTGGCACTGGGGCAATGTCGGAAGTTTCAGAGAAGGCACGGGGGCAATTGGACAAGGGGAGAGCTTTTTCAGAGGGAGGGTCACAGTGTCCTGGGGCCAATATTTATCCCTCAATCAACATCACTAAAAAAAAATGATCACATTGCTGTTTGTGGGATCTTGCAGTGCGTAAATTGGCTGCCGCGTTTCCTACGTTACAATAGTGACTACACTTCAAAAAGTACTTGTAGAATCATAGAATGATACAGCACAGAAGGAGGCCATTCGGCCCATCATGCCTGTGCTTTGAAAGAAAATTAGTCCCCTTCAAGTATTTATACAATCCCCTTCTGAAAGTTGTTGAATCCACTTCCACCAGCCTTTCAGGCAGTGCATTCCAGATCATAACAACTCGCTGCTTAATTTTTGTTTCCTCATGTCACCTCTGGTTTCTTCACCAATACCTTCAATCTGTGTCCTCTGGTTACCAACCCTCTTGCCACTGGAAACAGTTTCTCCTTATTTATTTGATTGAAACCAGTCATCATTTTGAACACCCTGTCAATTCTCCTCTTAACCTTCTCTGCTCTAAGGAGAACAACCCCAGCTTCTCCAGTCTCTCCACGTAACTGAAGTCTCTCATCCCTGGAACCATTCTAGTAAATCTCCTGCGCCCCCTCTCTAAGGCATTAACATCCTTCCTAAATTGCAGTGCCCAGAGGCTTAACCAATGATTTATAAAGGATTTAGCAATAACTTTGTTGCTTTCCTACTCTATGGGCTAAAAATTCGGGGGCTTAACGCCACCCGTTACCAGCAAAAAATGGTGAAAAGAGGGCGGTTGCTGCTCTTTCGCCAGTTGGGGGCGGGTCCTGCGGCATCCTCCATTTTATAGAGTCATAGATTTATACAGCACAGAAAGAGGCCCTTCGGCCCATCGTGTCCGTGCCGGCCATCAAGCCCTATCTATTCTAATCCCATTTTCCAGCACTTAGTCTGTAGCCTTGTATGCTATGGCGTTTCAAGTGCTCATCCAAATGCTTCTTGAATGTTGTGAGGGTTCCTGCCTCTACCACCCTTTCAGGCAGTGAGTTCCAGATTCCAACCACTCTCTGGGTGAAAAAGGTTTTCCTCAAATCCCCTCTAAACCTCCTGCCCCTTACCTTGAAACTATGCCCCCTGGTTATTGACCCCTCTACTAAGGGGAATAGTCCCTTTCTATCTACCCTATCTATGCCCCTCATAATTTTGTACACCTCAATCAGGTTCCCCCCTCAGCCTTCTCTGCTCTAAGGAAAACAACCCCGGCCTGTCTAGTCTCTCTTCATAGCTGAAACGCTCCAGCCCAGGTAACATCCTGGTGAATCTCCTCTGCACCCTCTCCAATGCAATCACATCCTTCCTATAGTGTGGCGACCAGAACTGCACACAGTATTCCAGCTGTGGCCTAACCAGTGTTTTGTACAGCTCCATCATAACCTCCCTGCTCTTACATTCTGTGCCTCGGCTAATGAAGGCAAGTATCCCATATGACTTTTTAACCACCTTATCTACCTGTCCTGCTGCCTTCAGGGATCTATGTATATGCACACCAAGGTCCCTCTGATCCTCTGTCCTTCCTAGGGTCCTACCATTCATTGTGTATTCCCTTGCCTTGTTAGTCCTCCCAAAATGCATCACCTCACACTTTTCAGGTAAAATTCCATTTGCCACTGTTCTGCCCATCTGACCAACCCCTCTGTATTGTCCTGTAGCCTGAGGCTTCCCTCCTCACTATTTACCACTCTACCAATTTTTGTGTCATCTGCAAACTTACTGATCATACCTCCTACATTCATATCTAAATCATTAATGTACACTACAAACAGCAAGGGACCCAACACCGATCCCTGCGGTACACCACTGGACACAGGCTTCCAGTCATAAAAACAACCTTCGACCATCACCCTCTGCCTCCTGCCACTAAGCCAATTTTGGATCTAATGTGCCAAATTGCCGTGGATCCCATGGGCTCTTACCTTCTTGACCAGTCTCCCATGCGGGACTTTGTCTAAAGCCTTACTGAAGTCCATGTAGACTACATCAACTGCACTATCCTCATCCACACACCTAGTCACCCCCTCGAAAAATTCAGTCAAATTGGTTAGACATGATCTCCCCCTGACAAAGCCATGCTGACTATCCTTGATTAATCCTCTGTCCCTCAAAATTTTTTCTAGGCCTGGTAGCACTGCCATTAAGAAGTATCACCATGGCGAACTTCGACCCTACTGCTGAGTTCAGTGCTGGGTCCTAAGCTCACCAGGTAAACCCAGTGTGAATACAGACTCACAGAGGCACTGTCAGCACCTGTTAAAGGGACACACACATTGTTCATGTAAGTTTGCATTTAAGCTTTTGGACTTTTTTTAAATTTTGCTGAAGTAGTGGCTTGTTGCAATAGATGATAAAAGTTTTTTAAGTGTGTAGGGAGTGCTGCTGAATGTTTGCAAGGCCTCAGATAGTAAAGGAAGGCCTCTGAGAAGACAAAAAATGCTGCAAATACTCAGTAGGTCAGGCAACATCCGTGGAGAGAGAAACAGAGTTCATGGTCGGGAACCTGCTGTCAAAACATGCCCACCTGCATTTCCTGATGTCAGGTCTGCCAGTGCTGAGCTGTCCCAACAGGCAGTGGCGGGGGACCCAATTCAAATCATTAACAATGCTTTTTTCCCCAGCTTTTTGAATTTCACAGGTCGCCCACCAGTTTCCTGCAGTGCCTAGACCTTGTCTTTGAAGCTGAGGCAGGAGGTCACTGGCCATTGAATCAGATCTGGAGTTGACAGCTTCAGATGTCAAGTCAAAGCTCCCCGCTGATTGAGAAATGTTCCCTCAACCACTAGCTTCTCTAAACTGCATTTCCACTACAGATTCACAAGTCTCCATCCAGTCTGACTTCATTACCTCTCCCACCATTGACAGATCGCTTCTGTCATCTCTGTTTCACCTGCCATCTATTCCATCAGCATGGGTGTACTTTATGTTGTCTCACCTTGGTCCTCAGAATCTGACCACGATCAGCCCCAACACCAGCATCACCAGGCACACCAGCAGCACCAACAATCACACCAACCTTCTCCGCAATCACCTGGTGCTGCACAGAACAGAGGGCATCAGCACCCGACCAGATTTCTGCCTGGGACGCCAGGGATGGCCTCAACAATGCCACATTTACTTCACTTGACGCTGCACACCCTGGCTGCCACATGATGTGCCAAGTTGGCACCATCCCACACCAACAACATAATGCATCCCTACAATTCCCAAGCCATAGAAAAGCAGAGTGTTTTTTGAATGTTGAGAGATTGGGAAATATTGGTATTCAGAGGGACCTGGGTGTCCTTGTACATGAATCATTGAAAGTTAACATGCAGGTACAGCAAGCAACTAGGAAAGCAAATGGTATGTTGGCCTTTATTACAAGAGGATTTGAGTATAAGAGTAAAGACGTCTTACTGCAATTATATAGGGCCCTGGTGAGACCCAACCTGGAGTATTGTGTACAGTTTTGATCTCATTACCTAAGGAAGGATATACTTGCCATAGAGGGAGTGCAACGAAGGTTCACCAGACTGGTTCTGGGATGGGGGGATTGTCCTATGAGGAGAGATTGAGTAGACTAGGCCTATATTCTCTAGGGTTTAGAAGACTGAGAGGCGATCTCATTGAAACATACAAAATACTTACAGGGCTTGACAGGTTAGTTGCAGGGAGGATGTTTCCGCTGGCTGGGGAGTTTAGCACCAGGAGTCACAGTCTCAGAGTATGTGTCGGCCATTTAGGACTGAGATGAGGAGAAATTTCTTCACTCAGAGGGTGGTGAATCTTTGGAATTCTCTACCCCAGAGGGCTGTGGAGGCTCAGTCATTGAGTATATTCAAGACAGAGATCGATAGATTTTTGAATATTAAGGGAATCAAGGGATATGGGGATAGTGCAGGAAAGTGGAGGTTTGGTAGAAGATCAGCCATGATCTTATTGAATGGCGGAGCAAGCTGAAAGGGCCGAATTGCTTACTCCTGCTCCTGTTTCTGATGTTCTTATGTTCTTATTTCTTTCACACTCATCACCATTGTGGGGAGGGGGTACCGTTATGTCTCACCATTCACTGCAACACACTAAGCCACTTCCAAAGATGCACACAAATCTGTCCAAGAATGCAAAGTGTTGAAAATAAAGATTTCAATGTTTGACGGCACATTAACAGAAACTTAACATGAACATTGGCTAAAACACACAAGTGCCTACCCTTGTGTGTTGTTAGTTAGTATGATTGGACTAGGATGAGGGTGAGTGTGAGGGGTGACTAGTGAGATGGGGATGTGATAATATAGATAGAGAGGGATGGGTGGAGGTGCAAGGTAAGTTGGTGTGAGTAATGATGTGCAGCAGTAGGGTAGGGAAGGCAGAGTGATGGGGATGTAATGACTGGCACAACAGGATGAGGTTGAGTGTGCCTTTGCAGTAACGTTTTGTGATCTACTGACATAATTGAAAGGTTTGCGCCACTGCAGCCTGGTCCTCCTGATGACGCTCCTGCTTGTGTCCTCCTATGCAATCTGCAACTAGGTTGTGTTGATCTCCTGGGGAGGTCTCTTCCGACTTTGGAAGGGAAGAGAACCTCCCGGTGTGCTGTGACTCCCTCCATAAGCATATGGAGAGAGTCATGGGAGAGCCTGGGTGCAGCCGTGCACCTCTGTGCAGTGATTGTCAGTGTTTGCAGCACCTCAATGCTGTAGAACACTGAAAGCACAAATGTCAAAGTAAATATTGTTATAAAACACATTTTGTTGTGCACTTGAGTAGTAACAAATTCAGTCATCTGGTTATAATCATTTTATTCTTTAACTTCAGTATTAAAAGCAATTTACAACCTGAGTATTGTCACAGATAAAGTGTATGAACTTAGGCATGGGTCCTGTCTCGAGCTGCTTGAACAAATGAAAAAGTTTATATTTATACATTGTTTTCTTATCAAACTGGAACTGGCATTGCATAATATGTTAGTCTCTGGCTACAGCATAGTCCAGAGATTCAAGGCTACATTTTCTTCAACATGATGCACACAAAAATACCATGGCCTTGCTGTGGTAAGCCTAACCCTTCTAGTTTCTAGACATTCTTACCATAAATAAACATATCCAAGGCTGGTTGGTTGCGAACACCAGCAGTTGCTAAGTGAAATCTGTATCTCTCTCTCTCACTCTATCTCTCTCTCTCTCTAATGATGCCATCCACCTTTTTCCCCTATATTCAATGAACTAAACATGAACACCTTTCAGAAGCTGAATTAACCGAGTTCCATACGCCAACACTTTGTATCTCACTCATGCTGTACCTGCCTTGGGAGTGTTTGATGGGATAGTGTAGAGGGAGCTTTACTCTGTATCTAACTCGTGTTACATAGAAACATAGAAGATAGGAGCAGGAGTAGGCCATTCAGCCCCTCGAGCCTATTCTGCCAATTAATAAGATCATGGCTGATCATCCAAACTCAGTACCCTGTCCCTGCTTTCTCCCCATATCCCTTGATTCCTTCAGCCATAAGAAATATATCTAACTCCTTCTTGAATATAATTAATGAATTAGCCTCAACTGCCTTGTGTGGTAGAGAATTACACAGGTTCACCACTCGCTGGGTGAAGAAATTCCTCCTCATCTCTGTCCTAAATAGCTTACCCCTTATCCTTAGACTGTGACCCCTGGTTCTGGACTCCCCCGCCATCGGGAACATCCTTCCTGCATCTAGTCTGTCTAGTCCTATTAGAATTTTATAAGTTTCAATGAGATCCCCTCGCATTCTTCTAAACTCCAGCGAGTACAAGCCCAATCGACCCAATCTCTCTTCATACGTCTGTCATAAATCTCATCATCGAGAAACTAACTATGAAATAACACTGGACGGCCAGCTGGTGGCGCCGTCCAAGGAGTATAAATACTCGGGCGTTGGCCCCAGCTTGCCAGGGACATTTTGTAAAGACAAGGGAGCTAGTGGATACAACTAGACCTCCATGTTCTGAAATAAGTTGATTAAAGCCTTGCTTTATGCTCAAACCAAGTGCGTAGTGAGTTTTATTATGTCAACGTCATTCCTGCCATTCCAGGTATCAGCCTGGTGAATCTTTGCTGCACTCCCTCCATGGCAAGAACATCCTTCCTCAGATAAGGCGACCAAAACTGCACACAATACTCAAGGTGTGGTCTCACCAAGGCCCTGTACAACTGCAGCAAGACATCCTTGTTACTGTACTCGAACTCTCTTGCTACGAAGGCCATTTGCCTTCTTAACCGCCTGCTGCACCTGCATGCTTACCTTCAGCGACTGGTGCACAAGGACACCCAGGTCTCATTGCACTTCCCCTTTTCCCAATCTATTGCCGTTCAGATAATAATCTGCCTTCCTGTTTTTGCCACCAAAGTGGATAACCTCTCATTTATCCACATTATACTGCATCTGCCATGCATCTGCCCAATCACCCAACCTGTCCAAATCATACTGGAGTTTCTTGGCATCCTCCTCACAGCACACACGCCCACCCAGCTTAGTGTCGTCTGCAAACTTGGAGATATTACATCTAGTTCCCTCGTCTAGATCACTAATATATATTGTGAATAACTGGGGTCCTAGCACCGATCCCTGCGGTACCCCACTAGTCACTGCCTGCCACTTGGAAAAAGACCCGTTTATTCCAACTCTTTGCTTCCTGTCTGCCAACCAGTTCTCTATCCAAGTCAGTACCTTACCCCCAGTCCCATGTGCTTTAACTTTGCACGCTAATCTCTTATGCACGACCTTATTAAAAGCCTTCTGAAAGTCTAAATACACCACATGCAGTGGTTCTCCCTTATCTATTCTACCAGATACATCCTCAAAAAATTCCAGCAGATTAGTCAAGCACGATTTACCTTTTGCAAATCCATGTTGACTTTGTCCGATCCTGTCACTGTTTTCCAAGTGCTCTGCTATTACATCTTTTATAAAGTACTCTAGCATTTTCCCCACTACCGATGTCAGGCTTACCGGTCTACAATTCCCCGTTTTCTCTCTACCAGCTTTTTTAAATAGTGGGGTTACATTAGCTACCCTACAATCCATGGGAACTGCTCCAGAGTCTATAGAATTTTGGAAGATGACCAGCAATGCATCTACTATTTCTAGGGCCACTTCCTTAAGTACCCTAGGATGTAGATTGTCAGGCCCTGGGGATTTATCGGCCTTCAATCCCGTCAATTTCCCTAACACCATTTCCATACAAATACTGATTTCTTTCAGTTCCTCCCTCTCATTAGATCCTATGTTCCCCGACATCTCTGGGAGGTTATGTATGTCCTCCTTTGTGAAGACAGAACCAAAGTATGTATTTAAGTGGTCAGCCATTTCTTTGTTCCCCATTATAAATTCCCCTGATTCTGACTACAAGGGACCTACGCTTGACTTCACCAATCTTTTTCCCTTCACATATGTATAGAAGCTTTTACAGTCAATTTTTATGTTCCCTGAAAGCTTACTCTCATATTCTACTTTCCCCCTCTTAATTAATCCCTTTGTCCTCCTTTGCTGAATCCTAAACTGCTCCCAATCCTCAGGTTTGCTGCTTTTTCTGGCCAATTTATATGTCCTCTCCTTGGATCTTATGCTATCCCTAATTTCCCTTGTTAGCCACGGTCGAGTCACCTTTTTTGTTTTATTTTTATGCCAAACAGGGCTGAACAAATTCTGTAGTTCATCCATTTGGTCTTTAAATGTTTGCCATTGCCTATCCACTGTCAATCCGTTAAGTAACATTCCCCAATCCACCCTAGCCAACCCGCGCCTCATACCATCGTAGTTTCCTTTATTTAAATTCAGGACCCCAGTCTCTGAGTCAACTACTTCACTCTCCATCTTAATGAAGAATTCGATCATATTATGATTGCTCCGCCCCAAGGGGCCTCGCACAACAAGATTGCTAATTAATCCTTTCTCATTACATAATACCCAGTCTAAGATGGCCTGATCTCTATTTGGTTCCTCGACATATTGGTCCAGGAAACCATCCCGTATACACACTAGGAATTCCTCCTCCATAGTATTGTTACTAATTTGGTTAGCCCAATCTATATGTAGATTAAAGTCACCCATGATAGCTGCTGTGTTCTTATTGCATGCATCTCTAATTTCCCATTTAATGCCATCCCCAACCTCAGCATTACTGTTTGGGGGTCTATATACAACTCCCACTAATATTTTCTGCCCCTTGGCATTTCTCAGCTCTACCCATATGGATTCCACATCATCAGAGCTAATATCCTTCCTTACTATTATGTTAATCTCCTCTTTAACCAGCAATGCTACCCCACCTCCTTTTCCTTTTTGCCTGTCTTTCCAGAATATTGAATACCCCTGGATGTTGAATTCCCAGCCTTGGTCACCCTGGAGCCATGTCTCCGTAATCCCAATTATATCATATCCGTTTACATCTATTTGCGCAGCTAATTCATTCACCTTATTACGAATGCTCCTCGCATTAAGACACAAAGCCTTCAGGCTTGTTTTTTTAACACTCTTAGACCTTTTAGAATTATTATTTACTGTGGCCATGTTTGATTTACACCTTTGATTTCTCTGACTGCCACTTTTGCTTTTCTCCTTCCTGTCTTTTGCTTCTATCCTTGCTTCCCTTTCCTCTGTCTCCCTGCACAGGTTCCCATCCCTCTGCCATTTTAGTTTAAACCTTCCCCAATAGCACTAGCAAACACTCCCCCTAGGACATCGGTCCCGGTCCTGCCCAGGTGCAAACCGTCCAGTTTGTACTGGTCCCACCTCCCCCAGAACTGGTTCCAATGTCCCAGGAATTTGAATCCCTCCCCCTTCCACCATTCCTCTAGCCATGTATTCATCTGAAATATCCTTCTATTTCTACTATGACTAGCAGGTGGCACAGGTAGCAATCCTGAGATTACTACATTTAAGGTCCTATTTTTTAATTTACCTCCTAACTCCCTATATTCAGCTTTTAGGACCTCATCCTGGTTTTTACCTATATCATTGGTACCTATATGCACCACGACAACTGGCTTTTCACCCTCCCCCTTCAGAATGCCCTGCAGCCACTCCGAGACATCCTTGACCCTTGCACCAGGGAGGCAACATACCATCCTGGAGTCTCATTTGCGGCCACAGAAACTCCTATCTATTCCCCTTACAATAGAATCCCCTATCACTATAGCTCTCCTGCTCTTTTTCCTCCCGTCCTGTGCAGCAGAACCACCCATGGTGCCAGGACATTGGCTGCTGCTGCCTTCTCCCGATAAGCCATAAGAATGTAAGAACATAAGAAATAGGAGCAGGAGTAGGCCAATCGGCCCCTCGAGCCTGCTCCACCATTCAATAAGATCATGGCTGATCTGATCCTAACCTCAAATCTACTATCACTCTACAGCCCACCCGAACCCATGTGATCTCCTGGGAGAGGCGAAAAAACATAAAAAACCCAATGGCCAATTTGGGAGAAAAAATCTGGGAAATTCCTCTCTGACCCATCTAGGTGATCGAAACTCGTCCAGGAGGTCACTCTGTCCCTATATTTTCTACAGTACTTACCTTCTGTAAAAGGTGATCTCCACCCCAGCCAGGAACAGGAATAGAACCATCTCCTGAAATCTAACACAGAATTAGAACACAAGAAGTAGGAGCAGAACCAGGCTACACGGCCCCTGGGCCCGCTCCGCTACCCATAGGGCCATGACCATTCCGAACCTAGACTCATGTCCAATTTCCTGCCCGCTCCCCGTAACCCCTAATTCCCTTTACTTCTAGGAAACTGTCTATTTCTGTTTGAAATGTATTTAATGATGTAGCTTCCACAGCTTTCTGGGGCAGCAAATTCCACAGACCTACTACCCTCTGAGTGAAGAAGTTTCTCCTCATCTCAGTTTTGAAAGAGCAGCCCCTTATTCTAAGATTATGCCCCCTAGTTCTAGTTTCACCCATCATTGGGAACATCCTCACCGCATCCACCCAATCAAGCCCCTTCACAATCTTATATGTTTCAATAAGATCGCCTCTCATTCATCTCCCTCAACAATATCCAAAGTGGTATATCTGTTTGAGAGGGGGATGGCCACAGGGGACCCCTGCACTACCTGCCTGTGCCTAATACTCTGCCTGGCGGTCACCCATTCCCTTCCTGCCTGTGCAGCCTTTACCTGTGGTGTGACCAACTGATTAAACATGATATCCTGCCTGGGAGTGTTTGATGGGTTAGTGCAGAGGATGCTTTACCCCATTATTGCCCATGATGCACCCTCCAATTAATGCTCTGATGGTCCCTCCCTTTGATACCCTGAAGGTCCCTCCACTTATTGCTTCTGACACTATTCCTCTAACAGGGAATAGACTTGTTTCAGAGCACAGAGGAGGTTGTGATATCCTTGCCTCATCCCAAACACCATTTTCACAAACTGCCTCTCTCTGCCAAAGCAGGAGGGAGACACAGTGGCTGATATAAAGAGAGGGGAGACTTTCTGGTGTATAAAGCAAGAGCCATTGAATAGTGGGACCTCACATTTGAAGATTGGGAGTTATAATTTATCAGTGGTAATTTTGGGAGTCTGTTCTCCCTATTCGGAGTCTCAGTACCTGGGAGCAAGGTTGGAGATGGGACTGATTGTAAAACCTGTGTTCATGCCCAGTGAGACTGCACGCCAGGAGAAGAGCCTGGTCATGTGACCCTGTTATACCTTGAGTGGGAGGGGCCTGGGCTGCTTTGTGACATGGTTCCTGTGGTGTATGTGCCTTTAAGAGCCCCCTGTGTACTGTAATGCCGGTAATGGCCATTCGGGCTATATAAGCCTGTATAGTGTCTTGTATCTGTTAGTTCACCTCCAGACTTTGTTCAGTAAACACCTGTGAAACCAAATCCTGCATTCCGTGTCTCCATTAACACATGGATACAACAGTGGTGACGAATTGGAAACAGACTTACCTGCAATTCGGCAGCACCTCAAGGAGATCGATTCCTCAGACGAAAGTCGAAGAAAAACAAGAAAGAAAAAAACAAACTGTGGTTTCACCAGCTAGCCAAGCTGGTGGCAGGTACTGCAATAATCCTTCCTGGGCGGCGGGCTGGGGCTCCATCGGCTGGCTCTGCAGCGGGGCCGAGCAGCGAAGGCGGAGGCAAACAGAGACAGAGGGTGGAGCACTCGGGAGACGGTCGGCGCTGCAACGCAGGTCGGCGTTCGGACCAAGCAGAGGGAGGAAAATGTCCCAGAGAGTCCGGCGGGAACGAGTCTCCACCTATTAAAAAAAATACCTGTGTAAATAAAAACCGCGGAGAACAGCGTTGTCAGCAGCGGCAGTGGCGGGAAAGCGCGGGAGGCGCCATTTTTTTTCCGCGGGGAAGAAAGGAAAGCGCGGGAGGCGCCATTTTTTTTTCAGGATGCCTAAGACTGATAATATTACTGCTTTCGATAGCGATATAGAGGATTGGACTACATATGTGGAAAGAGTGGAGGTATATTGCACAGCAAATGAAATAGAGGATGATAAAAAGGCATCAGTACTTCTAAATCTAATGGGCGCAAGGACATACGGGCTGTTACAAAACTTAATCACTCCAGCCAAACCAAAGGACAAGAATTTTAAGGAGATTGTTGATACCCTACAGGAGCACTTAAACCCAACACCGCTGCTGATAGCGGAACGATTCAAATTCTTCAGGAGGAATCAGCACAAGAATGAAAGTAACGCTGATTACCTCACCGAATTAAGGAAGCTGTCAAAGCACTGCCAATTCGGAGCAGGACTGGCAGATTCTCTTCGAGACAAATTCGTCTGCGGTCTCCTAAGTGAAGGAACACAGAAAAGGCTACTTTCTGAGAAAGATTTGACACTGGACAAGGCTTTCAGTGTGGCTGTATCATACGAAGCAGCCGCAAGGGGAGCTGCAGAGATACAGCAAAAGCCACAGGACTTCGGCACCCATGAAATGACACAGGGTTTCGAGAGATGTTATCGCTGCGGCAGATCCACCCATGACCAGAGGGACTGCTGGTTCAAGGACAAAGCATGCAGGCAGTGCGGAAAGATTGGACACATTGCACGTGTATGCCGATCTGGAAAAAAAAAATCCACGGACAGGAAAAAAATCAATAAGGAAAAGTACAGAAAGGTACAAATGATGACGGACAGTAGCTCCGAATACCAGAAGAGCGATAGCGACTCCGGAAACAAGAGGCTAAGCTGTCTCAAATTACATAATGTAATTGCCAAAGAAGATTACCAGACCATTTGGGTTACCCTCACGATAGCGGGGTCCCCAGTTAAAATGGAGCTAGATACAGGATCAGCTCTGACCGTCATAAGTCGACGGGATTACGAGCGGCTATTTTCGCATATACCTCTGAAAGACACATCCATTATCTTGAAAACATATACGGGGCAGAAAGTATACCCAAAAGGGAAAATAAGGATGCCTGTTGTATACAACGGCAAGGAAATACAGAAGTTGTATTTATACGTTCTGCAAGATGGTGGTCCACCGCTGTTGGGACGTGAATGGATCAGGAAGATACATTTAGACTGGCACTCCATTCAGGCACTGACGGTGACCAGTAAGAAAAAAAATGATGATGACGTCATACCTGAACGATTAAAAGACATCTTGGCCAACGCCAAGGAAGTGTTTCAACAGGAACTAGGAACCTTGAAAGGCGTCACCGCCTCAATAAAAGTGGAAGATGCGGCAATTCCCAAGTTTTTTAAGGCAAGGCCGGTGCCATACGCAATTCGTCCAGCAGTCGAGGCCGAGCTGGAGAATTTGGAAAAGGCAGGCGTATTATCCAAGATAGATTGGAGCGAGTGGGCAACACCCATCGTCCCGGTCATGAAGAAAACGTTAAATAATGATAAATCTGAAGAACAGAGAAAAATTCGCATCTGTGGGGACTTCAAGGTGACTGTAAACCCGGTCCTTCACACGGTACAGTATCCTCTTCCGAGGATAGAAGATATTTTCACCTCACTATCCGGAGGGAAACGTTTCACCAAAATTGACTTGGCACAAGCATATCTACAGATGGAGGTTGAAGAGGCCTCTAAAAAGTATCTCACGATTAATACACACAAAGGCCTGTACCAGTACAATCGACTGGTTTTCGGAGTAGCATCAGCTCCAGCTATCTGGCAAAGAGCTATGGAGCAAGTCCTCCAAGGGATTCCGGGGTCTCAATGCTACCTAGACGACATCCTTATAACAGGAGAAAACGACAATGAGCACCTTGCCAATTTGGAGCAGGTGCTCACTAGGCTGAGAGAACGGGGCCTACGAGCAAATCGCCCCAAGTGCGAATTTTTCCAGAAACAAATATCATATTGTGGCCACATAATTAACGAGGAAGGGTTGCATAAGTCACCTGAAAAAATTGAAGCGGTCATAAAAGCCCCAGCACCTGAAAATGTCTCACAATTAAGGTAGTTCCTGGGATTGATAAATTACTATCATAAATTTTTACCGAATTTGTCAACTGTTCTGCACCCTCTTAATGAACTGCTACAAACGGGAGTAATTTGGAAATGGAGCGAAGACTGTAAACGTGCCTTCCATAAATGCAAAGGCTTGATCACGTCCAAGGAAGTTTTGGCTCATTACAACCCATCACTGCCAATCAGACTGGCGTGCGATGCATCCCCTTACGGCGTAGGAGCGGTATTATCGCATAGATTCCCTGATGGCTCGGAGTGGCCGATAGCTTTTGCGTCACGCTCATTGAACTCAGCTGAGCGTAACTATGCCCAGGTCGACAGGGAAGCAGTCAGCCTGGTATGGGGAGTTAAGAAATTCAACCATTACCTACACGGACAAAAATTTACCTTGTTGACTGACCATCAACCCCTCGTCTCCATATTTAACCCTAAAAAGAGTGTTCCCATTATGACAGCGCAAAGGCTACAGAGGTGGTCTCTTTTCCTAGGGGCACACCAATATGACATAGAATACAAAGGATCAAAACAGCATGGGAATGCTGATGGTTTATCGCGCCTACCGTTGCCAACGGTAGAAGAGGCACCTACAGTGGACCCAGTGAAGATGTTCCACTCAACCATAGTGGAATGTCTACCAGTAACAAATTCTGCCATTGAAAAGGAAACGAGAAATGACCCGACTCTCTCACGAGTCTACAATTTAATGGTGAAGGGATGGCCAGCACATGGCGAACCACTGTTGCCAGCATTCTCGCAAAGAAGAGAACAGCTGTCAGTGTGCCAAGGAACCTTGATGTGTGGATCCAGAGTGGTGATTCCACCCAAACTCCAGGATAAAGTGCTAAAAGAGCTTCACGAGGGGCATCTGGGTGGTGAAAATGAAGAACCTAGCCAGAGCGTTTGTGTGGTGGCCAGGTGTCAATGGAGACATCGAAGAAATGACCAAGAGCTGCCTAGGATGCCAGAAGGTCCAAAACGCCCCACCATAAGCCCCTCTACATCAATGGGAGTGGCCCTCATCTCCATGGCAAAGGGTACACATCGACTTTGCTGGTCCATTTATGGACTCAATGTTCTTAATCGCGGTTGATGCACACCCCAAGTGGCCGGAGGTAATAAAGATGTCCTCCACCACCACGGAAAAAACCATCACAGTATTAAGGACCATATTTGCCAGGAATGGGCTGCCTGAACAGATCTGTTCTGATAATGGACCGCAATTTGTGTCCGAAGAATTCAGGAAGTTCTTAAAAAACAATGGGGTTAAGCACTACACGTCCGCCCCATACCAGCCCGCCACCAATGGATTGGCTGAAAGGTTTGTCCAGACCTTCAAGAAGGCCATAAAGGCCATGGGTAATGAAGACATAAAACTACAGCATAAGGTAGATAACTTCTGGTTTGCATACAGGAATGCAACACATGTGGTTACAAACCAAACTCCCGCCATGATGTTCTTCAATAGAAGCCTAAGATGCCGGCTGGATTTGATCAAGCCAAACATCAGAAGGGACGTGGAGAACCGGCAATTTCAAGGCATGAATGAAAGGCCAACTAGAACCTTCCAGATAGGTCAACAAGTTTTGGCCCGGGACTACCGTACCGAGAAATGGCAGCCTGGAACTATTTGCACACGACTAGGACCGCTGATGTATACCATGGACATTGGAGAAAGCATAATAAGGCGCCATGCTGACCAGATCATAGAGTCATCCGAAAAGGGACAACCTACACCACAACTCTATACGCCTAATGATGAAGCAGAGATACCCATAGTATCTACCTCCGATCCGGTGATACTGGAACCAGATGAACCCGACACTGGCATTCAAGCCGAATCGACCTTGCCAAAAGAACCTACTACACCACCAGAAACTACTACACCACCAAGGCGTTATCCGGACCGAGTCAGGAAGCCTCCAGAGAGACTGACTTATAATTGATTAACTGCAGCAAATGTGTAGATTATTGTTCTTGTAACATGTTAATTAATGATTACTTAAAATGTTCTGTACTGGTTGTCTAAAAGGGGAGGAATTGTGGTGTATGTGCCTTTAAGAGCCCCCTGTGTACTGTAATGCCGGTAATGGCCACTCGGGCTATATAAGCCTGTATAGTGTCTTGTATCTGTTAGTTCACCTCCAGACTTTGTTCAGTAAACACCTGTGAAACCAACTCCTGCATTCCGTGTCTCCATTAACACACGGATACAACAGTTCCTGGCTCCTTTGTGATGTCACCTGGAGACAGGTTTACGCCCCTGATTACACAGGATCAGTGGGAGTCACTGTTGGAGGAGCTGAACTTGGCAGCTGACACTGCGAGTGAGTTTAGTCCATATAAATAGGGGGACGGGAAAGTACAATGTAATATGAAAGTAAGTAATTCAACCAAATGTCATCAATTGCAATTATATTCACGTTAAATATCATCATAGTCACAAAAATAGTCGCACTGTATTCCAAATACAGATACTAGAATAAATATTAATCACTTATATTTTAAAAGATTCTTGGAGTGAAGAGAATCTCTGGAAGGTGGAAAGAGAGGAGTTGAATCATCATCACACTAACTGGGACTGGAAATGGTCGCTGGATTCACAGAGCAGACCTGGTGGGACCAAGAACTCCAGAGGTGAGAGTCTAACCAGCTACTACTGGGAGCTGTCTGACAGTTGCCATAAGGCTCAGCCTTTGCTGTGACAAGTTGACCTGAGCTTAACCCGTGTGTGAAGCTCGCCAATACCTCAGCTGGGAGTGCTTGACACTTACATGTAGATGAAGTTTTATTCTGTGTTCTTACAATGCAGTACCTGAGCTGGTGTGCTTCATTGGATAGTTTCAGAGGAGCTGCACGCTGCATTTAACACATGCTGGATCTGAGTTGGCTGTGCTTGGTCAACCAATTTAGAGAGAGCTTCACTCTGTATCTAACCCGTGCTTGGCCTGCCCTGGCTGGGAGTGTTTCATGGGAAAGTGTAGATGGAGCATTACTCACTATCGAACCCCATACTGTACCTGCCCTGGGAGTGTTTGATGGGATAGTGTAGATCAAGCTTCACTCTGTATCTAACCCGTGCTCGGCCTGCCCTGGCTGGGAGTGTTTCATGGGAAAGTGTAGATGGAGCATTACTCACTATCTAACCCCATACTGTACCTGCCCTGGGAGTGTTTGATGGGATCGTGTAGATCAAGCTTTACTCTGTACCTATCCCGTGCTCTGCCTGCCCAGGGAGTGTTTAATGGGAAAGTGTAGATGGAGCATTACTCACTATCGAACCCCATACTGTACCTGCCCTGGGAGTGTTTGATGGGATCGTGTAGATCAAGCTTTACTCTGTATCTAACCTGTGCTCTGCCTGCCCAGGGAGTGTTTAATGGGACAGTGTAGAGGGAGCTATACTCTGTACCTAAACTGTGCTGTACCTGGCCTGGGAGTGTCTTATGCGATAGTATAGAGGGAGCTTTACCCCATTATTGTCCATGATGCAACCTCAAATTAATGCTCCGATGATCCCACCACTTGATACCCTGAAGATCCCTCCACTTATTGCCTATGATGCCCTTCCTGTTACAGGGAATAGACTTGTTTCAGAGCACAAAGGAGGATGTAATATCGTTGCCTCATCCCAAACACCATTCCCACAAACTGCCTCTCTCTGCCAAAGCAGAAGGGAGACACACTGGCTGATATAAAGAGAGGGGAGACTTTCTGGTGTATAAAGCAAGAGGTAGACATGGGGGCCATTGAATAGTGGAACCTCACATTTCGTGGATTAGAGGGATAATTTATCAGTGGTAATTTTGGGAGTCTGTGCTCCCTGACTGGAGTCTCAGTACATGGGAGCAGGGTTGGAGACGGAGCTGAATGTACAACCTGCGTTCATGCCCAGTGAGACGGCACACCAGGAGCACAGCCTGGCCATGTTTGATGGGCTATTGTAGATGGAGCTTTCTTCTGTATCTAACCCATGCTGCACCTGCCTCTGGGAGTGTTTGATGGGATCGTGTAGATCAAGCTTTACTCTGTACCTATCCCGTGCTCTGCCTGCCCAGGGAGTGTTTAATGGGACAGTGCAGAGGGAGCTATAGTCTGTACCTAAACTGTGCTGTACCTGGCCTGGGAGTGTCTTATGGGATAGTACAGAGGGAGCTTTACCCCATTATTGTCCATGATGCACCCTCAAATTAATCCTTCGATGATCCCACCACTTGATACCCTGAAGATCCCTCCACTTATTGCCTATGATGCCCTTCCTGTTACAGGGAATAGACTTGTTTCAGAGCACAAAGGAGGATGTAATATCGTTGCCTCATCCCAAACACCATTCCCACAAACTGCCTCACTCTGCCAAAGCAGGAGGGAGACACACTGGCTGATATAAAGAGAAGGGAGACTTTCTGGTGTATAAAGCAAGAGGTAGACATGGGGGCCTTTGAATAGTGGGACCTCACATTTGGAAGATGGGAGGGATAATTTATCAGTGGTAATTTTGGGAGTCTGTGCTCCCTGACTGGAGTCTCAGTACATGGGAGCAGGGTTGGAGACGGGATTGATTGTATAACCTGCGTTCATGCCCAGTGAGACTGCACACCAATGCTCCGATGATCCCACCACTTGATACCCATGAAGATCCCTCCACTTATTGCCTGTGGCACCCTTCCTGTTACAGGGAATAGGCTTGTTTCAAGGCACAAAGGAGGCTGTAATATCCAGGGTTGGAGAAGGGACTGATTGTACAACCTGCTTTCATGCCCAGTGAGACTGCACACCAGGAGCAGAGACTGGTCATGTGACCCTGTAATACCTTGAGTGGGAGGGGCTTGGGCTGCTTTGTGACATGTTTCCTGGCTCCTTTGTGATGTCACCTGGAGACAGGTTTACACCCCTGGTTACACATCAGTGGGAGTCACTGTGGGATGAGCTGGACTTGGCAGCTGACACTGCCAGTGAGTTTAGTCCTTATAAATAGGGGAAAGGAAAGAACAATTTAATATTAAGGTAAGTAATTCAACCAAATGTCATTCATTACAAACATATTCAAATTAAATATAATCATAGTAACAAAAATAGACCGAATGTATTCCAATTACAGATTCTAGAATTAATATTAATTTTTATATTAAATGTTTCATGTAGTGAAGAGTATCTCAGGAGGGTGGAGAGAGTGGAGCCAAATCATCATCACACTAACTGGGACTGGAGAAATGTCGCTGGATTCACAGAGTAGATCTGGTGGGACCAAGACCCTCAATGTCAAAGACGGGATGAAACAAGAAGCCCCAACAATGATTGTAAAGGTGAGGAACTTTACTGAGGATCCCATCAGTCCAGGATTTTGCCAAGGTGAGAGTCTAACCTCGACAAATGCCATCAGGGACTGCCTTTGATACGACAAGTACAATTGAGCTCAACTTGTATGCAAAGCTAGCCCATACCTGGAACAACAACAGAAAATGCTGGAAAAACTCAGCAGGCCAGGCAACATCTGTGGAGAGAGAAATAGAGTCAACGTTTCAGGTCGAAACCCTTTGTCAAGACTGAAAAAGCCCAGGAAATGAAACAAATTAAAAGGCCAGTTTGGGGGCTGGGAGACAACAAAAGAGAAGTGAAGAGACATTGGGGGAAAAATTGGGTGAGTAGCACCACCTGTTAGCGCCTAAAGAGGCAGTCAGTGGCTGTAGCGCCACTGGCTGCGCCTCCCGCGATATTCAGCAGGGGCGCTAATGGTGGCATTAGCCATTTGCGCTGCGCCACCACCGATGACGTCATCGGTGTGCGCAGCGCCCCATTCGCGCCCCGAACGCGATATTTGGTAGCGAACGCCGCTGTAGCGCTGTTCGCTACCCGCGCCCGGTTCACGGGGCCTTCTTGCGCCGGCAGAGGTGCAAGTTAAGGTGGAGGTGCGGGGCGGCTGCTTTTTCGGCGGCCACCTGCCAGCACCTCCGTCCCCGGCCTCCTGGTCCCCCCCCCTGCGGCATTGCCGGCTGTTTCCCGAGAGCCCGGCACTTCTCCTTGGTGCCGGGCTCTTTTGCCGGCATTCGCGATCGGGGTTCGCGCTGTTGCAGGCCCCTCCCCCTTAACAGTGGGAGGAAGGCCTGCAGTACCGCAGCATGCCGTGTCGCAGCGTATGGCGCTGCGGCACGTTGCGCTGCGATATTCAGTTTCAGCGCCCTAAGAGGGACGCGGAGCGCCTCGAGCCTCGCCCCGTCTCCCTCGAGGGGCACTTCAACTGAATTTCTGATGATCGCTACAGCTTCGAACGCTGCGCAAAAACCAGTGCCCAGGCGAACTTGGCGCCAGTTTGGCGCCTCAACCCAAAGAGGTATTCCAAACGAGACGAGATGGTGATAGGACTAGTGGAGACAAAAGACGGCTCTAGATTAGGTGTGAAATGCGCTGGCAGAATGGGAGACAGCTGCCATGTGGGAGAGAAAAAAAGGGGGGTGGCCAAAACAAAGGTGTGGATAAAAAATATAAGTAAAAATGCAATGGGGGCCGAGGTTATGATCTGAAATTGTTGAACTCGATATTGAGTACGGAAGGCTGGAAAGTGCCTAATCATACCTGGGACTGCCTGACACTTACATGTAGAGGGATTTTTATTCTAAGTTCATCCCATGCTGTACTTGAGCTGGTGTGCTTCATTGGGTAGTGTCAGAGGAGCTGTACGCTGAATTTAAAACATGCTGGATCTGAGTTGGCTGTGTGTGATCAACCAATTTAGAGAGAGCTTTACACTTCATCTAAGTTGTACTGTACCTGGCCTGGGAGTGTTAGATGGTAATGTAAAGTGGGAGGCTTTACTCTGTATCTAACCAGTGCTATACCAGGCCTGGGAGTGTTTGATGGGACACTGTAGAAGGAACTTTACTCTGTATCTAACCCGTGCTGTACCTTCCCTGTGAGTGTTTGATGAGACAGTGTAGAGGGAGCTTTACTCTGCATTAACTGAGATTGACTGATACTTTCATTGACTATTTCTTTCATATACCCAGCACTGGCCTGAACTCAGATACTTTCTGCATACTCACAGAGATCAGCACGAGAGCACAAAACATCCCAAACACAGGAGCTGACCCTGGGATGGTGCGACACTAACTCTGCAGGTACATTAACAACCTCTAGAGATGAACCCCTGTCCGCACACATCCTACTTTATCATTTTCTTGTGGTTGCAGTTGGAATATTGCGGGTGTGTGACGGCAAGCCTAAGGAATTTCCCACCTTTGACCTCTTCAATTTTTTAATTTCAGCTCAGCTTTGAAAACCAGGGCTGTCCTTCAGATGTCACGCATTTCCTGACAGCGCATTTCCAGCACTAGACATGT
This sequence comes from Somniosus microcephalus, assembly GCF_052327205.1. Lineage (NCBI taxonomy): Eukaryota > Metazoa > Chordata > Chondrichthyes > Squaliformes > Somniosidae > Somniosus > Somniosus microcephalus. The sequence continues at coordinate 158,573,955 of NW_028225179.1, forward strand.
GACAAGAGAGTGACACCAAAGAGGTAGGACATGTGCAGCCACACTCATCAACATCCATCTTGCCCACACCTGTTGCTGTGCTGTGAAAGATCGAGAAATGCTGGAGTTCCCCTGTGGAGGGAGGCAACGGCAGCTCTGCTGCAAAAGACAGTCAGTCACTCGACACAAGAGATGGTGAAGGAAAGAATCAGAAAATGTAAAGCTTTGAGGAGCTGGATTCTGAACAAAATGAGGTTCCTCAGATCACGGTGTATTCATACCAGATACATGTGTCAGAAATGTTTGTGTCCACAATTAATCCTGAGTGCCTCCAGCTCCAGAGGAGTAACAGTCAATTCCAGATGAACACATATTGAGGCCTGTTACAAAGGTATTGGAAACCAAATAGGACAAAGACAAATAGCACTGAACTATTGATTAATGGGAAGATCTGAATTATAGACAGATTAAATTTGATCCTGCAGGAAGGAAGGAAAAAATGAAGGAAGGAAGATGCTAATCTGTAATAACCGGGACACAAGCACGAATGTGCTGTGCCATGGACTGAATAGGAGTATCAACATTTCCCACTTTCACTTTCCCACTGCTGATTATGGAGTGGGTTGGCCCCATTAGCTGGGCTTACAGTGAATCGCGCCATTTGTTTCTAACATCCAATTTGTTTAAATTCAGTTTATTGTTATGTTTCCTCTCCAGAGGCTGATGGTACAGAGCTGACCAATGTAAGACACTGGCCAACGCTGAATCAGTGGGGAAATTTATAGAGAACATTTTCTCCTCTTTTACCTCACCCATAACTCTTTGGAGACACAAGTGGTAACTTCTGGCTCTGTTAGTCACCATTCCTGTTAATGCTGGGCCAGATTGGGGACACAAGGCCCTGTCCCTCTGAAGTACTTAGATGACATTTCCATAGCCATGGAAAGCTTCATGCGACTGATGTAGAATCCAGTCTCTGGCACTTCATGAGTGGGAGGAGGATCTGCTCTAATGTCACCAGCACTGCCCTTGGGTCTTTTTCTCCCATCAGCAGCAGAACATCCCTTTACCATCTCCTGTATCAAAAACTCGGGTTGACCTGACTGGTCTTCCTTTGATTCCTTCCCTTAGTTTACAGACTTTTCTGCCGTTTATTTTTTGTAATTGTGAACCCAGGTGGAGGGCCCAGACCCAGTAGAAGCAGAGCGTGATTGAGGCCGAAGGCAAATTTGTTGGAACAAATCTCTGGGACTTAGGAATAGAATGACTGTGGAGGCTAAAAAAGTAAATAGAAAAAGAGGACACGAGAACGGGAAAAGGTTAAAGCAAAATTAAGTTACAATTAAGAAAAACAAGAAACACAATATATAAAAAACACGTTTTTAATTCTAATTTATTCATTCTCGGGATGTGGGCATCACTCGCAAGGCCAGCATTTATTGCCCATCCCTAGTTACCCTTGAGAAGGTGGTGGTGAGCCGCCTTCTTGAACCGCTGCAATCCGTGTTGTGAAGGTTCTCCCATAGTGCTGTTAGGTAGGGAGTTCCAGAATTCTGTGAGACTTGGAGGGGAACTTGGAGGTGGTGGTGTTCCCATGCACCTGCTGCCCTTGTCCTTTGAGGTGATAGAGGCCGCAGGTTTGGGAGGTGCTGTCGTGGAAGCCTTGCTGAGTTGCTGCAGTGCATCTTGTAGATTGAACACACTGCAGCCACAGTGTGCCGGTGGAGGAGGCAGTAAATGTTTAAGGTGGTGGATGGGATGCCAATCAAGCAGGCTGCTTTGTCCTGGATGGTGTTGAGGTTTTTGAGTGTTGTTGGAGCTGCACTCATCCAACGACATGGAGAGTATTCCATCACACTCCTGACTTGTGCTTTGTAGGTGGTGGAAAGGTTTGGGAAGTCAGGAGGTGAGACACTCGCCGCTAAATACCCAGCTTCTGCCTAGTTCTTGCAGCCACAGTATTTAAGTGGCTGGTCTAGTTAAGTGTCTGGTAAATGGTGAACCCCAGGATTTGATGGTGGGGGATTCAACGATGGTAATGCCATTGAACGTCATGAGGAGCTGGTTAGACTCTCTCTTGTTGGCGATGATCATTGTCTGGTACTTGTGTGGTACAAATGTTACTTGCCACATATCATCCCCGACCTGAACATGGCCCAGGTCTTGCTGCATGATTGCCTCGCTTTCTGACGAATTGTAATGTTGTCGGGTAGATGCCAGTACTGGATCAACTTGGCTAGAGGTGCAGCTAGTTCTGGAGCACAGGTCTTCAGCTCTGCAGCTGGGATGTTGCCGGGGCCCACAGTCTTTGCTGTATCCAGTGCGCTCTACTGTTCTTGATATCATGTGGAGTGAAGTGAATTGGCTGAAGACTGGCTTCAGTGAAGGTGGGGACCTCAGGAGCAGGCCGAGATGCATCATCCACTTGGCAGTTGTGACTGAAGATGGTTGCGAAGGCTTCAGCCTTGTCTTTTGCACTCACGTGCTGTGCTCCACCATCGTTGAGGATGGGGATGTTCAAGGAGCCTCCTCCTCCCGTTAGTTGTTAATTGTCCATCACCATTCACGACTGGATGTGGCAGGACTGCAGAGCTTTGATCTGATCGATTGGGTGTGGGATCGCTTAGCTCTGTCTATAGCATGCTGCTTCTGCTGTTTAGCATGCATATAGTCCTGTGTTGTAACTTCACCAAGTTGGTTTCTGATTTTCAGGTACACCTGGTGCAGCTCCTGGCATGCTCTTCAACACTCCTTATTCAACCAGGGCTGGTTTGATGGTAATGGTAGAATGAGGGATATGCCGGGCCATGAGGTTACAGATTATGGTGGAATAAAATTCTGTTGCTGCTGATGGGCCCAGCGCCTCATGGATGCCCAGTTTTGAGCTGCTAGATGTGTTCTTAATCTATCCCATTTAGCACGGTGGTAGGGCCACAGGACACGATAAAGGGGTGTCCTCAGTTACTCAATAGTACCATGATTGACCGAGCTGCCTGAGTCCTGAAGGACATAGCAGCCAGACTGGCTCACGGCAGGCAGTGAGAGAATAAACACGAGCCACTACCGAGCCACACTTGGTGATGGACATTGAAGTCCCCCACCCAGAGGACATTCTGTGCCATGACGCCACAGTGCGCTGGATAAGAGATTAGCGTGTAAAGTTAAAGCACATGGGATTGGGGGTAAGGTACTGACTTGGATAGAGAACTGGTTGGCAGACAGGAGGCAAAGAGTTGGAATAAACGGCTCTTTTTCCGAGTGTCAGGCAGTGACTAGTGGGCTACCGCAGGGATCGGTGCTAGGACCCCAGCTATTCACAATATATGTTAATGATCTAGACGAGGGAACTAGATGTAATATCTCCAAGTTTGCAGACGACACAAAGCTGGGCGGGCGTGTGCGCTGTGAGGAGGATGCCGAGAAACTCCAGTATGATTTGACAGGTTGGGTGATTGGGCAGATGCATGGCAGATGCAATATAATGTGGATAAATGCGAGGTTATCCACTTTGATGGCAAAAACAGGAAGGGAGATTATTATCTGAACAGCAATAGATTGGGAGAAGGGGATCAAGGGATATGGGGAGAAAGCAGGGCCAGGGTACTGAATTTGGATGATCAGCCATGATCTCATTAAATGGCGGAGCAGACTCGAGGGGCCGAATGGCCTACTCCTGCTGCTATCTTCTATATTTCTATGGATGAGGAGGGAGTAAATGTTTAAGATGGTGGATGGGTGGCTGATTAAGCGGCCTGCTTTCCCCTGGATTTTGTCGAGCTTCGTGAGTATTGATGGAGCTGCAACTGTCCAGGCAAGTGGAGAATATTCCATCGCACTCCTGACTTGTGCCTTGTAGGGAGTGAAAAGGCTTTGGGGAGTCAGGAGGTGGTGAGTCACTTACACAGACTACCCAGTGTCTGACTAGCTCTTGTAGCCACAATATTTATTTGGCTGATCTAGTTAAGTTCCTGGTCAATGGTGACCCCCAGGATGTTGATGGTGGGGAATTCAACAATGGTAATGCCATTGATTGTCATGGGGTGGTGGTTAGACTCTCTCTTGTTGGAGATGGTCATTGTCTGGCACTTGTGTGGCACAAATGTTACTTGCCACTTATCATCCCCAACCTGAATGTTGCCCAGGTCGTGCTGGACACAGACTGCCTCATTATCTGATAAATTGCGAATGTAACTTGACACTGTGCAATCAGTAGCGAACATCCCCACTTCTGAAGGTCATTAACAAAGCAGCTAAGATGTTGGGCCTAGGACACTGTCCTGAATAACTGCTGCAGCAATGACCTGGGTCTGAGATGATTGGCCTCCAATAACCACAACCATCTTCCTTTGTGCTAGATATGACACCATCCAGTGGAGAGTTTTCCCCTGATCCCCATTGATTTCAGTTTTATTAGGGCTCCTTGGTGCCACACTCGGACAAATGCTGCCTTGATGTCGAGGACAGTCACTCTCACCTCGCCTCTGGAATTCAGCTCTTTTGTCCATGTTTGGACCAAGGTTGTAATGAGGTCAGGAGCCAAGAGGTCCTGGCGGAAACCAAACTGGGCATCGGTGAGGAGGTTATTTGTGAGTTAGTGCCGCTTGATAGCATTGTCGATGACAGCTTCCATCACTTTGCTGATGATGGAGAGGTGGTTAATGGGGTGGTAACTGGCTGTTGGATTAGTCCAGCTTTATGTGGACTGGACATACCTGGGCAATTTACCACTTTGTCGGGTAGAAGCCAGTACTGGAACAGCTGGGCTAGAGGTGCAGCTATTTCTGGAGCAGAGGTCTTCAGCTCTGTATCGGGGATGTTGTCGGGTCCCAGAGCCTTTGCTGTATCCAGTGCGCTCTACCGTTCTTGATATCATGTCAGTGAAGCGAATTGGTTGAAGACTGGCTTCTGTGATGGTGGGACCTCAGGAGCTGTAATGCATCATCCACTTGGCACTCGTGGCTAAAGATGGTTGCGAAGGCATCAGCCTTGTCTTTTGCACTCACGTACTGTGCTCTGCCATCATTGAGGATGGGGATGTTCAAGGAGCCTCCTCCTCCCGTTAGTTGTTAATTGTCCATCACCATTCACGACTGGATGTGGCAGGACTGCAGAGCTTTGATCTGATCCATTGGGTGCGGATCGCTTAGCTCTGTCTATAAAATGCTGCTTTCGCTATTTAGCATGCATATAGTCCTGTGTTTTCAGATACACTTGGTGCAGCTCCTGGCATGCTCTTCAACACTCCTTATTGAACCAGGGCTGGTTTGATGGTAATGGTAGAATGAGGGATATGCCGGGCCATGAGGTTACAGATTATGGTGGAATAAAATTCTGTTGCTGCTGATGGGCCCAGCGCCTCATGGATGCCCAGTTTTGAGCTGCTAGATGTGTTCCTAATCTAACCCATTTAGCACGGTGGTAGGGGCACAGGACACGATGAAGGGGTGTCCTCAGTGACTCAATAGTACCATGATTGACCGAGCTGCCTGAGTCCTGAAGGACATAGCAGCCAGACTGGCTCACGGCAGTGAGAGAATAAACACGAGCCACTACCGAGCCACACTTGGTGATGGACATTGAAGTCCCCCGCCCAGAGGACATTCTGTGCCATGACGCCACAGTGCGCTGGATAAGAGATTAGCGTGTAAAGTTAAAGCACATGGGATTGGGGGTAAGGTACTGACTTCGATAGAGAACTGGTTGGCAGACAGCAAGCAAAGAGTTGGAATAAACGGCTCTTTTTCCGAGTGGCAGGCAGTGACTAGTGGGGTACCGCAGGGATCGGTGCTAGGACCCCAGCTATTCACAATATATATTAATGATCTAGACGAGGGAACTAGATGTAATATCTCCAAGTTTGCAGACGACACAAAGCTGGGTGGGCGTGTGTGCTGTGAGGAGGATGCTGAGAAGCTCCAGTATGATTTGACAGGTTGGCTGATTGGGCAGATGCATGGCAGATGCAATATAATGTGGATAAATGCGAGGCTATCCACGATGGTGGCAAAACAGGAAGGCAGATTATTATCTGAACAGCAATAGATTGGGAGAAGGGGAAGTGCAACGAGACCTGAGTGTCCTTGTGCACCAGTTGCTAAAGGTAAGCATGCAGGTGCAGCAGGCACTTAAGAAGGCAAATGCTACGTTGTCCTTCATAGCAAAAGGATTTGAGTACAGGAGCAAGGATATCTTGCTGCAGTTGTACAGGGCCTTGGTGAGACCACACCTTGAGTAATGTGTGCAATTTTGGTCGCCTTACCTGAGGAAGGATGTTCTTGCCATGGAGGGAGTGCAGCGAAGATTCACCAGATTGATACCTGGGATGGCAGGAATGATGTCGATTGGGCTGGAGTTTAGAAGAATGAGAGGGGATCTCATTGAAACTTATAAAATTCTAACAGGGCTAGACAGACTAGATGCAGGAAGGATGTTCCCGATGGCGGGGGAGTCCAGAACCAGGGGTTACAGTCTAAAGATAAGGGGTAATCCATTTAGGACTGAGATGAGGAGGAATTTCTTCACCCAGAGAGTGGTGGACCTGTGGAATTCTCTACCACAGAAGGCAGTTGAGGCCAATTCATTAAATATATTCAAGAAGGAGTTAGATATATTTCTTAAGGCTAAAGGGATCAAGGGATATGGGGAGAAAGCAGGGCCAGGGTACTGAATTTGGATGATCAGCCATGATCTCATTTAATGGCAGAGCAGACTCGAGGGGTCAAATGGCCCACTCCTGCTGCTATCTTCTATGTTTCTATGGATGAGGAGGGAGTAAATGTTTAAGATGGTGGATGGGTGGCTGATTAAGCGACCTGCTTTCCCCTGGATTCTGTCGAGCTTCGTGAGTATTGATGGAGCTGCAACTGTCCAGGCAAGTGGAGAATATTCCATCGCACTCCTGACTTGTGCCTTGTAGGGAGTGAAAAGGCTTTGGGGAGTCAGGAGGTGGTGAGTCACTTACGCAGACTACCCAGTGTCTGACTAGCTCTTGTAGCCACAATATTTATTTGGCTGATCTAGTTAAGTTCCTGGTCAATGGTGACCCCCAGGATGTTGATGGTGGGTGTTGGGTCTGTGTGTTCCAGATATACTTATTTTAAATAACTGGACACAGACAACAAGAAAAACTTAAACAGGTCTTTACTACTTGAAGGTCAGGGCTGAACTGCTTTACAAATTACTACACAGAGCTTATATACCGGTGTGGTCACCACCGGTACTACAACATACAGTAGCAGGAGAAAGTAGTCCATCTTCTTAAGGTAGTTCTCTTAAGGTGGTACAGGTTACATACACCACAATTCCTCCCTTTTTAGCTTAACAGTGTACACCCCAATTTAAACATAACATGGATAACATATATACAACTTTCATGCAACTGTTCAAAGCTTCAGTCTCTGAGGAGGCCTCCTGATCCGAGTTGGATAACGCCTTTCAGGGGTCTCTGATTCTGGTTGCTGGGGTGACTCCTCTAATTGATCTCTTATGGATTGAACATCCTCATGTACGTTCGCGTTTGAGGTAGATGCTATAGGTTCAATAATTTCTTCCACTGGTGTCTCTGCCGTAGCCATGGGTTCGACCCTTGTTCTCGATTCTACAAGTTGGTCAGCATGACGTCGTCTTACGTTTTCACCAATCTCTACCGTGTACATCAGGGGTCCTTGTCTGGCACGAATTGTTCCAGATTGCCATTTCTCATTCCTATAGTCCCGGGCTAACACTGGTTGTCCTATTTCGAAACTCCGAGTGGTCTTGTTATTTACATGCTGGAACTGTTTGTTTTCGACTTCCCTACGCACATTTGATTTTAACAAATCCAACCTGGACCGCAACCTCCTGTTATAAAACATCATGGCAGGACTTTGATTTGTCACTGCATGTGTGGCGTTTCGATATGCCATTAGGAAATTATCCACCTTGTGTTGTAGTGGAATATGGTCTTCGCTCATGGCCTTTATCGCCTTTTTGAACGTTTGTACGAATCTCTCGGCCAACCCATTTGTAGCCGGATGATATGGGGCAGATGTATAGTGTTTCACCCCATTCTTCTTCATGAATTTCTGGAATTCTTCTGACACGAACTGCGGTCCGTTGTCTGAACATATCTGTTCTGGCAATCCATTTCTTGCAAATATGGTTCTTAGAACTGCGATCGTCTTTTCCGAGGTAGTGGTCGCCATCTTAATCACTTCTGGCCATTTAGAATGTGCGTCTACCGCTATCAAAAACATGGAATCCATGAATGGACCTGCAAAGTCGATATGTACACGCTGCCATGGGGTTGAAGGCCATTCCCATGGATGCAGCGGTGCAATTGGAGGTGCATTTTGAACTTTTTGGCACCCTGAGCAGCGCTTAGTCAGATCCTCTATTTGTTTGTCGATACCTGGCCACCACACAAGCCCTAGCAAGGCTTTTCATCTTGACTCCCCCCAGATGACCTTCATGCAGTTCCTTTAGAACTCTCTCCCTTAATTTAGGAGGAATAATCACCCTTTTTCCATACATCAATGTTCCTTGACAAACGGACAGCTGTTCTTGTCTGGCTGAGAATGCCGGTAACAGTGGTTCGCCATGTGCTGGCCATCCCTTCACTGTCAATTCGTAGACCCGAGACAGTGTCGGGTCGTTCCTGGTCTCTCTCTCAATACTCGCATTGGTGACTGGCAAACATTCGATGATGGTCGAGTGAAATAACTCAACAGGGTCAACTGTCGGTGCCTCTTCCGCTGTAGGTAGTGGCAGGCGCGACAGCCCATCAGCATTACCATGTTGCTTTGTACCTTTGAATTCGATCTCATATTGATGTGCCCCTAAGAAAAGGGACCATCTCTGGAGCCTCTGCGCTGTCATCACCGAAACACCCTTCTTAGGGTTAAAAATGGAAACCAACGGCTGGTGGTCTGTCAGCAGCGTAAACTTTTGGCCTTGCAGGTAATGATTAAATTTTTTTACTCCCCACACGAGGCTGAGAGCCTCCCTATCTATCTGAGCATAGATGCGCTCAGCGGAGGTCAATGATCTGGATGCGAACGCGACTGGTCTTTCTAAGCCATTTGGCAACTTATGTGATAGTACTGCCCCAATACCATATGGAGAAGCATCACAAGCTAAACGAATAGGCAGCGTTGGGTTAAAGTGAGCCAACACTTCCTTAGAGGTGATCAATGCCTTGCTTTTGTGAAAAGCCCGCTTACAGTCCTCGCTCCACTTCCATGGCACTCCCTTTTGTAAAAGAGCATTCAGCGGGTGTAGCACTGTGGATAAATTTGGCAGAAACTTATGGTAATAGTTAATCAACCCTAGGAACGACCTCAACTGGGATACATTTTCCGGAGCGGGAGCCTTCACAACAGCTTCGATCTTGTCAGGTGACTTGTGAAGCCCCTCCTTGTCAATGATGTGACCACAGTACGAGATTCGCTTCTGAAAGAACTCACATTTCTGGCAATTAACTCGAAGTCCATACTCTTTCAATCTGGTGAGCACCTGTTCCAAATTAGCAAGGTGTTCCTCATCATCATCTCCTGTAATAAGAATGTCATCCAGATAGCATTGTGTGCCAGGAATTCCCTGTAATACCTGCTCCATGGCCCTTTGCCAAATCGCTGGAGCCGATGCCACTCCAAAAACCAGTCTATTATACCGATATAAGCCCTTATGCGTGTTGATCGTGAGATACTGGCGTGACGCTTCATCAACTTCCATCTGTAAGTACGCCTGCGCCAGGTCTATCTTGGTGAAGTGTTTCCCGCCAGACAACGAAGCGAAGATATCCTCAATCCGCGGAAGCGGATATTGCACCGTGTGAAGAACCGGATTAACAGTGATCTTGAAATCGCCACAGATGCGAACCTTCCCCGGTTCCCCCGGCTTGTTGCTCAATGAACGCTTCATGACGGGAACAATGGGCATGGCCCATTCGCTCCAGTCCACCTTTGACAGTACTCCTGAACGTTCTAGCCCTTCCAGCTCAGCTTCCACAGCAGGTCGTATCGCATAAGGTACCGGTCTGGCTTTGAAAAATTTCGGGTTTGCATGTTCTTCAACCTTGATGTTTGCCGTAATTCCTTTCAGTGTTCCCAGTCCCTGCTGGAACACCTCCTTAGCATCGTCCAATATTCTGGACAGTCGTTTAGGTTTGACATCATCCTTTTTACCGGAATCTACAGTTAGTGCTTTTAAGGAATGCCAGTCCATATTTATTCTCCTGATCCATTCCCGTCCCAGTAGTGGTGGACCTCCCTCAGGTAACACATACAAGTCCATTCCTTTGCTTTCTTTACCCTTGTGGACCACCTTTACTTTTATCTTTCCGATGGGGTACACTCTTTGCCCCGTGTATGTTTTTAATACAATCTCCGTATCCCTTAGGGGAATGTGTGAGAATAACTTTTTGTAATCTTGCTTATTCATGACCGTCAATGCCGATCCCGTGTCCAATTCCATCTTCACTTGGACTCCTGCTATCTGGAGTGTAACCCAAATAGTTTGGTGGTCTGCTGTGTTACCCACATTATGTATTCTTAGACTACCCAGTTCCTTACTGCTGGAGTCCGAATCCGTCTTCTGTTCATCCGAACTGTTCTCTGTCACCTTGTGTACTTTTTTGTACTTCTTCTGTGGTGACTTTTTGTTGCTGGTCTTCTTTCCTGACCGGCATACTTTCGCTATGTGACCGAGTCTGCCACATTTTCTGCATTCTTGATCTTTGAACCAGCACTGGTTCTGATCGTGCGTTGTCCTTCCGCAACGATAGCACTTTACTGCACCCAATGCCATTTGATTGGTGCTGAGTTCCGATGGCCTTAGCTGCATTTCCGCGGTGCCTCGTGCTGCCGCCTCGTGCGATGCTGCAATGGTGACAGCTTTATCTAGCGTAAGGTCCTTTTCCTCTAGCAGTCGCTTTTGAGTTCCTTCTTTTAATAGTCCACACACGAACTTATCTCTCAGAGCATCTGCTAGTCCTGTACCAAACTGACAGTACTTTGATATCTTGCGCAGTTCAATTAAGAATTCAGCGTTGCTTTCCTCTTTCAGCTGCGTTCTTCTGTAAAATTTAAATCGTTCCGCTATCAGCAGCAGCATGGGGTTTAAATGCTCTTGCAGGATATTAACAATATTCGCGAAAGTCTTATCCGCCGGTTTATCTGGTGTTACAAGGTGCCTTAATAACCCGTACGTCTTCGCACCCATCGAGTTTAATAGGGTTAGTGCTTTCTTTTCAGCCGGTATCTCATTTGCTGTACAATAAATTTCAATACGCTCCACATAAGTGGCCCAATCTTCGACATCGCTATCAAAAGCAGTGATGTTACCGTTTTTAGGCATCCTTGTAAGTTTCTTTAAGTATTTTATTTTATTTTATTTTATTTTTTCCAAAATGGCGGCTTCCCGCGCTTGGCGGCTTTTCCCACGCTTGTCTTCTTCCCCCGCTGGCTACAATGGCGGCTTCCCGCGCTTGGCTTCTTCCCCCGCTGGCTACAATGGCAATTACCGCGCTGTTGCCATTCTCGCCTCCCAGCGGTCCTTAATTTCCCCCGACGCTGCTGCTTTTACTCCCCGCTGTCCTCGTGGGTATTAGCGCTTCCTTTCTTGCTGCGCGTCTGTTCCGATTGCAGCCCGGCCCCTTACACCAGCTGCGGTCGAGTTCTCCACCCTTTTTCCTCCGGTCTCGCCCCCCTTCTCCACTGACAACGCGGCCGACTTTCTGCCCGTGTCGCTAGATCGGCTTACCCACCGCCGTGGAAGAAGGATGATCACTGCCTGTCGCTGATGGTGGACTTCGTGGTCAGCAATTCCAACCTGGGTTCTCGATGCCTCCCATGCGAATGCGGTGCTCTGCAGGATGATGAGGGCGGATGCCTCTTCTCGACGCCCGTTCTGGGGACGAAGCTGCCTTGGATGCAATTGCCGCTGGGTAAGATCGACTCGTCGCCACTGTTGGGTCTGTGTGTTCCAGATATACTTATTTTAAATAACTGGACACAGACAACAAGAAAAACTTAAACAGGTCTTTACTACTTGAAGGTCAGGGCTGAACTGCTTTACAAATTACGACACAGAGCTTATATACCAGTGTGGTCACCACCGGTACTACAACATACAGTAGCAAGAAAAAGTAGTCCATCTTCTTAAGGTAGTTCTCTTAAGGTGGTACAGGTTACATACACCACAGTGGGGAATTCAACAATGGTAATGCCATTGATTGTCATGGGGTGGTGGTTAGACTCTCTCTTGTTGGAGATGGTCATTGTCTGGCACTTGTGTGGCACAAATGTTACTTGCCACTTATCATCCCCAACCTGAATGTTGTCCAGGTCGTGCTGGACACAGACTGCCTCATTATCTGATGAATTGCGAATGTAACTTGACACTGTGCAATCAGTAGCGAACATCCCCACTTCTGAAGGTCATTAACAAAGCAGCTAAGATGTTGGGCCTAGGACACTGTCCTGAGTAACTGCTGCAGCGATGACCTGGGTCTGAGATGATTGGCCTCCAATAACCACAACCATCTTCCTTTGTGCTAGATATGACACCATCCAGTGGAGAGTTTTCCCCTGATCCCCATTGATTTCAGTTTTATTAGGGCTCCTTGGTGCCACACTCGGACAAATGCTGCCTTGATGTCGAGGACAGTCACTCTCACCTCACCTCTGGAATTCAGCTCTTTTGTCCATGTTTGGACCAAGGTTGTAATGAGGTCAGGAGCCAAGAGGTCCTGACGGAAACCAAACTGGGCATCGGTGAAGAGGTTATTTGTGAGTTAGTGCCGCTTGATAGCATTGTCGATGACAGCTTCCATCACTTTGCTGATGATGGAGAGCTGGTTAATGGGGTGGTAACTGGCTGTTGGATTAGACCAGCTTTATGTGGACTGGACATACCTGGGTAATTTACCACTTTGTCGGGTAGAAGCCAGTACGGGAACAGCTGGGCTAGAGGTGCAGCTATTTCTGGAGCAGAGGCCTTCAGCTCTGTATCGGGGATGTTGTCGGGTCCCAGAGCGTTTGCTGTATCCAGTGCGATCTACCATTCTTGATATCATGTCAGTGAAGCGAATTGGTTGAAGACTGGCTTCTGTGATGGTGGGACCTCAGGAGCTGTAATGCATCATCCACTTGGCACTCGTGGCTAAAGATGGTTGCGAAGGCATCAGCCTTGTCTTTTGCACTCACGTACTGTGCTCTGCCATTGTTGAGGATGGGGATGTTCAAGGAGCCTCCTCCTCCCGTTAGTTGTTAATTGTCCATCACCATTCACGACTGGATGTGGCAGGACTGCAGAGCTTTGATCTGATCCATTGGGTGCGGATCGCTTAGCTCTGTCTATAAAATGCTGCTTTCGCTATTTAGCATGCATATAGTCCTGTGTTTTCAGATACACTTGGTGCAGCTCCTGGCATGCTCTTCAACACTCCTTATTGAACCAGGGCTGGTTTGATGGTAATGGTAGAATGAGGGATATGCCGGGCCATGAGGTTACAGATTATGGTGGAATAAAATTCTGTTGCTGCTGATGGGCCCAGCGCCTCATGGATGCCCAGTTTTGAGCTGCTAGATGTGTTCTTAATCTATCCCATTTAGCACGGTGGTAGGGGCACAGGACACGATGAAGGGGTGTCCTCAGTGACTCAATAGTACCATGATTGACCGAGCTGCCTGAGTCCTGAAGGACATAGCAGCCAGACTGGCTCACGGCAGTGAGAGAATAAACACGAGCCACTACCGAGCCACACTTGGTGATGGACATTGAAGTCCCCTGCCCAGAGGACATTCTGTGCCATGACGCCACAGTGCGCTGGATAAGAGATTAGCGTGTAAAGTTAAAGCACATGGGATTGGGGGTAAGGTACTGACTTGGATAGAGAACTGGTTGGCAGACAGGAAGCAAAGAGTTGGAATAAACGGCTCTTTTCCCGAGTGGCAGGCAGTGACTAGTGGGGTACCGCAGGGATCGGTGCTAGGACCCCAGCTATTCACAATATATATTAATGATCTAGACGAGGGAACTAGATGTAATATCTACAAGTTTGCAGATGACACAAAGCTGGGTGGGCGTGTGTGCTGTGAGGAGGATGCCGAGAAACTCCAGTATGATTTGACAGGTTGGCTGATTGGGCAGATGCGTGGCAGATGCAATATAATGTGGATGAATGCGAGATTATCCACTTTGGTGGCAAAAACAGGAAGGCAGATTATTATCTGAACAGCAATAGATTGGGAGAAGGGGAAGTGCAACGAGACCTGGGTGTCCTTGTGCACCAGTTGCTAAAGGTAAGCATGCAGGTGCAGCAGGCACTTAAGAAGGCAAATGCTACGTTGTCCTTCATAGCAAAAGGATTTGAGTACAGGAGCAAGGATATCTTGCTGCAGTTGTACAGGGCCTTGGTGAGACGACACCTTGAGTATTGTGTGCAATTTTGGTCGCCTTATCTGAGGAAGGATGTTCTTGCCATGGAGGGAGTGCAGCGAAGATTCACCAGATTGATACCTGGGATGGCTGGAATGATGTCGATTGGGCTGGAGTTTAGAAGAATGAGAGGGGATCTCATTGAAACTTATAAAATTCTAACAGAGCTAGACAGACTAGATGCAGGAAGGATGTGCCCGATGGCGGGGGAGTCCAGAACCAGGGGTTACAGTCTAAAGATAAGGGGTAAGCCATTCAGGACTGAGATGAGGAGGAATTTCTTCACCCAGAGAGTGGTGAACCTGTGGAATTCTCTACCACAGAAGGCAGTTGAGGCCAATTCATTAAATATATTCAAGAAGGAGTTAGATATATTTCTTAAGGCTAAAGGGATCAAGGGATATGGGGAGAAAGCAGGGACAGGGTACTGAATTTGGATGATCAGCCATGATCTCATTAAATGGCGGAGCAGACTCGAGGGGCCGAATGGCCTACTCCTGCTGCTATCTTCTATGTTTCTATGGATGAGGAGGGAGCAAATGTTTAAGATGGTGGATGGGTGGCTGATTAAGCGGCCTGCTTTCCCCTGGATTCTGTCGAGCTTCGTGAGTATTGATGGAGCTGCAACTGTCCAGGCAAGTGGAGAATATTCCATTGCTCTCCTGACTTGTGCCTTGTAGGGAGTGAAAAGGCTTTGGGGAGTCAGGAGGTGGTGAGTCACTTACGCAGACTACCCAGTGTCTGACTAGCTCTTGTAGCCACAATATTTATTTGGCTGATCTAGTTAAGTTCCTGGTCAATGGTGACCCCCAGGATATTGATGGTGGGGAATTCAACAATGGTAATGCCATTGATTGTCATGGGGTGGTGGTTAGACTCTCTCTTGTTGGAGATGGTCATTGTCTGGCACTTGTGTGGCACAAATGTTACTTGCCACTTATCATCCCCAACCTGAATGTTGTCCAGGTCGTGCTGGACACAGACTGCCTCATTGTCTGATGAATTGCGAATGTAACTTGACACTGTGCAATCAGTAGCGAACATCCACACTTCTGAAGGTCATTAACAAAGCAGCTAAAATGTTGGGCCTAGGACACTGTCCTGAGTAACTGCTGCAGCGATGACCTGGGTCTGAGGTGATTGGCCTCCAATAACCACAACCATCTTCCTTTGTGCTAGATATGACACCATCCAGTGGAGCGTTTTCCCCTGATCCCCGTTGATTTCAGTTTTATTAGGGCTCCTTGGTGCCACACTCGGACAAATGCTGCCTTGATGTCGAGGACAGTCACTCTCACCTCACCTCTGGAATTCAGCTCTTTTGTCCATGTTTGGACCAAGGTTGTAATGAGATCAGGAGCCAAGAGGTCCTGGCGGAAGCCAAACTGGGCATCGGTGAGGAGGTTATTTGTGAGTTAGTGCCGCTTGATAGCATTGTCGATGACAGCTTCCATCACTTTGCTGATGATGGAGAGGTGGTTAATGGGGTGGTAACTGGCTGTTGGATTAGTCCAGCTTTATGTGGACTGGACATACCTGGGCAATTTACCACTTTGTCGGGTAGAAGCCAGTACTGGAACAGCTGGGCTAGAGGTGCAGCTATTTCTGGAGCAGAGGTCTTCAGCTCTGTATCGGGGATGTTGTCGGGTCCCAGAGCCTTTTCTGTATCCAGTGCGCTCTACCGTTGTTGATATCATGTCAGTGAAGCGAATTGGTTGAAGACTGGCTTCTGTGATGGTGGGACCTCAGGAGCTGTAATGCATCATCCACTTGGCACTCATGGCTAAAGATGGTTGCGAGGGCTTCAGCCATGTCTTTTGCACTCACGTACTGTGCTCTGCCATCGTTCAGGATGGGGATGTTCAAGGAGCCTCCTCCTCCCGTTAGTGGTTAATTGTCCATCACCATTCACGACTGGATGTGGCAGGACTGCAGAGCTTTGATCTGATCCATTGGGTGCGGATCGCTTAGCTCTGTCTATAAAATGCTGCTTTCGCTATTTAGCATGCATATAGTCCTGTGTTTTCAGATACACTTGGTGCAGCTCCTGGCATGCTCTTCAACACTCCTTATTGAACCAGGGCTGGTTTGATGGTAATGGTAGAATGACGGATATGCCGGGCCATGAGGTTACTGATTATGGTGGAATAAAATTCTGTTGCTGCTGATGGGCCCAGCGCCTCATGGATGCCCAGTTTTGAGCTGCTGGATGTGTTCTTAATCTATCCCATTTAGCGCGGTGGTAGGGCACACAACACGATGAAGAGGTCTCCTCAGTGGCTGGGTAGTACCATGAATGACCAAGCTGGCTGAGTCCTGAACGACTTAGTTGCCAGACTGGCTCACGGCAGGTGGTGAGAGACAAACAGGAGCCACTATCGAGCCACACTTGGTGATGGACATTGAAGTCCCCTATCCATAGGACATTCTGTGCCCTTGATGCCACAGTGAGCCGGATGAGGAGGGAGTAAATGTTTAAGATGGTGGATGGGGTGCTGATTAAGTGGCCTGCTTTCCCCTGGATTGTGCCGAGCTTCGTGAGTTTTGATGGAGCTGCAAATGTCCAGGCAAGTGGAGTATATTCCATCACACTCCTGACTTGTGCCTTGTAGGGGGTGGAAAGGCTTTGGGGAGTCAGGAGGTGGTGAGTCACTTGTCACAGAATACCCAGCGTCTGACTAACTCTTGTAGCCACAATATTTATTTGGCTGATCTAATTAAGTGTCTGGTCAATGGTGACCCCCAGGCTGTTGGTGGGGAATTCAACAATGGCAATGCCATTGAATGTCATGGGGAGGTGGTTAGACTTTCTCTTGTTGGAGATGGTCATTGTCTGGCACATGTGTGGTACAAATGTTACTTGCCCCTTATCATCCCCAACCTGAATGTTGTCCAGGTGTTGCTACATGTGGACACAGACTGCCTCATTATCTGACAAATTGCGAATGTAACTTGACACTGTGCAATCTGCAGCGAACATCCCCACTTCTGAAGGTCATTAATAAAGCAGTTGAAGATGTTGGGTCTAGGACACTGTCCTCAGTAACTGCTGCAGCGATGACCTGGGTCTGAGATGATTGGCCTCCAATAACCACAGCCATCTTCCTTGTGCTAGATATCACACCCTCCAGTGGAGAGTTTTCCTCCGATTACCATTGACTTCAGTTTTACTACGGCTCCTTGGTGCCACACTTGGTCAAATGCTGCTTTGATGTCGAGGACAGTCACTCTCACCTCACCTCTGGAATATAGCTCGTGTTCATGTTTGGACCAAGGCTGTAATGAGGTCAGGAGCCAAGTGGTCCTGGCGGAAACCAAACTCGGTATCGGTGAGCAGGTTATTTGTGCGTAAGTGTCGCTTGATAGCACTGTCAATGACGGCTTCCATCACTTTGCTGATGATGGAGAGGTGGCTGATGGGATGGTAACTGGCTGTTGGATTAGTCCAGCTTTTTGCGCACTGAACATACCTGGGCAATTTACCACTTTGTCGGGTACATTCAGTGCGCTCTACCGTTCTTGATATCACGTGGAGTGAAGCGAATTGGCTGAAGACTGGCTTCTGTGATGGTGGAAGCTCAGGAGGAGGCCGAGATGCATCATCCACTTGGCACTTGTGACTGAAGATGGTTGCGAAGGCTTCAGCGTTGCTTTTGCACTGACATGCTGTGCTCTGCCATCGTTGAGGATGAGGATGTTCAATGAACCTCCTCCCCCTGTTAGTTGTTAATTGTCCATCACCATGCACGACTGGATGTGGCAGGCCTGTAAAGCTTTGATCTGATCCATTGGGTGTGGGATCGCTTAGCTCTGTCTATAGCATGCTGCTTCTGCTGGTTAGCATGCATATAGTCCTGTGTTGTAGCTTCACCAAGTTGGTATCTGATTTTCAGGTACACCTGGCATGCTCTTCAACACTCCTCATTGAAGCAGGGTTGGTTTGCTGGGAATGGTAGAGGGAGCGATATATCAGCCCATGAGGTTACAGAGTGTGGTGGAATACAATTCCGTTGCTGCTGATGGCCCACAGTGCCTGCTTGGTGCCCAGTTTTTAGCCGCTAGATCTGTTCTGATTCTATCCCATTTAGTACGGTGGTAGTGCCACACAACACCATGAAAGGTTGTCCTCAGTGTGAAGACGGGCCTTCATCTCCACAAGGAGTGTGCGGTGGTCACTGCAACCAATACTGTCATGGACAGATGATATGCGACATGTAGTTTGGTGAGGACGAGATCAAGTAGGTTTTTTCCTCGTGTTTGTTCTCTCACCACCTGGTATGAGTCCAGTCTGGCAGCTATCTCCTTGAGGACTTGGCCAGCTCGGTGAATAGTGGTACTACCGAGCCACACTTGATGATGGACATTGAAGTCCCCCACCCAGAGGACATTCTGTGCCCGCAGCCACAGTGCGCCAGATGAGGAGGGAGTAAATGTTTAAGATGGTGGATGGGGTGCTGATTAAGCGGCCTGCTTTCCCCTGGATTGTGTCGAGCGTCGTGAGTGTTGTTGGAGCTGCAACCGTCCAGGCAAGTGGAGAATATTCCATCGCACTCCTGACTTGTCTTGTAGGGGGTGGAAAGGCTTTGGAGAGTCAGGAGGAGGTGAGGCACTTGCGCAGAATACCATTGTCTGACTAGCTCTTGTAGCCACAATATTTATTTGGCTGATCTAGTTAAGTTTCTGGTCAATGGTGACCCCCAGGATGTTGATGGTGGGGAATTCAAAGATGGTAATGCCATTGAACATCATGGGGAGGTGGTTAGACTCTCTCTTGTTGGAGATGGTCATTGTCTGGTACTTGTGTGGCACAAATGTTACTTGTAACTTATCATCCCCAACCTGAATGTTCTCCAGGTCTTGCTGCATGTGGACACAGACTGCCTCATTATCTGACGAATTGCGAATGTAACTTGACACTGTGCAATCAGCAGCGAACATCCCCACTTCTGAAGGTCATTAACAAAGCAGTTGAAGATGTTGGGCCTAGGACACTGTCCTGAGTAACTGCTGCAGCAATGACCTGGGTCTGAGATGATTGGCCTCCAATAACCATAGGCATCTTCCTTTGTGCTAGATATGACACCCTCCAGTGGAGAGTTTTCCCCCGATTCCCATTGATTTCTGTTTTATTAGGGCTCCTTGGTACCACACTCGGACAAATGCTGCCTTGATGTCGAGGACAGTCACTCCCACCTCGCCTCTGGAATTCAGCTCTTTTGTCCATGGTTGGACCAAGGCTGTAATGAGGTCAGGAGCCAAGTGGTCCTGGTGGAAACCAAACTGGGCTTCAGTGAGCAAGTTATTTGTGCTTTGTTAGTGCCGCTTGATAGCATTGTCAATGACAGCTTCCATCATTTTGCTGATGATGGAGAGGTGGTTAATGGGGTGATAACTGGCTGTTGGATTGGTCCAGCTTTATGTGGACTGGACATACCTGGCCAATTTACCACTTTGTCGGGTAGATGCCAGTACTGGAACAGCTTGACTAGAGGTGCAGCTAGTTCTGGAGCACAGGTCTTCAGCTCTGCAGCCGGGATGGTGTTGGGGCCCTTAGCCTTTGCTGTATCCAGTGCGCTCCACCGTTCTTGATATCACGTGGAGTGAAGTGAATTGGCTGAAGACTGGCATCAATGATGGTGGGGACCTCAGGAGCAGGCCGAGATGCATCATCCACTTGGCACTTGTGACTGAAGATGGTTGCGAAGGCTTCAGCCTTGTCTTTTGCCCTCACGTTCCGTGCTCCGCCATCGTTGAGGATGGGGATGTTCAAGGAGCCTCCTCCTCCCGTTAGTTGTTAATTGTCCATCACCATTCCCGACTGGGTGTGGCAGGACTGCAGAGCTTTGATCTGATCGATTGGGTGTGGGATCACTTAGCTCTGTCTATAGCATGCTGCTTCCGCTGGTCAGCATGCATATAGTCCTGTGTTGTAGCTTCACCAAGTTGGTTTCTGATTTTCAGATACACTTGGTGCAGCTCCGGGCATTCTCTTCAACACTAATTATTGAACCAGGGCTGGTTTGATGCTAATGGTAGAATGAGGGATATGCCGGGCCATGAGGTTACAGATTATGGTGGAATACAATTCTGTTGCTGCTGATGGGCCCAGCGCCTCATGGATGCCCAGTTTTGAGCTGCTAGATGTGTTTTTAATCTATCCCATTTAGCATGGTGGTAGGACACACAACACAATGAAGGGGTGTCCTCAGTGGCTGGGTAGTACCATGATTATCCAAGCTGGCTGAGTCCTGAATGACATAGCAGCCAGACTGGCTCACAGCAGGTGGTGAGAGAACAAACATGAGCCCACTACCGTGCCACACTTGGTGATGGACATTGAAGTCCCCCATCCAGAGGACATTCTGTGCCCTTGCTGACACAGTGCGCCGGATGAGGAGGGAGTAAATGTTTAAGATGGTGGATGGGGTGCTGATTAAGCGGCCTGCTTTCCCCTGGATTGTGTCGCGCTTCATGAAACTTGGAGCTGCAACTGCCCAGGCAAGTGGAGAATATTCCATCGCACTCCTGACTTGTGCCTTGTAGGGGGTGGAAAGGCTTTGGGGAGTCAGGAGGTGGTGAGTCACTTGCGCAGAATACCCAGCCTCTCACTAGCACTTGTGGACACAGTAATTATTTGGCTGATCTAGTTAAGTTTCTGGTCAATGGTGACCCCCAGAATGTAGATGATGGGGAATTCAATTATGGTAATGCCATTGCATGTCATGGGGAGCTGGTTAGACTCTCTCTTGTTGGAGATGGTCATTGTCTGGTACTTGTGTGGCACAAATGTTACTTGCCACTTATTATCCCCAACCTGAATGTTGTCCACATCTTGCTGCATGTGGACACAGACTGCCTCATATCTGACGAATTGCAAATTTACTTGACACTGTCCAATCAGCAGCAAACATCCCCACTTCTGAAGGTCATTAATAAAGCAGTTGAAGATGTTGGGCCTAGGACACTGTCCTGATTAACTGCTGCAGCGATGACCTGGGGCTAAGATCATTGGCCTCCAATAACCACAGCCAGCTTTCTTGTGCTAGATATGACACCGTCCAGTGGAGAGTTTTCCCCCGATCCCCACTGACTTCAGTTTTAAGAGGGCTCCTTGGTGCCACACTTGGTCAAGTGCTGCCTTGATGTTGAGGACAGTCACTCCCACCTCACCTCTGTATTTCAGCTCTTTTGTCCATGTTTGGACCAAGGCTGTAATGAGACTGAAGATGATTGCGAAGGCTTCAGCCTTATCTTTTGCACTAACGTGCTGTGCTCCGCCATCGATTAGGATGGGGATGTTCAAGGAGCCTCCTCCTCCCATTAGTTGTTTAATTGTCCATCACCATTCACGACTGGATGTGGCAGGACTGCAGAGCTTTGATCTGATCCATTGGGTGTGGGATCGCTTAGCTCTGTCTATAGCAATGTTGCTGCTGTTTAGCATGCATAAAGTCCTGTGTTGTAGCTTCACCAAGTTGGTATCTGATTTTTACATACCCCTGGCATGCTTTTCAACACTCCTCATTGAACCAGGGTTGGTTTGATGGTAATGGTAGAGGGAGGGATATATCACTCCATGAGGTTACAGAGTATGGTGGAATACAATTCTGTTGCTGCTGATGGCCCACTGCACCTCCTTGGTGCCCAGTTTTGAGCTGCTAGATATGTTCTGATTCTATCCCATTTAGTACGGTGGTAGTGCCACAAAACACGATGAAGGGGTGTGCTCAGTGTGAATACTGGACTTCATCCCCACAAGGACTGTGCAGTGGTCACGGTGACCAATACTGTCATGGACAGATGACCTGCGACAGGTAGATTGTTGAGGACGAGATCAAATCGGTTTTTTCCTCGTGTTTGCTCTCTCTCCACCTGCAGTGAGCCCAGTCTGGCAGCTATCTCCTTGAGGACTTAGTCAGCTCGGTGAATAGTGGTACTACCGAGCCACTCTCGGTGATGCCCTAGCAGCCACAGTGTGCCAGGTGAGGAGGGAGTAAATGTTTATGATGGTGGATTAAGCGGACTGCTTTCTGCTGGATTGTGTCGCGCTTCTTGAGTGTTGTTCGATCTGCAACCATCCAGGCAAGTGGCGAATATTCAATCACAATCCTGACTTGTGCCTTGGAGGTGCTCGAATGGTTTTGGGGAGTCAGGAGGTGAGTCACTTGCCGGAGAATACCCAGCCTCTGACCTGCTCTTATAGCCACAGTATTTACGTGGCCTGGCTAGTTACTTTGCTGATGATTGAGAGTAGACTGATGGGGCAGTAATTGGCCGGATTGGAATTTTCCTGCCTTTTGCAGAAAGGACATACCTGTCCAATTTTCCACTTTGTCAGGTAGATGCCAGTACAGGAACAGCTTGGCTAGCGGTACGGCTAGTTCTGGAGTGCAGGTCTTTAGCTCTACAGCTGTGATGTTGTTGGGGCCCACAGCCTTTGCTGTATCCAGTGTGCTCTGACATTTTTTGATATCAAGTGGAGTGAATTGAATTGGCTCAGGACTGGCATCTATGAGGGTGGGGAGCTCAGGAGGAGGCCGCGATGGATCCACTTGTCACTTGTACAGGGCCTTGGTGAGACCCGACCTGGAGTACTGTGCACAGTTCTGGTCTCCTTATCTAAGGAAGGATATACTTGCCTTGGAGGCGGTGCAATGAAGGTTCACTAGATTGATTCCTGGGATGAGAGGGCTGTCCTGTGATGAGAGATTGTGTAGAATGGGCCGATACTCTCTGGAGTTTAGAAGAATGAGAGGTGATCTCATTGAAACATACAAGATTCTGAAGGGGATTGACAGGGTAGATGCGGAGAGGTTGTTTCCCCTGGCCGGAGTGTCTAGAACTAGAGGGCATAGTCTCAGGATAAGGGGCGGCCATTTAAGACTGAGATGAGGAGGAATTTCTTCACTCAGAGGGTTGTGAATCTTTGGAATTCTCTGGCCCCAGAGGGCTGTGAATGCTGAGTCTTTGAGTATATTCAAGGCTGAGATCGATAGATTTTTGGACTCTAGGGGAATCAAGGGATATGGAGATCGGGCGGGAATGTGGAGTTGAGGTCAATGATCAGCCATGATGTTATTGAATGGCGGAGCAGGCTCGAGGGGCCATATGGTCAACTCCTGCTCCTATTTCTTATTTCTTATTTTCTGCCTGAAGGTGGTTGCGAAAGATGAGGAGAGAGAAAACACAATACAAAAGCTAGAGCTGACTTTAATCATTTATAAAAATGGACCAAACATAACACTAACCATTTACATATTTTGTTCATGGACGAACAAAATGCCACCAATTAATTCTCCCCTGAGGCTAACGGAACAGACTGCTGCTGATTGGAGACAAAGAGCTAGAGACACTTTCAGAGTGAGACCTGTATGGGAGGGGAGGCGATGCCATGTGACCGAGGCAGCTCCTGGAGGGCACGGAGTTCAAAGGAACGGTGAACCCAAGGTCTCTTCCTCCTCCCGTCTTCCCTCCTCCCCCTCCCTCTCCCCATTTTAGATGCTGTCTTATTACAGATGTTAAAATATGAGGACGTTCACTGTATTTCCCACTCCATGAAAAAAAAACAACGTGGGATTTTAAACATCGTTCGGAGTTACATTTCATACTTCATGTACAGATTGCTGACTTTGAGAACTACTTCAGTGTAAAAACCTGTTTCATGTAACAATTAAAAAATTGTATTTACCTACTTGTTGGTCAATGTTTTCATTTCATACTTTCATCTCATCAACTCATGTAAATAGTCGATATTTATCAACACAGATAAATGTGAGGTATCACATTTTGGTAAGAAAAATAGGGAGGTCACATATTACTTGGAAATAACAAATCTAAATGGGGTAGAAGATCAAAGGGATCTCGGAGTACAAACACAAAAATCACTGAAAGTAGTGACACAGCTTAACAAGGCCATAAAAAACGCAAGCACTGGGGTTTATTTCTGGAGGGATTGAATTGAAAAGTAGTGAAGTTATGCTAAACTTGTATCGAACCTTGGTTGGACCACACTTGGAGTACTGCGTACAATTCTGGACACCATATCATAAAAAGGAATTCGAGGCACTGAAGAGGGTGCAAAAAAGATGAGTAAAACATTAGAGCTGAAGGACAGGTTAGGGCGTGTGGCCCAAATAAGGGTTCTTTACACCAATGCACGGTGTATAAGGAATAAATTGAATGAACTGCAGGCATGAATTCAAATTGGAGGGTATGACATTGTAGCCATTACTGAGACATGGCTGCAAGACGGTCAGGACTGGGAACTAAATATACCAGTTTATAAGGTCTACAGGGAAGATAGGGAAAATGGCAGAGGGGGAGGAGTAGCCTTAGTGATTAAGGATGAAATCACTTCAATGATAAGAGAGGATTTAAAGAGAGGTAAGCAGGCAATGGCGACTTTAAGGGATGAATTAAGAAATCAATGATCTAAGACTGTATTGGGAGTTGTGTATAGGCCTCCTATAGCAGCTCTGAAGTGCTACATTGTATAAATGAAGAGATTAGACAAGCGTGTAGTAAAGGCAGAGTGTTTTTAATGGGGGATTTTAACTTTCATAGAGATTGGGAAAAGCAGACTAGCACCTGTCAGAAAGGTAGTGAATTTCTTGTGTGTCTGGGATAGTTTTCTACAACAATATGTCCTAGAGGCAACAAGGGGGCATGTCATATTAGATTTAGTGATGAGTAATGAGCCAGATTTAGTTAACAGTCTAACTGTGCATGAACATTTATCCAATAGCGATCATAACATGATCGAGTTCAACATAGTGTTTGAAAGGGAAAAACGCAAAACAGCTACTAAGATTCTAGATTTAGGTAAGGCTGACCAACGGGATGTCCACAGTAAACTGGGCAAATCTGTTAATGGGTAAAATGACAGAAGATCAGTGGGAGATGTTTAAAAAAGAATTTAATGTGATACAGAACCAGTTTATACCCCTGAGGGGCAAGAGCTCTACTTGTCAATAAAACCCAGCCATGAACCACTAAAGAGGTAAAGGCCAGCATAAAACTATAAAGGAAAAGGTATACAAAAATACACAAAATAGCACAGATCCTGGCGAATGGGAAAGATACAAAGAACAGCAAAGGGTCACACAACAGTTAGTAAGAGTTACAAAAAGGGAGTATGAAAAGAAACTTGTAAGAGATATCAAAATCAATGTGAAAATTTTTTACAGTTACATTAGGAAAAAGAGGGTGGTCAGGAGCAATGCTGGCCCCTTAAAAATAAAGTGGTGATATTGTCACTGACAATGGGGAAATGGCAGACATGTTGAATAATTACTTTGCGTCAGTATTTACAGTAGAGGAAGAGGACACCATGCCGGAAATCCTAAAGAAACTAATATTGAATCGGGGAAAGGGACTCAATAAAACTAACGTAAGTAAAATAACAATAATGAAGAAAATAATGGCACAAAAGAGTGACAGATCCCCAGGACCAGATGGTTTCCATCCCAGGCTTTTAAAGGAACTAGGAGCACATTGCAGATGCCCTAATTATAATCTTCCAATGTTCTCTAGATTCAGGAACCGTCCTTTCGTTTGGAAAATTGCACATGTTACTCTGCATTTAAGAATGGCAAGAGAGGAAAACCAGTGAATTATAAACCAGTTAGTCTAATATCTGTTGTCGGGAAATTACTAGGGTCTATAATTAAGGATAGGGTGACAGAACACCTCAAATTTTCAGCTGATCAGAGAGAGCCAGCATGGATTTGTGAAAGGTACCATTAATTGGAGGGAAACTAAAATAAATCAAGGGAATGTACTTATTGTAATCAATATTAGTAATAAAATGGTAATGGAGAAAATAATGGGACCAGGATAGATAAATCACCAGGACCTGATGGTTTCCATCCCAGGGTATTAAAAGAAGTGGGGAAATTGCAGAAGCATTAGCTATAATCATTCAAACTCTTGATTTGGGAACTATGCTGTTAAACTCAAAAATTGCAAATGTCAGCCCATTATTTAAGAAGGGTGGGAGAGAGAAACCAGGTAACCACAGGCCTGTGAATTTAAAATCAATTGTGGGGACGCTACTAGAATCTCTCATTAGGGATAGAGTGACTGAGCACTTGTCCAAAAATGAGCTGATCAGAGAGAGCCAGCATGGCAAGACTTGGGTTGGAAGTTGGTTGGGAGGTAGGAGACAGTGATTGGGGATAAAGGGTTTGTACTCAGATTGGCAGAATGTGACAAGTGGATCTGTTCTGGAGCCGCAACTTTTTCCCATATTTATTAATCAATTGGATCAAGGAATAGAGCTGTATATCCAAGCTTCCAGATGACACTAAAGTCAGAGACACAGTAAGTAGTGTGGGAGCAGGAAGTTGCAAAACTATGACAGATGGACAAGTGTGAGGTCGTCCACTTTGGACCAAAGAAAACTACATTTTCCAAATGGTGTGAAACTAGGAACTGTAGAGGAGCAAAGAGATTTGGGAGTCTAACTCCACAAATCATTTAAAACTAGTCGACAGGTACAAAAAGTAATAAATAAGGCCAATGGAAATTTGGCCTTTATCTTAAGATGGCTGGATTACAAATAGGAAGAATTGTAATTTTAAAATGTGGCCATTTAGGATGAAAGTCATGAAGTACCTTTTCACACAAGGTATTAGAAATCTGGAATTCTCTCCCCAAAGGGCTGTGGATTCTAGGACAAGTGGAGCTTTTAAGGCTGAGATTGATAGATTTTAGTTGGGAAAGACTAACAAGGGACATGGGGCAAAGGTGGGTAAATAGACTTGAGGCACAGATCAGCAGTGATCTAATTGAATGGCATTGGAGGCTCGAGGGGCGGAATGGCCGACTCCTGTTCCTATCTTCCTTTCAATCTGCTTGGTTTCTGACAGGTTTTGTCAGGAGCAATAAAAATTCTTCATTCTTAATTCTTAATTCTGTTGCAGGGATTTCAAAAACATTGGTCATTTTCACGAAGGACTCGTGGCAGAATTATTAAGGTCTTGGAGCAAGACAATCGATAAGAGTTCCTTTTACATCTATTTTTCCAGCTTACGTGGGTTAGTTGCCTTGTTAAAGAAAGATGAATGAAACTTTTCTGAAAGGTTCTGTTCCCGTTATAGACATCAAACAGTGAGATGTACTTAACTCTATTCTTAAACTGCTTTGACCTGCCACCAACGACATATTGGATTTAACCCTATGCATGTGGCAGTGTTGGGATTTTGAATGATTCCCCCCAGGCCACATCCCCAGAGCCCTGTGCATGGTGACCCTGTTTATAAATACTGCCCTCTACTGGCAGTTGCCAGTTTTTGTCTCCCACCCACACTGCTGCATTGTGAGGTGGAGCTTCTTCATTCACAATTATTCAGCGACGTTAACTCCAACACTGAGATTTTCTTTCCCAATTTCTGGTTTGAAACCGATGTCCTAGGGGGCATCTTTGCTAGTGCTGTTGGGGAGAGTTTAAACTAAAATGGCAGGGGGTTGGGAACCTGTGCCAGGAGACAGAGGAAAGGGAAGCAAGGATAGAAACAAAAGACCGGTAGAACAAAAGCAAAAGTGGAAGGCAGAGAAATCAAGGGTATAAATCAAACAGGGCCACAGTAAATAATAATTCCAAAAAGGCTAAGAGTGTTAAAAAATCAAGCCTGAAGGCTTTGTGCCTTAATGCGAGGAGCATTCGTAATAAGGTGGGTGAATTAGCTGCGCAAATAGATGTAAATGGATATGATATAATTGGGATTACGGAGATATGGCTCCAGGGTGAACAAGACTGGGAATTCAACATTCAGGGGTATTCAATATTCAGGAAGGACAGGAAAAAAGGAAAAGGAGGTGGGGTAGCATTGCTGGTTAAAGTGGAGATTAACACAATAGTAAGGATGGATATCAGCTCTGATGATGTGGAATCTGTATGGGTTGAGCTGAGAAATACCAAGGGGCAGAAAACGTTAGTGGGAGTTGTAAACAGACCCCCAAACAGTAATGCTGAGGTTGGGGATGGCATTAAACAGGAAATTAGAGACGCATGCAATAAGGGCACAGCAGTTATCATGGGTGACTTTAATCTACATATAGATTGGGCTAACCAAATTAGTAACAATACAGTGGAGGAGGAATTCCTGGAGTGTATACGGGATGGTTTCCTGGACCAATATGTCGAGGGACCAACTAGAGATCAGGCCATCTTAGACTGGGTATTATGTAATGAGAAAGGATTGATTAGCAATCTTGTTGTGCGAGGCCCCTTGGGGAGGAGCGATCATAATATGATAGAATTCTTCATTAAGATGAAGAGTGAAGTAGTTGACTGAGAGACTAGGGTCCTGAATTTAAATAAAGGAAACTACGATGGTATGAGGCGCGAGTTGGCTAGAATGGATTGGGGAACGTTACTTAAAGGGTTGATGGTGGATAGGCAATGGCAAACATTTAAAGATCGCATGGATGAACTACAGAATTTGTTCATCCCTGTCTGGCATAAAAATAAAACAAAAAAGGTGGTGCAACCGTGGCTCACAAGGGAAATTAGGGATAGCATAAGATCCAAGGAGAGGACATAAAAATTGGCCATAAAAAGCAGCAAACCTGAGGATTGGGAGCAGTTAAGGATTCAGCAAAGGAGGACAAAAGGATTAATTAAGAGGGGGAAATAGTATATGAGAGTAAGCTTGCAGGTAACATAAAAACTGACTGTAATAGCTTCTATAGATATGTGAAGAGAAAAAGATTGGTGAAGTCAAGCGTAGGTCCCTTGCAGTCAGAATCAGGGGAATTTATAATGGGGAACAAAGAAATGGCTGACCAATTAAATACATACTTTGCTTCTGTCTTCACAAAGGAGGACACAAATAACCTCCCAGAGATGTTGGGGAACATAGCGTCTAACGAGAGGGAGGACCTGAATGTAATCAGTATTTGTAGGGAAATTGTGTTAGGGAAATTGCCAGGATTGAAGGCCGATAAATCTCCAGGGCCTGATAATCTACATGCTAGGGTACTTAAGGAAGTGGCCCTAGAAATAGTCGATGGATTGCTGGTCATCTTCCAAAATTCTATAGACTCTGGCACAGTTCCCATGGATTGGAGGGTAGCTAATGTAACTTCACTATTTAAAAAAGGTGGCTGAGAGAAAACGTGGAATTATGGACCGGTAAGCCTGACATCGGCAGTGGGGGAAATGCTAGAGTGCATTATAAAAGGTGTAATAGCAGAGCACTTGGAAAACAGTGACAGGATCGGACAAAGTCAACATGGATTTACAAAAGGTAAATCGGACTGGACTAATCTACTGGAATTTTTTGAGGATGTAACTGGTAGAATAGATAAGGGAGAACCAGTGGATGTGGTGTATTTGGACTTTCAGAAGGTTTTCGATAAGGTCCCGCATAAGAGATTAGCACGTAAAGTTAAAGCACATGGGATTGGGGGTAAGGTACTGACTTGGAAAGAGAACTGGTTGGCAGACAGGAAGCAAAGAGTTGGAATAAACAGGTCTTTTTCCGAGTGGCAGGTAGTGACTAGTTAGGTACCGCAGGGATCGGTCCTTGGACCCCAGCTGGTCACAATATATATTAATGATCTAGACGAGGGAACTAGATGTAATATCTCCAAGTTTGCAGATGACACAAAGCTGGGTGGGCATGTGTGCTGTGAGGAGGATGCTGAGATACTCCAGTATGATTTGGACAGGTTGAGTGTTTGGGCAGATGCATGGAAGATGCAGTATAATGTGGATAAATGCAAGGTTATCCACTTTGGTGGCAAAAACAGGAAGGCAGATTATTATCTGAATGGCAATAGATTGGGAGAAGGGGAAGTGCAACGAGACCTGGGTTTCCTTGTGCACCAGTCGCTGAAGGTAAGCATACAGGCGCAGCAGGTGGTTAAGAAGGCAAATGGTATATTGGCCTTCATAGCGAGAGGATTTGAGTACAGGAGCAAGGATGTCTTGCTGCAGTTGTACAGGGCCTTGGTGAGACCACACCTTGAGTATTGTGTGCAGTTTTGGTCGCCTTATCTGAGGAAGGATGTTCTTGCCATGGAGAGTGCAGCAAAGAGTCACCAGACTGATACCTGGGATGGCAGGAATGACGTATGAAGAGAGATTGGGTCGATTAGGCTTATATTCGCTAGAGTTTAGAAGAATGAGAGGGGATCTCATTGAAACTTATAACATTCTAACAGGACTAGACAGACTAGATGCAGGAAGGATGTTCCCGATGGCAGGGGAGTCCAGAACCAGGGGTTACAGTCTAAGGATAAGGGGTAAGCCATTTAGGACTGCGATGAGGAGGAATTTCTTCACCCAGAGAGTGCTGAACCTGTGGAATTCTCTACCACACAAGGCAGTTGAGGCCAACTCATTAAATATATTCAAGAAGGAGTTAGATATATTTCTTAAGGCTAAAGGGATCAAGGGATATGGGGAGAAGGCAGGGACAGGGTACTGAATTTGGATGCTCAGCCATGATCTCATTAAACGGCGGAGCAGGCTCGAGGGGCCGAATGGCCTGCTCCTGCTCCTATCTTCTATGTTTCTATTTTCCAATCTAAAGGGACCGTTCCTGAATCGAGAGAACTTTGGAAGATTATAGTTAGGGCATCTGCAATGTGCTCACCTACTTCCTTTAAAACTCTGGGATGGAAACCATCTGGCCCTGGGGATTTCTCACTCTTTAATACCATTATTTTCTTCATTACTGTTATTTTACTTACGTTAATTTTATCGAGTCCCTGTCCCCGATTCAACATTCGTTTCTTTGGGATTTCCAGCATGCTATTCTCTTCTACTGTAAATACTGTTGAATGGAAGATTGCTGTGGTTGTTGGAGGTCAATCATCTTAGCCCCAGGACATTGCTTCAGGAGTTCCGCAGGACAGTGTCCGAGGCCCAACCATCTTCAGCTGCTTCATCAACGTCCTTCCCTCCATCATAAGTTCAGAAGTGTAGATGTTCACTGATGACTGCACAGTGTTCAGTTCCATTCGCAACTCCTCAGATAATGAAGCAGTCTAAGCCCGCATGCAGCAAGACCTGGACAACATTCAGGCTAGGGCTGATAAGTGGCAAGTAACAGTCACGCCACACAAGTGCCAGGCAATGACTATCTCCAAAAAGCGAATGTCTAACCAACTCCCCATGACATTCAATGGGATTACCATCGCCAAATCCCCCACCATCAACATCCTGGGGGTCACCATTGACTAGAAACTTAACTGGCCCAGCCACATAAATACTATGGCTACAAGAGCAGGTCAGAGGCTAGGTATTTTGTGGCGTGTGTCTCACCTCATGACTCCCCAAAGCCTTTCCACCATCTACAAGGCACAAGTCAGGAGTGTGATGGAATACTCTCCACAAGACTGAAAACTTGGCTTCTATCACCCCTGGAGGTGATTAGAGCGCTAAATCAGGTGCTACACACCTCTCTTAAGGCGCAAATGCCGAGGAGCAAGGCGCTACCTCAGAACGCTGGCGAAGCTGATGTGATGTCAGTCAGCAATGGAACACAGACACAATGGCGCCGGCCAGTTCTTAAAGGGGAGGGTCGATCTTGCTCGATATCCACACCCTGCTCATTGCAGCCTTGAATCTTGACCTGTACATCAATTCTGCTGGAAAGAACAATGGAGAGGCCCAGGGAAAGAGCTCAGAGTGCAGCCCCCACAGTCTCTTCTAAATCGATGCAAGGAAGGTCAAATCAAAATGAACCTGCAAAGTGCTGCTCAGTACCCAAAACTCCTTCACACAGTGTTGAATCTCTCCAGAAGTTTCTCTCTCTCTCTCAGAATGCGTGGTGCAAAAGTGTCGCTGAGAAAAAAAGGCAGGAAGCGGTCGCCTTTAAATAGCGCTTCCCCAGTCCCTTCCCGACTGCAAAATGCTCCCTTCAAACTGTTGTTGCTACCAGCAGGCAGTAAAACAGGGGGCACCACTCAATATCCCGTCTGGGGCGCTACCAGGGCGTTGCACTCTCGACTGACATCACGATTTGCAGACGCAGGAGATCGTGCCGGTAGTGTTCAGCACCGCCGCAAAATGTCTGGTCAATTTCGCGAGCGGCGCAAACATCGCCGCACCCGGGCGCTAGTTGCTTTGCACCCCATTAGTGCCCTCTAATGGGAGGCACAAAGCAACCGAATTTTTCCCCCTATATAGAGTCATAACGGCACAGAAGGAGGCCATTCGGCCCATCGAGTCCGTTCCAGCTCTCTGTAGAGCAATTCAGTCAGTTCCTTTTCCGCGCTCTATCCCTGTAGCTCTGCAAGTTTATTTCCCCAGTGCCTATCCAGTCTCCCCTTGAAAACATTGATGCCTAGAAATTGGGTATAGCCCCGCTTGAGGCGTTAGAACTGGCGCTGCGCAAAGTTTATAGCCAGACGAAACTTATCGCTGCCTGGCGAGATATTGGGTTGCATCGCCCCCAAAGGGGATTGAGGCGCGAACTCAGACGTTGCACGGGGCTCCTAAGGCGCAAAAGTTCAGGCGCTACCCAATATCGGCGCGGACGGGCGCAGTGCAGGTGATCTCAATTACCGGAAACCACGAGACTTCCAGGCGCCGGCCGGCTCTTAAAGGGGTGGGTCAGTCAGCCTGAGCTGCCACACTCAACGCCCTGTAGGCCTCAGAATCGGCGCTCGCCCTTCTCTGGCGCAAGAAACTTGGTCAGAATGGAGAAGGTGAGACAGAGAGCAGAGCGTTTCAGCACTGAGGCTCTGGACCAGTTGGTGTCTGCAGTTGAGCGCCGTCGAGATGTTCTGTATCCTGACAATGGCAAGAGGCCGAATCAAAAGGCTTACCGGCGATCTTGGAGGGAGGTTTCTCTGAGGGTCAACTCCAACAGCTTGGCGACCAGGACCCCTGTTTAGTGCAGGAAGAAATTCAACGATCTCACTCGGGTCGTTAGGGTGAGTGTTGGTTATGCAAACTTCTGATTCCCTCCATCTGCACCTGACTTCGAGCACCCTGTTGCCATGATGCCCCAATGGCCATCTGTCAGCAAGCACCCATGGCCCTTTCTGGGCACACACATGGACATTTCACTCAAGGCCACATGTAAGGGCCCTTGCACCATGGGGGGCATGCGATGATCTCTCAAGGCCTCATGTAAGGGCTCTTGCACCATGTGGGGCATGCAATGATCTCTCAAGGCCTCATGTAAGGGCTCTTGCACCATGGGGGGCATGCGATGATCTCTCAAGGCCTCATGTAAGGGCTCTTGCACCATGGGGGGCATGAGATGATCTCTCAAGGCCTCATGTAAGGGCTCTTGCACCATGGGGGGCATGAGATGATCTCTCAAGGCCTCATGTAAGAGCTCTTGCACCATGGGGAGCATGAGATGATCTCTCGAGGCCTCATGTAAGGGCTCTTGCACCATGTGGGGCATGCAATGATCTCTCAAGGCCTCATGTAAGGGCTCTTGCACCATGGGGGGCATGCGATGATCTCTCAAGGACTCATGTAAGGGCTCTTGCACCATGCGGGGCATGAGATGATCTCTCAAGGCCTCATGTAAGGGCTCTTGCACCATGGGGGGCATGAGATGATCTCTCAAGGCATCATGTTACAGAACTTCCCCTTCTTTCCCCTGCAGTCCAAGCTGGCGGCAAGGCGAAAGGACCAGACTCGAACCGGTGGCGGGCCTCCACAAGTCGTCACTCTGACGGATCTCGAGGAGAGAGTGCACCAGATTCTTGGAGGACGTCTGTCTGGTCCTGTTACCACTGCAGCTGCCAACCCCATTTCCGACAGCGAGGGTAAGGCTCTCTCCTTTTTCAGCTGTTTCCTTCCACTTGGTCCCCCCGCCAGCATGCTTCCTCAGTGTGCAGCCATGTCAGAGCCTTGCCGCAATCTGGCATGCCTTTCCGCCAACCTGTCCTTTTGCTAAAGCCACTCTTCCACCTCCCTGCTTTCAGATAATGCATCACCAACTCGGGCTCAACGCCCTGAAGTTGCCAGTGCCAGTGCCTCCGGAGGCGAGGATCAGGAGGAAGCCGGACCATCCGTTCCAATCTCAGGGGAGCATACACATCTACAGACTGGGGATAGTAGTTCCCTGGAGGGGAGGGGGGCTGCTCTGAGGATCAGCCAGTTGCCGGAACAAGCAGCATGCAGCAACGCAAGGAGGATAGGCAAGTTCGGCCACCGTCTCCCCGGAGGGCAAGGCAGGTAGTGATGACTGCTGCACAGAGTGCAGAGGAGGTGCGTCACCTGGCTGAAATGAGCACCCAGGCCCGGCTCAGGCACACTGAGCTGATGGCTGCAGTGGGGAGGATGCCTCAGTCAATAGATACACGAGGCAACAATGGAGAGGACTCTCCAGGGCTTCGGGGCAACAATGGACAGGACTCTCCAGGGCTTCGGGGCAACAATGGACAGGATTTTCGAGGGCTTCGGGGCAACAATGGAGAGGACTGTCCAGGGCTTCGGGCCAACAATGGAGAGGACTCTCGAGGGCTTCGGGGCAACAATGGAGAGGACTGTCCAGGGCTTCGGGCCAACAATGGAGAGGACTGTCCAGGGCTTCGAGGCCGCTATGGAAAGGACTGTTCAGGGCCTCGGACAATCCCTGGAAAGGTCTGTCCAGGGCTTGTCCGAGGCAGTGGAGCGGTCGGCACCGGCCTTGTCCGAAGCAATGGAAAGAACTGTCCAGGGCTTCTCCGAAGCACTGGCACCTGGCTCACAGGTCCTCATTGCTGCCATGCAGTCACTTGCTGGCCTCGTCCACACCCAGATTGAGGCAACGCGAACTCTCACTGCAGCCACCCTATCTGCATCAGCTAGGATCACCCCGGGCCCTTCCAGTCCCATACAAGGCCAGGAATCAGTGGAGCATGCGATTGTGGCGGATGAGCCGAGCCGGTCCCCTCAGAGAGCCAGTGTGTCATCCAACCATGGTGCAGGTGTCCTCTCTCGGCAGGTGACCATTGCACATGCCAGCGCTGGTACGTCTGCAGTGCAGCTGTCACCACCTGCAGGGCACACTGCTTCCAGCCATGCTCAGATCAAGCATCCTGCGTCCGCACCCTCCAAACCCAGAGGTCAGCCAGGCCGTCCCTCAGGGGCTTCTGCACTTCCACACAGACAGCAGGCATCCCCCAGCCTTCACCCCGCCACTGGGGTTCAATTACGTAGGAGCAGCAGGGAGGGAAGGGGCCAACCGCGAAAGAGAAGTCGTTCTCCATCAAGGGGCCAGCAGTAGAGGGAGGTGCTGAGACATTTCCTTGGCCAAATTCAAGGACACCCTCACCTGTTGTAATTGTTGGAAATGGTTTGTTTAGTTTTGCGGCTTTGCCGAAGAGTTAACTGTTATTTTGTTAGTTATGGTTTCTGTTGACATGACGTTGTTTTGCTGCAATGAAAGACTTTTGTGACAATAAAGAGAAGTTTTAATGTGCTATGGTGCACATGACGAATTACAGTGATGCTGGCCTTAAGAGGCTTTCAAACATCCAAAGTGCGCAGGAGTAAAGACACTCATCATTCCGCCAGAGGGGCCTCGAAATGAGTCCTCATGAGCCTCTGACGGATGGCCCTTCCACTTTCAGGAGCCCTTCCATCTTCCTCCTTCTCCTCCTCCTCCTCCTCCTCCTCCTCCGCATGCTCCTCCTCCTCCTCCGCCTGCTCTTCCTCCTCCTCCTCCTCCTCGACCGCCTGCTCTGCTGGTCGTTGAGGGACAGCTGGACTTGGCTGGGTGCATCGAATCGCCAAGTTGTGGAGCATGCAGCAGACGATGACGATGTGACCCACTTGCTCCGGCGAGTACTGCAGGGCTCCCCCCAAATGGTCAAGACATCGGAAATGCTTTTTGAGCACACCAATAGTGTGCTCTACAATGTTCCTGGTCGCCTGATGGCTGCTGTTGAACAGCTCTTCTGCTGGGGTGGCGGACACACGGAGTGGTGTCATCAGCCATGGGCAGAGAGGATAGCCCTTGTCCCCAATAAGTCAGCCTTGTGGTCGAGCCAGCCCCTCAAAAATGTCACAAACTGAGGTCTACCGCAGGATAAAGGCATCGTGGCTGCTCCCTGGGAATTGGGCGTTGACTGCCATGATGATTTGGCGGTGGTCACAGACCAGCTGCACGTTGAGGGAGTGGAGACCCTTGCGGCTGCGGAAGTCCTCAGGATTCTGGAATGGCGCCCTCAAAGCCACGTGTGTACAGTCAATCACCCCCTGCACCATGGGGAAGTCCACAATAGCAGCGAAGCCCTGCGCGCACTCCGTCTGCTTCTCCAGGGCCAGAGGGAAGGTGATGAATTGATGCCCTCGCCTATAAAGGGCAGCTGTAACTTGCCGGATGCAACAGTGGACTGCAACCTGAGAGATATTCGCAATGTCCCCAATGGCTGACTGAAAGGATCCGTTGCCATAAAAATTGAGGGCAACAGTCAGTTTAACGGCCACCGACAGAGAGGTCCTGCACCGTAGACGCGGCTGCAGATCCTCAGCAAGCAGGTGGCACAGCTCAGTAACAATGTCCCTCCCAATTCGGAGCCTTCGCACACACTGCTCCTCCGAGATGTCAAGGTATGACACCTGCTGCCTAAAGACCCTCGCAGCATACCCTCGGATTGGCCGACCTCCATTGCCCCTCCTCCTTCTGGCCAATCCCGGCCCTCCCTCCCGCCATCTCTCTGCCCCTTCATAGTGTTCGGCCATGAGGCGGTCGCCCTCCAAACCATCTCCCATTCCGATGCCAGTTGGTCAAAAGGCTGTTAGGTCTAGTGCTCCAACTGCTCCGGACAGGTTTGGAGGTCCCAAGTACTCTAATACTAAATTCCAAAAACTCTGCTCCACAATAGCTCGCCAACTCTCTCCACCAACGATCGCAATGAACAGGCCAAGTGGCTGAAGCTTCTATACTAGAGCTGTCCCCTTTAAATAGCGCCCCCCGACTCCGAGAAGGGCCTGCTAACGCTCCTTCGAACTGTCACTAATAGCGCTAGGCGTAAAGGCTCCGGGCACCACCCAATATCCGCTCAGGTGCCCCTAAAAGGCGTTGCACACTGAAATGACGTCATGATCTGCTTGCGCTCGCGGGCGCGCGCAAACACTTAGTGCAGGCGTTAAATGTATAGTCAATATGGGAGTTGTCGCTATCTTCATTGTGCCCGCCCCAACATTGGGTAACGCCCCAATTCTCGGTCTCTTTAGGCGCTAACCGCTGGCGCAAACAACCGAATTTCTAGGCCTGAGTGTCTCTGCTTCCACCTCTTCCGTCGGCAGCGAATTCCAGGTCATCACCACTTGCTGCATAAAAAAGTTTTTCTTCATGTCACCCCTGTATCTCTTGCGCAAAACCTTAAATCTGTGTCCCCCTAGTCCTTGTACCATCAGCTAGTGGGAACAGCCTTTCCCCGTCTAGCCTATCCAAACCCATCATAATCTTGTACACCTCAATCAAATCATCCCTCAACCTCCTTTGCTCTAATGAAAATAAATCCAACTTCTCCAACCTGTCCTTGTAGCTAAGATCCCCCATTCACGGAACCATTCTGGTAAATTTCCTCTGCACCCTCTCAAGGGCCTTCACACCCTTCCATAAATGTGGTGACCAGAACTGGAAGCAATATTCCAGTTGTGGCCTAACCAGCACTTTATAAAAGTTCAGCATAACTTCTCTACTTTTGTACTCAATACCTCTATTTATGAAGCCCAAGATCCCTTGGGGGAGAAATTCGGTATCGCCCCATTTGGGGCGCGATTATCGGCCGGGTGCAAAGTTTAGCGCCTGGCGCTAATTATCACCTCCGACTGCAAACTTGGCTTCTATCGCCCCTGGAGGTGATTGGAGCGCTAAATCAGGCGCTGCACACCTCTCTTAAGGCGCTAACGCTGAGGAGCGAGGCATTAGCTCAGAGCGCTGGTGAAGCTCAGGTGATGTCTGTTCTGCCCTCGCAACGCGCTTCTATGCAGAGCTAGACAGATAGCGAACAACTCGATATCTTCCAATAAAATCACAAGGCTTGACTTTTCTTGTAACGCTTTACTGAACGATTCTAATTGTAAAACTGAAATACAACACAGAAATGGAAGCACACATTAGTATACAGGCGCATAACTGATATGTATACACAGATTTAGGTACGCCTGAGCAACACAGTACATTTAGTAAACTGGGAGGCATTCTCTTTAAATTAGCCCTGTACATAGTGTATGAAAATACAGCTACTAGTTAATCAGCTAGGCAGAGAAAAGTTACAACTAAACATTTTCTACAACATACAGTGCACATTAATCATCCATAGCATTCTAAAATACTTACAGACAAACAATTTCCAAGACTCAAGCATGGGGATAATACAACTGCCCAGAGCCTGTGCTGCTGTAGGAGCACCGTGGTGTAGGTCTGTGTCCCAGCGAGGGCTCCACGAGGACTACGTAGCAGTCCTGTGGGGAGCGTGATGACCTCATCACGCTCGGTAGCGTTGTCCGCGCTTGGGGCGTCACGTGATGCGCGTGGTCGCGTTTCTGGCCGTGGAGGCCGAAGTCGGGAGCGGGAGCTGGAGGCCAGGCTGAGCCGATGCTTGCCGCGGGAGCGGAAGATCGCGTCGCTCCCGGCGGCTGGTAGATGCGGCCAAAGACGCTAGGCCGGGCTGTGCCGGCAGCCTTTCTGGAAGGCCGAGTCGGGCCGGCAGCCGCCTCACGCACGTCACGTCGTACGTGCCGTGACGTCAGCACGCTACGTTGTACGTGACGTGACGTCAGCACGCTAAGGCGCGTCTTAAAGGGGCAATGGCCCTAAAAGGTAAGTTAAAGGGGCAACGGCCCCAACAGGTAGGTTATACATATATAAGTAAGTTAAATACATACAGTGAGGTTAAGTTAGAGGGAGAGGCAGCACACTCCCCGCTTGGTACAATTCCATTGTACCACTACAGATACAAAATAAACCTGAAGAAAACGTCCTTTGGCTGCAACATACTCAGAGTTCGTTCTCTAGGTTACTTCAGAAAGGAGGATCTCTGAGACTGGCCTCAGAAACACTTTGATAGGCCCCTCCTTGACAATCTTCACCTCCACCTTGCGGACCCTCTTGTCCCTGGTCGGCAGAGTTTTGACAACCAGGCCCACTGGCCATTCATTTCTGCGTGCTTGGCTGTCTTTCAGCAAGACAACGTCTCTCACTTTGACGTTTGGCTTGTCTTCTGTCCATTTCCTACGGCTCTGTAGGGTGGACAAATACTCTCCTCTTTGCTTGGGGAATGTCTGTCCCTCTTCAAGACATTTGAATTCCTCCTTGAAGACATCATGCTGGACAGAGCGAATGATCACACCTTTGGCTTGTGATGGCTCACTTGTGCTGGATACTTCTTTAGAACATTTCCATCCTTTGCGTTCTATGTTGTCCGAATTCCCCTTGAAGGATGCTGCTACATGAATGAGTCGGGCTGTGGTTCGGCAGAGTGTTCTCCAGCTTGAGAATCGCTTGAAGCTTTGTGAGCCCAACTGAGATTCTGAGGCTTTGGTGACCAGGGTCGTAACTTCAGGCCGAATCTCGGTATCAGCTTCAGGCTCCACAAGGGTGAAGGGATTGGACTCAGGAGTCTCCTCTGTGTTGACATTAGACAGGAAAGAGGGGCCCGAGAACCAACTGCTTTGCTGTAGGTGTGCTGCTGGTATAGACCTGGTAGCATGGTCTGCAGGG
The DNA here is from genome assembly GCF_052327205.1 of Somniosus microcephalus. Classification (NCBI taxonomy): domain Eukaryota; kingdom Metazoa; phylum Chordata; class Chondrichthyes; order Squaliformes; family Somniosidae; genus Somniosus; species Somniosus microcephalus. The sequence continues at coordinate 158,613,989 of NW_028225179.1, forward strand.
TTCAGGTCCGTGGGGACATAGCACCACTGGTCAGGGTGAGTGGATCGTCTGATACGAGTCACCCAGTTGGAAACATACACGTAAAACCTTCTTGTGGAGTTGTGGATGTAACCAAGTACAATCTTGCTGTCCGTGAAGAACTTGACGGCGCCCACATCGATGTCAATCTTGTCTCTGATCAACTGTAGGTTCCATTTTGCTTCTTTTTCAGGGAGGAGTGGAGCATCCCACTCACTCTGATCCGATGAGAGTTCCCGTACAAATGCTTTTCCTTGCATTGTTATGGGAGCTACGAACCCCAAAGGGTCGTACAAACTGTTGACTGTGGACAGGATGTCTCTCCGTGTGAATGGCCTTTCTTCACGGGACACCAGGAATGTGACGCTGTCTGTTTCCAGGTTCCAGGAGAGCCCCAGGCTCCGTTGAAGGGGGGGAGGATCCACTCCAAGGTGCAAATCCTTCAGATCCTTGGCACGGTCCTCTGCAGGGAAGGCTTCCATCACCTGTCCACTGTTCGATGCTACCTTGTGTAGTCTCAGGTTGGGCTCTTTCCATGACCAACAACTTTCAGGACGGCCATCTAACTCCAGAAGGCCCGAACTCAACAACTCTCGGCGGATAAGGCACCCAGCGAGGTCCTGTGTACCCTGTGGCTCGGGTGAGGACTGCTTGGCTGGATTGGCCGAGTGCTGTGGAGGTCTCTGTAGGTAAGTCTTGCTTGTTTCTTCTCCTTTAAGCTCAGTGTCTCCAAAAACAGGCTGTTTGCTACTGTGTTGAGTAGCTGGTTCTGCGTTGAGATAGTTGGATGTTTCCTTGGAGAACAATTTGGAGTGTTGTTGGACACACTCACTTGTACGTTGCACTGGACTGAGGGGCTGTCCCAGAACATATGTTTCCTGGCTGGGCTCCCCGCCTTTGTTCTCCTCACCTTCTTCATAAGCTGCGGCTTTAGCTTTAGCGGCAGCTCTCTGGCTTTGGAGAATGTGGAGACTGGCAGCGAGGTCAGCTCTCTGCTTCATAACCCTAGCTTCTTTTTCAGCAAGGGCCAATTGAGCCTGGGCAGCTTTTGCCTTGGCACGTGCTTTGGCGGCTGCAGAAGCTGTCGATGACGACGGTCTGCTGGACTGCCGAGATGATCTAGTGGATACTTTAGAGGACTGTGCTGTCTGCTTCATCACACTAGCGTCGAGGTCAGCTCTCTGCTTCATCACACTAGCGTCGAGGTCGGCTCTCTGCTTCATAAGGTCAGCTTTCTGCTTCATCATACTAGCTTCGAGGTCGGCTCTCTGCTTCATAAGGTCAGCTTCTTTTTCAGCGAAGGACAATTGAGCCTGGGCAGCTTTTGCCTTGGCACGTGCTTTGGCGGCTGCAGAAGCTGTCGATGACGACGGTCTGCTGGACCGCCGAGATGACCTAGGGGATACTTTAGAGGGCTGTGACTTGGCATCGTTTGCTAGGAGAGGCTCATGCTTCTCGCTTGACTGGTCGACGTCCTCTAGGGTATATTGTTTTCCTGAGCGTAGACTCATGGTAGCTGAGTGGTATCTTCCTGCGCTTGAGCCCGCTGTGCTGTTGTCTTTTTACTGTTCTGCCCTCGCAACGCGCTTCTATGCAGAGCTAGACAGATAGCGAACAACTCGATATCTTCCAATAAAATCACAAGGCTTGACTTTTCTTGTAACGCTTTACTGAACGATTCTAATTGTAAAACTGAAATACAACACAGAAATGGAAGCACACATTAGTATACAGGCGCATAACTGATATGTATACACAGATTTAGGTACGCCTGAGCAACACAGTACATTTAGTAAACTGGGAGGCATTCTCTTTAAATTAGCCCTGTACATAGTGTATGAAAATACAGCTACTAGTTAATCAGCTAGGCAGAGAAAAGTTACAACTAAACATTTTCTACAACATACAGTGCACATTAATCATCCATAGCATTCTAAAATACTTACAGACAAACAATTTCCAAGACTCAAGCATGGGGATAATACAACTGCCCAGAGCCTGTGCTGCTGTAGGAGCACCGTGGTGTAGGTCTGTGTCCCAGCGAGGGCTCCACGAGGACTACGTAGCAGTCCTGTGGGGAGCGTGATGACCTCATCACGCTCGGTAGCGTTGTCCGCGCTTGGGGCGTCACGTGATGCGCGTGGTCGCGTTTCTGGCCGTGGAGGCCGAAGTCGGGAGCGGGAGCTGGAGGCCAGGCTGAGCCGATGCTTGCCGCGGGAGCGGAAGATCGCGTCGCTCCCGGCGGCTGGTAGATGCGGCCAAAGACGCTAGGCCGGGCTGTGCCGGCAGCCTTTCTGGAAGGCCGAGTCGGGCCGGCAGCCGCCTCACGCACGTCACGTCGTACGTGCCGTGACGTCAGCACGCTACGTTGTACGTGACATGACGTCAGCACGCTAAGGCGCGTCTTAAAGGGGCAATGGCCCTAAAAGGTAAGTTAAAGGGGCAACGGCCCCAACAGGTAGGTTATACATATATAAGTAAGTTAAATACATACAGTGAGGTTAAGTTAGAGGGAGAGGCAGCACAATGTCAGTCAGCAATGGAACACAGACACACTGGCGCCGGTCAGTTCTTAAAGGGGAGGGTCCATCTTGCTCTCCATCCACACCCTGGTCATTGCAGCCTTGAATCTCCGCCTGGAGAGACCTGTGCATCAATTCTGCTGGAAATAACAATGCAGAGGCCCAGGAAAAGAGCTCAGAGTGCAGCCCCCATAGTCTCTTCTAAATCGATGCAAGGAAGCTCAAATCAAAATGAACCTCCAAAGTGCTGCTCAGTACCCAAAACTCTTTCACACAGCGCTGAATCTCTCCAGAAGTGTCTCTCTCTCTCTCTCAGAATGCGTGGTGCAAAAATGTCGCCGACAAAAAAAGGCTGGAAGCGGCCGCCTTTAAATAGCGCCCCCCCAGTCCCTTCCCGATGACAAAACGCTCCCCTCAACCTGTTGTTGCTAGCACCAGGCGGAAAGGCAGGGGGTGCCACTCAATATCTGGTCTGGGGCGTTGCACGCTCGACTGATATCATGATCTGCGGGCACAGGAGATCGTGGCGGTAGTGTTTAGCGCCGCCGCAAAATGTCTGGTCAATTGCGCGAGCGGTGCAAACATCGCCGCGCCCAGCCGTTAGTTGCTTTGCGCCCCATTAGTGCCCTCTTAGTGCACTAACGGGAGGCGCTAAGCAACCAAATTCTTCCCCCATATGCTTTGTTAACCACTCTCTCAATCTGTCCTGCCATCTTCAGGGACCTATGCACATTAACTCCCAGGTCCCTCTATCCCTGCACACTCTTTAAAATTGTGCCATTAAGTGTATATTGCCTCTCCCAGTTCCTCTGACAAAATGCATCACCTCACATTTCTCTGTATTAAATTCTATCTGCCACTTTTCTGCCCATTCTTGACACTGCGGCAGCGGCGGCGGACCTCAGTGGAGCGAGGTAGTGGCGGAGCGACTACAAGAGGCGGCGGCAGCAGGTAGGCCTCACAGCGGCAGCGGACCTAAGTGGAGCGAGGCAGCGGCGGAGTGACTACAAGATGCGGCGGCAGCAGGTAGGCCTCACAGCGGCAGCAGCGATGGACCTAAGTGGAGCGAGGCAGCATCGGAGCGACTACAAGAGGCAGCGGCAGCAGGTAGGTTTACCAATCTCTGAGGGAGGGAGAGGGAGAAGTAAAAAGTAATCAAAGTCTGACGTCACCAGAAAGCAGGTAAGCGATTGGTTGGTGAGTATTTCTCTCTTTTTCCAAACTTAAACTCTGTGGTCTATAGTTTAGAGGGTGTCTGTGGTGTAGCGGGGACTGTTTGTAAACCAGGGCCCTTAAGTATATCATTTAACTGTAGTGTAGTTGGTGGGATTGATTTGATTTAATTTAATTTGAATTAATTAAAGGGTAAATCATGGCAGGAGAGCTCGGCCCCGTGGTATGCTCCTCCTACGCTATGTGGGAACTCAGGGACACTGCCTGTGTCCCTGACGACCATGTGTGCAGGAAGTGTATCCAGCTGCAGCTACTGGCAGACCGCATTGCGGCGCTGGGGCTGCGATTGGCTACATACTGGACCATTCGCGATGCTGAGGACATCGTGGATATTACGTTTAATCAGTTGGTCACAACGCAGGTAAAGGTTGTACAAGCAGAAAGGGAATGGGTGACCACCAGGCAGAGTAGTAGGCGCAGGCAGGTAGTGCAGGATTCCCCTGTGACCATCCCCCTCTCAAACAGATATACCACTTTGGATACTGTTGGGGGGATGGCTTATCAGGGGAAAGCAGCAGCAGCCAAAATCCTGGCACCAGGGGTGGTTCTGCTGCACAGGATGGGAGGAAAAAGAGGGGTAGAGCTATAGTCACATGGACAAAAGAGCTGAACTCAAGAGGTGAGGTGAGAGTGACTGCCCTTGACATCAAGGCAGCATTTGATCGAGTGTGGCATCAAGGAGCCCTAGCGAAACTGAAGTCAATGGGAATCAAGGGGAAAATTCTCCATTGGTTGGAATCATACCTAGCACAAAGGAAGTTGGCTGTGGTTGTTGGAGGTCATTCATCTCAATCACATGACATCACTGCAGGAGTTCCTCAGGGCAGTGTCCTAGGCCCAACCATCTTCAGCTGTTTCATCAATGACCTTCCCTCCATCATAAGGTCAGAAGTGGGGATGTTTGCTGATGATTGCACACTGTTCAGCACCATTTGAGACTCGTCAGATAGTGACGCAGTCCGTGTCCATATGCAGCAAGACCTGGACAACATTCAGACTTGGGCTGACAAGTGGCAAGTAACATTCGCACCACACAAGTGGCAGGCAATGACCATCTCCAACAAGCGAGACTCTAACCATCTCCCCTTGACATTCAATGGCATTACCATCGCTGAATCCCCCACTATCAACATCCTGGGGGTTACCATTGATCAGAAACTGAACTGGACCAGCCATATAAATACTGTGGCTACAAGAGCAGGCCAGAGGCTGGGAATTCTGCGGCAAGTGTCTCACCTCCTGACTCCCCAAAGCCTTTCCACCATCTACAAGGCACAAGTCAGGAGTGTGATGGAATACTCTCCACTTGCCTGGATGAGTGCAGCTCCAACAACACTCAAGAAGCTCGACACCATTCAGGATAAAGCAGCCCGCTTAATTGGCACTCCATCCACCACCTTCAACATTCACTCCCTCCACCACCGGCGCACTGTGGCTGCAGTGTGTACCATCTACAAGATGCACTGCAGCAACTCGCCAAAGCTCCTTCAACAGCACCTTCCAAACCCGCGACCTCTACCACTTAGAAGGACAAGGGCAGCAGACGCATGGGAACATCACCACCTACAAGTTCCCCTCCAAGCCACACACCATCCTGACTTGGACCTGTATCGCCGTTCCTTCACTGTCACTGGGCCAAAATCCTGGAACTCCCTTCCTAACAGCATTGTGGGTGTACCTACACCATATGGACTGCAGCGGTTCAAGAAGGCGGCTCACCACCATCTTCTCAAGGGCAATTAGGGATGGGCACTAAATGCAGGCCTAGCCAGCCAGCGATGCCCACATCCCATCAATGAATAAAAAATTTAAAAAATAGGGGATTCTATTGTAAGGGGAATAGATAGGAGTTTATCCGGCTGCAAACGAGGCTCCAGGATGGTGTGTTGCCTCCCTGGTGCAAGGGTCAAAGATTTCTCAGAGCGGCTGCAGAACATTTTGGAAGGGGAGGGTGAACAGCCAGTTGTCGTGGTGCATATAGGTACCAACGATATAGGTAAAAAACGGGATGAGGTCCTAAAAGCTGAATATAGGGAGTTAGGAGGTAAATTAAAAAATAGGACCTCAAAGGTAGTAACCTCCGGATTGCTACCAGTGCCACGTACTAGTCAGAGTAGAAATAGAAGGATATTTCAGATGAATACGTGGCTAGAGGAATGGTGCAAGGGGGAGGGATTCAAATTCCTGGGACATTGGAACCGGTTCTGGGGGAGGTGGGACGGTTTGCACCTGGGCAGGGCCAGGACCGATGTCCTAGGGGGAGTGTTTGCTAGTGCTCTGGGGGAAGGTTTAAACTAAAATGGCACAGGGTTGGGAACCTGAGCAGGGAGACAGAGGAAAGGAAAAAAGTATAAAAGCAAAAGACAGGAAGGAGAAAAACAAAAGTGGCAGTCAGAGAAATCAACGGTTTAAATCAAACATGGCCACAGTAAATAATAATTCTAAAAGGCCTAAGAGTGTTAAAAAAACAAGCCTGAAGGCTTTGTGTCTTAATGCGAGGAGTATTCGTAATAAGGTGGATGAATTAGCTGCGCAAATAGAGGTAAACAAATATGATATGATTGGGATTACGGAAACATGGCTCCAGGGTGGCCAAGGCTGGGAACTCAACATCCAGGGGTATTCAATATTCAGGAAAGATAGGCAAAAAGGAAAAGGAGGTGGGGTAGCATTGCTGGTAAAAGAGGGGATTAACACAATTGTAAGGAAGGATATTAGCGCTGATGATGTGGAATCTGTATGGGTAGAACTGAGAAATATCAAGGGGCAGAAAACATTAGTGGGAGTGGTATATAGACCTCCAAACAGTAATGCGGAGGTTGGGGATGTCATTAAAAGGGAAATTAGAGAAGCGTGCAATAAGGGCACAGCAGTTATCATGGGTGACTTTAATTTACATATAGATTGGGCTAACCAAATTAGTAACAATACTGTGGAGGAGGAATTCCTGGAGTGTATACGGGATGGTTTCCTGGACCAATGTGTCGAGGAACCAACTAGAGATCAGGCCATCTTAGACTGGGTATTATGTAATGAGAAAGGATTAATTAGCAATCTTGTTGTACGAGGCCCCTTGGGTCGGAGCGATCATAATATGATAGAATTTTTCATTAAGATGGAGAGTGAAGTAGTTGACTCAGAGACTAGGGTGCTGAATTTAAATAAAGGAAACTACGATGGTATGAGGCGCGAGTTGGGTAGGATTGATTGGGGAATGTTACTCAAAGGGTCGACGGTGGATAGGCAATGGCAAACATTCAAAGACGGCATGGATGAACGACAGAATTTGTTCATCCCAGTTTGGCATAAAAATAAAACAAAAAAGGTGACTCAACCGTGGCTAACAAGGGAAATTAGGGATAGAATAAGATCCAAGGAGAGGACATATAAATTGGCCATAAAAAGCAGTAAACCTGAGGATTGGGAGCAGTTTAGGATTCAACAAAGGAGGACAAAGGGATTAATTAAGAAGGGGAAAATAATGTATCAGAGTAAGCTTGCAGGGAATATAAAAACTGACTGTAAAAGCTTCTATAGATATGTGAAGAGAAAAAGATTGGTGAAGTCAAGCGTAGGTCCCTTGCAGTCAGAATCAGGGGAATTTATAATGGGGAACAAAGAAATGGCGGACCAACTAAATACATATTTTGGTTCTGTCTTCACAAAGGAGGACACAAATAACCTCCCAGAGATGTCGGGGAGCATAGGGTCTGATGAAAGGGAGGAACTGAAAGAAATCAGTATTTGTAGGGAAATGGTGTTAGGGAAATTGACGGGATTGAAGGCCGATAAATCCCCAGGGCCTGATAATCTACATCCTAGGGTACTTAAGGAAGTCGCCCTAGAAATAGTAGATGCATTGCTGGTCATCTTCCAACATTCAATAGGCTCTGGAACAGTACCCATGGATTGGAGGGTAACTAATGTTACCCCACTATTCAAAAAAGGTGGTAGAGAGAAAACGGGGAATTATAGACTGGTAAGCCTGACATCAGTAGTGGGGTAAATGCTAGAGTCCATTATAAAAGATGTAATAGCAGAGCACTTGGAAAACAGTGACAGTATCGGACAAAGTCAACATGGATTTACAAAAGGTAAATCGTGCTTGACTAATCTACTGGAATTTTTTGAGGATGTAACTGGTAAAATAGATAAGGGAGACCCAGTGGATGTGGTGTATTGGGACTTTCAAAAGGCTTTCGAAAAGGTCCTGCATAAGAGATTAGCGTGTAAAGTTAAGGCACATGGGATTGGGGGCAAGGTATTGACTTGGATAGAGAACTGGTTGGCAGACAGAAAGCAAAGAGTTGGAATAAATGGGTCTTTTTCCGAGTGGCAGGCAGTGACTAGTGGGGTACCGCAGGGATCGGTCCTTGGGCCCCAGCTATTCACAATATATATCAATGATCTAGACAAGGGAACTAGATGTAATATCTCCAAATTTGCAGACGGCACAAAGCTGGGTGGGCGTGTGTGCTGTGAGGAGGATGCCGAGAAACTCCAGTATGATTTGGACAGGTTGGGTGATTGGGCAGAAGCATGGCAGATGCAATATAACGTGGATAAATGCGAGGTTACCATTTTGGTCGCTAAAACAGGAAGGCAGATTATTATCTGAATGGCAATAGATTGGGAGAAGGGGAAGTGCAACGAGACCTGGGTGTCCTTGTGCACCAGTCGCTGAAGGTAAGCATGCAGGTGCAGCAGGCGGTTAAGAAGGCAAATGGTATGTTGGCCTTCGTAGCGAGAGGGTTTGAGTACAGGAACAAGGATGTCTTGCTGCATTTGTACAGGGCCTTGGTGAGACCACATCTTGAGTATTGTGTGCAGTTTTGGTCGCCTTCTCTGAGGAAGGATGTTCTTGTCATGGAGGGAGTGCAGCGAAGATTCACCAGGCTGATACCTGGAATGGCAGGAATGACGTATGAGGAGAGATTGGGTCGATTGGACTTGCACTTGCTGGAGTTTAGAAGAATGAGAGGGGATCTCATTGAAACTTATAAAATTCTAACAGCACTAGACAGGCTAGATGCAGGAAGGATGTTCCCGATGGTCGGGGAGTCCAGAACCAGGGGTCACAGTCTAAGGATAAGGGGTAAGCCATTTAGGACAGAGATGAGGAGGAATTTCTTCACCCAGAGAGTGGTGAACCTGTGGAATTCTCTACCACAGAAGGCAGTTGAGGCCAATTCATTAAATATATTCAAGAAGGAGTTGGATATATTTCTTAAGGCTAAAGGGATCAAGGGATATGGGGAGAAGGCAGGAACGGGGTACTGAATTTGGATGATCAGACATGATCTCTTTGAATGGCGGAGCAGGCTCGAGGGGCCGAATGTCTCTGAGGCATACAGCAGGGCGGGTATCACTGCTGCTCTGTAGACCATGAGCTTAATGCTGGGTTTGAGGTTCTGGTCTTCAAACACTCTCTTCCTCAGGCGACCGAAGGTTGCACTGGCACACTGAAGGCAGTGTTGGACTTCGTCGTCGACATCTGCCCTTGTTGACAGTAGGCTCTCGAGTTATGGAAAGTGGTCCACATTGTCCAAGGCCTTGTCATGGATTTTGATAATCAGGGGGCAGTGCTGTGTGGCGGGGGCAGGTTGGTGGAGGACCTTTGTCTTACGGATGTTTAGTGTAAGGCCCATGCTCTCGTATGCTTCAGTGAAGGTGTTGACTGCATACTGTAATTCGACAACAGAGGATGGGACGACCTTGGATCTGGTATGGAGGCGACGGAGGTTGAACAGTTTCTCGTTTGTTCTGTGAATTAGCTCCACTCCAGCGGGGAGCTCACTGAGGGTGAGATGGAGATGGAGCATTGCAGCAAGGAAGATCGAGAATAGCATTGGTGTGATGACACAGCCTTGCTTGACCCCGGTTCGTATGTGAATTGGGTCTGTGGTGGAACCGTTGGTCAGGATCACGGCTTGCATGACATCGTGAAGTAGGCGGAGGATGGTGACAAACTTTTGAGGGCAGCCGAATTTGAGGAGGACACTCCATAATCCCTCACGGTTGACAGTGTCGAAGGCCTTTGTGAGATCAAAGAAGGCCATGTACAGTGGTTGGTGCTGTTCCCTGCATTTCTCTTGTAATTGACGTGCGGTGAAGATCATGTCCATTGTGCCCCTTAGTGGGCAGAATCCGCATTGCGACTCTGAGAGGAGCTCTTCAGACACTGTGAGAACGCGATTGAGGAGGATTCTTGCGATGACTTTCCCTGTGGCAGACAGCAGGGAAACTCCTCTGTAATTACCGCAATCGGACTTGTCACCTTTCTTGAAGATAGTCACAATTATGGCATCTCTGAGATCCCCTGGCATGCTCTCCTCCTTCCACATAAGAGAAATGAGTTCATGAATTCACGCCAGTAGTGCTTCTCTGCCATGCTTTAGTGCCTCGGCAGGGATTCCACTAATTTGCTGAAAAAAAGCCTTTTTATTGCCTTTTATGTCTTTTGATAATTTCCTCTCATAACCTTCCATCACCTTTCTAATCTTTTTTTTTACCTTTCATATATTCTTTATATTAGTCCTGGTTTTCATTGTCATTTTCTGTCCTATGTGCAAAATGCTTCTACTTTTGTTGATAATTTGATTTTATCTCCCTATTCATCCGTGGAGCCCCAGTCATTGATATACACCTTTTATTCTAAACTTGGGGGATATTCCTGATTTGTAACCCTTCCATCTCCTGTTCAAATATGTTTCATTGCTAATTCATGGTTCTATTTGCCAACTTTTCTCCTATTTCATCTGGTGAGATTCTTTTTTACCTTGTTATCGTATCTTTTCCGGTAAAGTGCCCTTGCTCTTGACTTTTCTTTCCCCTTTTCTATGCTTACACTGAACCCAAAGTCATCACTGTTTCCCACAACTTTAACATTACTATTAATATACGCCTCTCTAACTTGTCTCCAAATTTCACCCTCCATTTTCTTTCCACTCCAGTTTGTAATGTGCCCCAACCATGTCTCCGATCCTTTGCTTTTCCTCAGATCAATGCAAAGGGATTCTGTCTGTACCACTTCTCCCGGTGACCATGAAGCTATTGGAATGTCATAACACCCCAACTGGTTCACTCATGTTCTTTAGGGAAGCAAGTCTGCTGGTGGTACCCGATCCGGTCTACATGTGAGTCCAGTCCCACACCAATGTGGTTGACTTCCCTTCAAAATGGCCCAGCAAAGCCACACAGTTCATGGAAACTAGGGATGGGCTATAAGTACCAGCCTTGCCAGAGTCGTCCACATCCCGAGAACTAATAATAATAAAAATGGGTCCTGCCCTCCTTGGCAGTGGCTTGGCATCCCACCCCTCCATGTGGGGCGACTGCCACAGATTCTGGTCGCACAGGAAAAGTGGGCACCAATGAAACACCTCAATTGGGCCATCCGCCCAATAGTCCCACGCAATTGAGGAGCCCTCCCATTGATCCCCTCCCCCAAACTCTAGGAGCGGTGAGAGTTGGAGGGCTCCACCAGGCAGAATCCCAGCCCAACCACCTGGATTGCCAAACATGGAAGTGTGTCTATCTCTACAGGAGTTTCCAAATAAAACAGGTCCAGCTGCAAAGGCTTGCTTTACATTCTGTGTTGTTACATTGGAGGAGCATCTAATGTACCTGCATCATTAAAAAAAACTGCATATTTTTTAAAAATTTCCAGGCCGCTCTTTACTACAGCCATCACATCCGTTCCAGTAACATTTGTTGCAACATATTGGAGGATTGAGATTCCTATCTCTTCATAATTCTACGGTAACAAGTGAAAAGATATTACCACATGGCACAACTGTACAGTTACTGAAAAACCTCTGTGTTGAGAGGACTGTCCTCGGTGCCCAGGTGTGGCAGCAGTATCCATGGCCTGGATGGTCTGAGCTTTAAAGAGAGTTAGGAGATTTTGATGGGATCGCCACTTATTGATTATCCTTGCCTTCTCTTTCATTTTTAAACTTTGTAGGTCCTTCACCTTAAGTTCTCTATAAAAAAAATAGAGAATGTTACTAAAAAGCCTTCCACACTGAATGAGAGCGAATGACCATGTGTCCAGGTGTGGTGTTTCACTGTGAGTTTTTTTTACCGCATTATCTGAATGGAGGAATGTCAATGTTTTGGGGTATCAGCCACCGAGGAACAGCACTGAGGTTTGAGCTGCCTGAGACGAGTGAGCTCAGTTGTGGGCTGAGTGGTGAAGTGGGCCGCAAACTATCATAGAAACATAGAAGATAGGAGCAGGAGGCCATTCGGCCCCTCAAGCCTGCTCCGCCATTCAATGAGATCATGGCTGATCATCCAAATTCAGTACCCTGTCCCTGCCTTCTCTCCATATCCCTTGATCCCTTTAGCCTTAAGAAATATATCCAACTCCTTCTTGAATGTATTTAATAAATTGGCCTCTACTGCCTTCTGTGGTAGAGAATTCCACAGGTTCACCACTCTCTGGGTGAAGAAATTCCTCCTCATCTCTGTCCTAAATGGCTTACCCCTTATCTTTAGACTGTGACCCCTGGTTCTGGACTCCCCGACCATCGGGAACATCCTTCCTGCATCTAGTCTGTCTAGTGCTGTTAGAATTTTATAAGTTTCAATGAGATCCCCTCTCATTCTTCTAAACTCCAGCGACCCAATCTCCTCATACGTCATTCCTGCCATCCCAGGTATCAGCCTGGTGAATCTTCACTGCAGTCCCTCCATGGCAAGAACATCCTTCCTCAGATAAGGCGACCAAAACTGCACACAATACTCAAGATGTGGTCTCACCAAGGCCCTGTACAACAGCAGCAAGACATCCTTGTTCCTGTACTCAAACCCTCTCGCTACGAACATAAGAACATAAGAACATAAGAAATAGGAGCAGGATATTTATCGATAAGATTAAAGATCGAATTGGGAACTGGAGTTAAATTTGAATAAAATTTCTTAACGTGGAAGAATTTTTCCTCATTGATAAAACACGAACCTTGGATGACAAAGGATATACAAAAATGCATTAGGAAAAAAAGGGGGGCTTTTGGCAGTTACAAAAGACAAAAGACGGTGGAAGCCCTAGAGGAGTATAAGAGGTGCAGGGGCATACTTAAAAAGGAAATTAGGAGGGCGAGGAGGGGCCATGAAATAACACTGGCGAGCAAAATAAAGGAAAATCCTAAGATGTTTTATAAGTATATTAAGGGCAAGAGGATAACCAGGGAAAGGGTAGGGCCCATTAGGGACCAAAGTGGCAAGCTGTGTGTAGAGCCAGATGAAGTAGATGGGGTTTTAAATGAATTTTTTGCCTCAGTGTTCACTATGGAGAAAGACGATGTAGACATAGAAGTCAGGCAAGGGGACTGTGACATACTTGAACATATTAGCATCGAGAGGGAGGAGGTACTAGCGGTTTTAGCAGGCCAAAAAGTGGATAAATCCCCAGGCCCGGACGAGATGTATCCCAGGCTGTTGTGCGAGGCAAAGGAGGAGATTGCAGGGGCTCTGACACACATTTTCAGAACCTCTCTGGCCACAGGGGATGTACCAGAGGACTGGAGAACAGCTAACGTAGTACCATTATTCAAGAAGGGTAGCAGGGATAAACCAGGGAATTACAGGCCAGTGAGCCTAACATCTGTGGTAGGGAAATTATTGGAAAAAATTCTGAGGGACAAAATTAGTCTCCACTTGGAGAGGCAAGGATTAATCGGGGATAGTCAGCATGGCTTTGTCAAGGGTAAATCATGTCTGACCAATCTGATTGAATTTTTCGAGGGGGTGACTAGGTGTGTGGATGAGGGAAATGCTGTGGATGTGGTTTACATGGACTTCAGTAAAGCCTTTGACAAGGTCCCGCATAGGAGACTGGTCAAGAAGGTAAGAGGCCATGGGATCCAGGGGGCCTTGGCGCGTTGGATCCTAAACTGGCTGAGTGGCAGGAGGCAGAGGGTGATGGTCGAAGGTTGCTTTTGTGACTGGAAGCCTGTGTCCAGTGGGGTACCTCAGGGATCGGTGCTGGGTCCCTTGCTGTTTGTGATCTACATTAATGATTTGGATGAGAATGTAAAGGGTATGATCAGTAAGTTCGCGGATGACACGAAAATTGGTGGGGTGGTAAATTGCGAGGAGGAAAGCCTCAGGCTACAGGACGATATTAACGGGTTGGTCAGATGGGCGGAAAAGTGGCAAATGGAATTTAACCCGGAAAAGTGCGAGGTGATGCATTTTGGACGGACAAATAAGGCAAGGGAATACACAATGAGTGGTAGGACCCTAGGAAGTACAGAGGGTCAGAGGGATCTTGGTGTGCATGTACATAGATCCCTGAAGGCAGCGGAACAGGTAGATAAGGTGGTTAAAAAGGCTTATGGGATACTTGCCTTCATTAGCAGAGGCATAGAATATAAGAGCAGGGAGGTTATGATGGAGCTGTACAAAACGCTGGTGAGGCCACAGCTGGAGTACTGTGTGCAGTTCTGGTCGCCTAACTATAGGAAGGATGTGATTGCTTTGGAGAGGGTGCAGAGAAGATTCACCAGGATGTTACCTGGGATGGAGCGCCTCAGCTATGAAGAAAGACTCAACAGGCTGGGGTTGTTTTCCTTGGAGCAAAGGAGGCTGAGGGGGGACCTGATTGAGGTGTACAAAATGATGAGGGGCATAGATAGGGTAGATAAAGAGGAACTTTTCCCCTTAGTAGGGGGGTCAATAACAAGGGGGCATAGATTCAGGGTAAGGGGCAGGAGATTTAGGGGGGATTTGAGGAGGAACTTTTTCACCCAGAGGGTGGTTGGAAGCTGGAACTCACTGCCTGAAAGGGTGGTAGAGGCAGGAACCCTCACAACATTCAAGAAGCATTTGGATGAGCACTTGAAATGCCATTGCATACAAGGCTATGGACCAAATGCTGGAAAATGGGATTAGACTGGACAGGGAGGGATGGGCGGCGCAGACACGATCAGCCGAAGGGCCTCTTTCTCTGCTGTAAAACTCTATGACTCTATGACTCTAAATGTTTTCTTGAGACACAAAATCAAATGTGATCATTGTTGTGTATGTACCTTTAAGGGAATAACTGGTCTCAGACTGCAATACCGGCAGTGACCACCCCTGTATAAAAGGCCCTAGCAGGCTTCTGTAGTTTCAGTTTCCAGGTTGTCTCCATTCAGTAAAGACTTGTTATAATCAACTCCTGCAGTCCGTGTCTCAATTATACACAGGCATAATACTGGCGACGAGTAAGAAACGAACTTACCTGCAACTCGGCAGCACCTCAGAGGACGTTATTGAAGGTCGAAGCCAGAAGAAAGAAAAAAAAAATAATCCAAAGAAACTCGAGAAACGGGCGTCGACCGTGGGCAACTGCCCTCCAAATCATCGAATTGAAAAGTTGCAGGAGATACTGTCGAGAGCCAGGCTTGGTTCTCCAGTCTGTGGTTTCCCAGCTAATCGGGCTGGTGGCAGGTAGTGCACTGATCCTTCCTGGGCTGCGGCGGGCTAGAGCTCGATCGGGTGGCTCTGCAACGGGGCTGGGCAGCGAGTCGGGAAGCAAAGAGAGAGAGAGAGGGTGGAGCACACAGGGCGCGGCTGGTGCTTCGAAGCCGGGCAGCGTTCGGACCTAAGAAGAGGGAGGGAAGTGTCCCAGAGGGTCCGCTCCACGACGGGAACGGTTCTTCGATTAACGGAGCAAATATTGAAGCGCGATAGAAAAATAAAAATACTGCGGAGAGCGGCGTTGGCAGCAGCGATCGGGGAGGCGCGAAGACCATAGGGCGTCGCCATTACAGGGTAGTAAAATAAATATAATTGCCAGCAACAGCGTTGGCAGCAGCGGCAGCGGCGGGAAAGCGCAGGAGGCGCCATCTTAACTCGGCGGGGAAGAAGGAAAAGTGCGGGAGGCGCCATTTTGATCCATCGGGAATGAAGGCAAAGCACGGGAGGCGCCGTCTTAGATTTTCAAGATGCCAAAGACTGGCGATATCACTGACTTCGATAATGCAATAGAAGACTGGACCACGTATGTGGAAAGAGTCGAGGTATATTGCGAGGGAAATGAAATAGCCGATGAGAAAAAGGCATCGGTATTGCTAAATTTAATGGGCGCAAGAACGTACGGCCTATTGTGGGACCTGATTACTCCAGCCAAACTGAAGGCGAAGAGTTTTAACGAAATTGTTGCTATCCTACAGGAACACCTAAATCCTACACCGCTGCTGATAGCAGAAAGATTTAAATTCCACAGGAGAAATCAACATAAAAATGAGAGCAATGCTGAATCCCTTACGGAACTACGCAAGCTATCAAAGCACTGCCAGTTCGGAGCAGGACTGGCAGATACCTTACGGGACAAATTTGTCTGTGGACTCCTGAGTGAAGGAACCCAGAAGAGGTTACAATCAGAGAAAGAGCTGACGCTAGATAAGGCTTTCAGCGTGGCAGTATCGTACGAAGCAGCAGCAAGGGGAGCTACGGAAATACAACAAAAGCCACAGGAATACGGCACCCACGAAATGACACGGGGATTTGCAAAATGTTATCGCTGCGGCAGAACAAACCATGACCAGAAGGACTGCTGGTCCAAGGACAAAATATGCAGGCAATGCGGAAAGATGGGACACATTGCACGAGTTTGCAGGTCTGGGAAGAAGACCAACGACAACAAAAAGGCTACTAAGGAACTGTACAGGAAAGTACAAAAGATGACGGACAGTAGTTCCGAAGACCAGATGAGCGATAGTGAATCCGGGAACAAGAGACTAAGCTGTCTCAAACTTCACAACGTAATCGCAAAAGAGGATCACCGAACCATTTGGGTCACCCTCACGATAGCAGGGTCCCAAGTCAAAATGGAATTGGATACAGGATCAGCTCTAACCGTCATGAATCGACGAGACTATGAGCGGCTATTCTCACACATACCCTTGAGAGAGACATCCATTGTCTTCAGGATGTATACGGGGCAAAAAGTATACCCCAGAGGAAAAATAAGGGTGCCTGTCGAATACAACGGCAAGAAAATACAGAAATTGTATCTCTACATTCTGCAAGATGGTGGACCACCGTTATTGGGACGTGAATGGATCAGAAAGATAAGTTTAGACTGGCCCTCCATTCAGGCACTGACGGTGGCTGGTAAAAAGGATGACGACATCACTCCTGGACGATTGTCAACAATCTTAGCTGACGCCAAAGAGGTATTTCAACAAGAACTGAGCACTCTTAAAGGCGTAACCGCCTCGATAAAAATAGAGGAGAATGCAATTCCCAAGTTTTTCAAAGCAAGACCGGTACCATATGCAATTCGCCCAGCTGTTGAGGCAGAGCTGGAGAATCTGGAGAATGCAGGCATGTTATCTAAGGTAGACTGGAGCGAGTGGGCAACACCCATCATTCCTGTCATGAAGAAAACGTTAAACAATAAGTCTGAGGAGCCAAGGAAAGCTCGCATCCGTGGGGACTTCAAGGTGATGGTGAACCCAGTCCTTCACACAGTACAATATCCTCTTCCAAAGATAGAAGATATCTTCACCTCACTATCTGGAGGGAAGCGTTTTACAAAAATTGACCTAGCACAAGCATATTTGCAGATGGAGGTTGAAGAATCCTCTAGGAAGTATCTCACGATAAACACTCACAAAGGTCTTTACCAGTATAATCGACTGGTATTCGGAGTAGCATCAGCTCCGGCGATATGGCAAAGAGCGATGGAACAAGTCCTGCAAGGGATTCCGGGGACTCAGTGTTACTTGGACGACATCCTAGTGACAGGTGAAGATGACAGTGAACACCTTGCCAACCTACAGCAGGTGCTCACTAGACTACGTGAACATGGGCTACGAGCCAATCGCCCCAAGTGCGAGTTTTTTAAGAAACAGATATCGTATTGTGGCCACGTGATTGATGAAGAGGGGTTGCATAAGTCCCCTGACAAAATTGAAGCGGTAGTTAAGGCTCCAGTGCCTGAAAATGTGTCGCAACTGAGGTCATTCCTCGGATTGGTGAATTACTACCATAAGTTTTTGCCGAATTTGTCCACAATTCTGCATCCACTGAACGCCCTACTACGAACGGGAGTAGCATGGAAATGGAGCGATGAATGTAAGCGGGCCTTTCAGGAGAGTAAGGACCTAATCACTTCAAGAGAAGTATTGGCTCACTACAACCCATCACTACCGATAAGACTGGCGTGTGATGCGCCTCCCTACGGCATTGGGGCAGTACTGTCACATAAATTCCTTGATGGTTCAGAGAGGCCGTTAGCTTTTGCGTCACGCTCGTTAACTTCAGCCGAGCGTAACTACGCTCAGATTGACAGAGAGGCCCTCAGCCTGGTGTGGGGGGTGAAGAAGTTCAATCACTACCTGCACGGTCAGAAATTTACTCTACTAACTGATCATCAACCTCTCGTCTCCATTTTCAACCCTCAGAAGGGCGTACCGATAATGACGGCACAACGGCTACAGAGGCGGTCCCTTTTCCTAGGGGCACACCAATATGACATCGAGTACAAAGGAACTAAACAGCATGGGAATGCTGATGGATTGTCGCGCCTACCGTTGCCAATGGTGGAAGAAGTACTGGCAGTGGATCCAGTGGAGTTATTCCACTCGACTATAGTCGAATGTCTCCCTGTGACGAATGCAAACATAGAAAAGGAAACACGAAATGACCCGACACTCTCCTGGGTCTATGATTTAACGGTGAAAGGATGGCCAGCACATGGCGAACCACTGCTGCCAGCATTCTCGCCGAGAAGAGAACAGCTGTCAGTGTGCAGAGGAACCTTGATGTGTGGATCCAGAGTAGTAATTCCACCCAAATTGAAGGATAGAGTGCTCAATGAGCTTCATGAGGGTCATCTGGGAGGGGTAAAAATGAAGAACTTAGCCAGAGCGTTTGTGTGGTGGCCAGGAATCGATAGAGAAATCGAAGAGATGACCAAGGGCTGTACAGGATGCCAGAAGGTCCAAAACGCCCCACCACAAGCCCCTCTACATCCATGGGAGTGGCCCTCATCTCCATGGCAAAGGGTGCACATTGATTTTGCTGGTCCCTTTATGGACTCGATGTTTTTAATTGCGGTGGATGCACATTCAAAGTGGCCAGAGGTAATAAAAATGTCCTCAACCACCACAGAAAAAACTATCACAGTCTTATGAACCATATTCGCCAGGAATGGGCTGCCTGAACAGATTTGCTCTGACAACGGACCACAGTTTGTGTCTGAAGAGTTCCGGAGGTTCTTAAAGAACAATGGTGTTAAGCATTACACATCCGCCCCATATCATCCAGCCACTAATGGATTGGCCGAGAGGTTTGTTCAAACATTCAAGAAGGCTATCAAGGCAATGTGTAATGAAGATATACCCCTACAACACAAGGTGGATAACTTCTTGTTTGCCTACCGGAATGCGACACATGCGGTTACCAACCAAACTCCAGCCATGATGTTCTTCAATCGAAGACTACAATGCCGCTTGGATTTGGTTAAGTCAAACGTCAGAAGAGATGTGGAGAACAGGTAGTTTCAGAATATGAATGAAAGGCCGACCAGGAGTTTTAAGATAGGTCAACCAGTTTTGGCCCGGGACTACCGCACAGAGAAATGGCAGCCAGGAACGATCTGTACACGGCAAGGACCTCTAATGTATACCGTGGACGTTTGAGAGAGCATTGTAAGACGCCATGCTGACCAGATTCTAGAGTCACTGGAAAACGTCAACTCCACACCACGATCTGATACACCTGGCGATGAAACTGAAGTATCAATTGCATCTACCACAGAATCGGTGATATTGGAAGCAGACGAACCAAACAACGACATTGATCCCAACTCAACCTTGCCAGAAGAACCTGATATCCCAAAGAGGCGTTATCCAGACAGAATCAGGAAGCCTCCTCAAAGACTGAACTTATAATTGCTTAACTTCAACCAATGTATCTAGCAACCGTAATTGTAATTAGTTATTATTTAGTTGCTAAATGAATGTTATGTACTGTTTATCTAAAAGGGGAGGAATTGTTGTGTATGTACCTTTAAGGGAATAACTGGTCTCAGACTGCAGTACTGGCAGTGACCACCCCTGTATAAAAGGCCCTAGCAGGCTTCTGTAGTTTCAGTTTCCAGGTTGTCTCCATTCAGTAAAGACTTGTTATAATCAACTCCTGCAGTCCGTGTCTCAATTATAGACTGACATAATACTCCACACTCCTCCACACTCCTTCCCCCTCCTCCACCCCTCCTCCACCCTCCTCACCACTCCACCACCCCTCCTCCACCCTCCTTCATCCTCCTCCCCCCTCCTCCACCCCTCTCCTCCCCCCTCCACCACCCTCCTCCACCCTCCTCCATAACCCCTCCTCCACCCTCCTCCACCCTCCTTCATCCTCCTCCACCCCTCTCCTCCCCCCTCCTCCCCCCTCCACCACCCTCCTCCACCCTCCTCCATAACCCCTCCTCCACCCTCCTCCCCCCTCCACTACCCCTCCTTCACCCTCCTCCACCACCCCTCTTCCACCCTTCCACCCCTCCTTCACCCTCCATTCTCACATCATATTAAAAGCTAGCTTTAGAATTGTTGTCAAAATCAGGAACCATTTGGAGTAAGATTTATGATCTAAAATGGCGAGACTGATTGTAGACCCAGTTAAACACATGTGGCTGCGTTTATTTTGATGTGTGAGTACATGAAAGTTGTACTTTTAAAATGAAATGAGCAAAACCTGGTTAGCATACTGCAGTTTGCAGAATTTCTTTCCAGTGTTTTTACATCAGTTTCAGAAGGTATAAATTATTTTAAATAGCTAAGCTATGTTAAGTCATCAAATAACTACTGGTGGATTTAAACACTGTCTTAAATTCACAAAGATAAGTACAGATGTCAGGGAACACCATCATCTCCAAGTTCCTTTCCAAGTCACAGGCTAACCTGACTAAGACACAGATCACCACTTCATCGCCACTGGGTCAAAATCCCGGGATTCGCTGATTCCCTACCGAACACTGCAGCAACTTGCCAAGGCTTCTTTGGCAGCACCTCCCAAACCCGCGACCTCTTCCACCTAGAAGGACAAGGGCAGCAGGCGCATGGGAACACCACCACCTCCAAGTCGCACACCATCCTGACTTGGAAATATATCGCCATTCCTTCATCGTCGCTGGGTCAAAATCCAGGAACTCCCTCCCTAACAGCAGTATGGGAGTACCTTCACCACACGGACTGCAGCGGTTCAAGAAGGCAGCTCCCCACCACCTTCTCGAGGGCAATTAGGGATGGGCAATAAATGCTGGCCTTACCAGCGACGCCCAGATCCATAAACTAATTTAAAAAAACATCACTGTGGGAGCAGTACTGCCATAAAGACTGCAGCAGTTCAAGAAGCAGGCCAATGACCACCTTTTCAGGGCCTCACGAGCACTACATGTATTCCCAAGAACAAATATATAAGAAAAGGAGGGAGGCCTTTTGGTCTATCTAACTCATCCTTCCAGAGAAACCTACAATAGTCCTCCACCACTGCATCCAACTGCTTCTTGAATGACTCCATAGATTGTGGGTTCGAGCTCCACTCCAGCACATCGGGGTAGAGTTTCCGGGCGCGAATTGCGCTGAAAATCGCGCAAGTTTCCCAAAGTGAGGTTATGGTTCAAGCTTCCGCTCAAACCTATTTACATAATCACAAAGGTAAAATCTTCCATGAACCAGCTCAATCGGGCAGTGTTTTGGAGCATAATGTTTAAAAATATTCCTTGATATATTTAAGAGCGGTAACCTGTTGCAGTTTGATTAATACAGCTGACAATGGGTTAATCACAAAAAATAAGCACTTTTAATCAGTCCACCACCTGTGAGTTACCTGATTTTAAATAACTGAAAATGACTTTAAAAACTATACAGAACCATTGACTAGTTTCATTGGTGTACAGTAGTCAGTTTCTTAGTAAATGACATTTTTTTAATATTTAAAAGAATTGAAAGATGTCTATTAGTGTCCTCGTGCTTTAAAAAGGCTTAATTTTAAGAGCCTCTTCGAAGGGCCACAAACAGGCACAATTAGCGGAAACTCGCCTTGCTGACTCATTCGATCTGAGGGCGTGGCCAGTTTTGTGGGCGGGGCCAGCTTCTAACGCGATGTTTCTTAAACCAGCGCAAAAGATCGCGGAAACGGCACGTAACTTGTGCTTGAAATTCCTCGATCTTTTGCGCTGGTTTGGCCGATCTGGGGCGAAACTCTACCCCATAATCCAAGCTGACACTTCAGTGCAGTACTGAGCGAGTTTGCATTGACGGAGATTTTGTATGTTGGAGAAGTCATTAAACCAAGGCCCCCATTTGTTTGTAAAATGAAATCCCATGAAATTATTGGAAGAGCAGGGGATTTCTACCGGTGTAATGGCCAACATTCACCCTTCAAGCAACACCACCGAAAACTGATTCACTGGTTCATTAATCTTGTTGTTTGTCGGACCTTGCTGTGCGTAAAGTGACAACACTTCAAAATTAATTCTTTTGCTTTGGGACATTCTCAGGACATGAAAGGCACTATATCAATTTTTGTTTTATTTATTCATTTATGGGATGTGGGTGTCGCTGGTAAGACCAGCATTTATTGCCCATCCCTAATTGCGCTCGAGAAGGTGGTGGTGAGCCGCCTTCTTGAACCGCTGCAGTCCGTGTGATGAAGGTACTCCCACAGTGCTGTTAGGGAGGGAGTTTCAGGATTTTGACCCAGCAATGATGAAGGAACGGCGATAAACTTTCAAGTCAGGATGGTGTGTGACTTGGAGGGGAACTTGGAGGCGGTGGTGTTCCCATGCGCCTGCTGCCCTTGTCCTTCTAGGTGATAGAGGTCGCGGGTTTGGGAGGTGCTGCCAAAGAAAAATGCAAGTTCTTTCGCTCTGTAGCAGAGACAGTGGCCACTCTTTAAAGTGCTTGGATGGGTGACGGTGACTCTTTGTTGGCTTTGCTTACGCCTCCATTGCTGACCTTGTTGAGATCCAGACTTGTCTCGGAAGTTTTGACTCTGTCAGTGCAGTATAGCCAAGGCTCCTTCCACAGACAGACTAATCAATGCAGAATTTCACACCCATACCAGAATTTCTACTGTCATTCTCCCCACCCCTTGTTACACTTCCTCAAATAGTTTTTCCTGCTGTAATTAGTTTGGAGCCAGTGCTTGATGTACCAATCCCATTATCTGATCTGAATCCAAGTAGTGTCAGGATACCAAGGATAGGATTCTCCTCTTCACTGGAGTATGACGGTGAGGTGGGCCGTGCAGGGACCCTGTACCCTGAGACCGCTGAATCCCCGACCCATTTTTTTGCAAGGCATTCTCCAGGGAGGGCTCACCACCACGAGAGAACCTACAAATCATCAGCAACCTGAAGATGCAGTAGTGCTGCAGCACCAGAAGATGTGCCAAGGGACCTGAAGAGACAGAAGAACCAAAGGTGAAGAAACCTACCCGTCTTGTAGGCCTCAGCAGATTGAGGCCTACAAAGGTAAGTGCTGGGGCTGAACAGAAAGTAGAGGAGGCCTCTCCTAGGCCCCCCTCCCTCCATTTACAGAAATCGGGACCTTTTTCACAGCTACCCCGAGCCTACTAACACCTTTCACCATGCAGTCCCGGGGAGCGGCAGTAACAGGGATGGCCGCAGGAAAATCCACTGGGAACTCGAGGCCCAGGACCTGGCTCTCATTTACATGCAGCTGGTGGGAGAAGAGCAGCCAGTGAGGGTCCTGGCGGAGGTAAGGGGTCGGAGCGGGAGCACAGCAAAAGGCTTTACCACCAATGTTGCCCCTTTTCTGCTGCTATCCTGGCCCATTAGGGAGGAGAAAGCAGAGGAAACCCCAATCTCAAGCCTCTAATCCCCATTATGTGCATATTGTGCACTGAATAGTGTTGAAACGTGAAATGCACAGGGACTCTAACACCACGATTGGCAGCTCCTTAACCAACTGTTTTTTGCAATTTGGTAGGTTAATAAGCAAGGTGTAAAATGCATGAGGATTACTGAGCTATAAATCAGTGAAGATTAGTGTCACATTCAGATGCAGAACACCAATGACTGACTGGTTTTGGGGTTTCTGAAACAATCCAACAGCTTCATGGTCACTTTTACTGATACCAGCTTTTCATTGCCAGATTTTTTTTAATTGAATTCAAATTCTCGAACTGCCACTGTGGGATTTTAACTCACTTTCACTGGATTATTAAACCAGGCCTCTGGATTACTAGTCCAGTAACATAACCACTGCGCTACCGTTCTCTTGGCAGGACTGGCTTTGGTACATCGGGTATTGGTTACTACTATTGAAGATCTAGTTGTCACGTGTCACCGAACTATCTCACTTTGCTCGGTGAGACAGCCACGTGTTAAGCCACAACTATTACTGCAAGCGCCTGAGCAGTACATTTGGCATAGAGACGAAACACAGCAAATTGCTTTTAAACATTTTTTTTCTAAACAGCCTCCAGTTAACTGATGTTTTTATACAGTATCTTTTTAAAAATATATTTATTGCACTGAGATTGGGATATTTCCAAATCCTGAGCAGGTTTGCTGCAGGAACAACATCCTCATGCCACAGAATTTGGTCTGTTTTTAGTGCAGAAAGGGGCCTTGAGCTGACGCAGAATTTTAGGGACCTTGACTGCTTGCTTGGGAGCGCCTCTCTCCGAGAGCCCAGAATCCGACACACACAAGCCTGCCTAATGAAGGGTGACACCAGCGGTGTTGGAGGGAGTAGCACATCTTTGTCTTGCTGTCGCCGCTCCACGGCAAAGTCCTTTGTCCTTTCCCTTCAACTTCTCAAGGATGTTAGGGCTCAAGACATTTCACATCCAGTCAAGTCAAGAGAGACAGGTCAGCATGTCCTCCAGAGTAGCAGTGGATACAGTGGCTTGAATCTATAAGTTTCTTTATGCTTAACCTTACAACTAGCACACTCATGCTCTGCCAGGGCTCTGTCCGTCCGGCCAGAGGCAGAAACCCCTGGAGTCAACCACAACTTTGGAAGGTAATTGGGAGTTGGAGTCCAATTGTGCCATTCAAGAGGTGGTAAAGAGTGAGTCTGCCCTTTTGAAATACTACTCGATCAGACGGCCTGGATGTTTGAAACCATCGATTCAAGGGTCCCACGGAATTAAATGGGGCAGCTCCCAATACCCTTGCTTTATGGTGGAGCCCTTTGCTCTGGATTTCTCGAAAGTCACATTATTCAACTTTTGTGGGATTTGTTTTTGCACTTCTCCCCTTTGGGCAGCTTACAAGGATGTCTGCCCAGATTTGCACAAGGGTTCCATTCATAAATTAACCTTATCGGTGGGTAGGTGGGACAGTACAACTTTCTAGTCAAGTGTTTGGAGGAACGGGTCTCTGCTGACACGAGTCTGATGGTAACATACCTGAGGGCTGGTCTGCAGTCAGTTTGGTCACAGAGACCTGCAAGGCAGAGAGCTTGGCTTTCATGTTGCGGATCCCATCAGTAAAACGGTTTTCCTGTCCTTTTAGGAATTGTTGCATTTGTCGGATGGCAGTTAGGACCTTCTGTCTGTTCAGGCAACCCTACACAATGAAAATAGGAGTGAATTGGAGGTTAGTTCTGACATTAACCGATTTCTCTGCGGCCTTTGACACGGTTGACCACATCACCCTCCAATGTCTTTCCTCCTTGGTTCCACTCTTACCTATCAAATCATAGCCAGAGCCTCTCCAGAAATAGCTTCTCTTCCCTTCCCTAAAATATTACCTCTAGAGTCCTCCAAAGATCTATCCTTAGCCCCCTCCTCTTCCTCACCATATTGTGGCCCAGGTGACATCATTCAAAGACATAGGGGTCGATTTTCATTAACCCATGGAGTCGAGATTGGAGGCGTGCGGGGGGTTAAAGTCCTGAATTCGGGGGTCCCGACACCATCCCGCCTCCATGTAAGTTTCAAAGGAGGTGGGTAACCGCCTCGCACTGGGACCCGCCTACCCAAGGCGGGAAGGGATTAGTGCCAATTAACTGCTTGTTAACAGGTAGTTAACAGGCAGTTTTTAGCCTAATCCCTATTTTAAAGCTTGAACTGTGGGATTCCCGACGGCTCCAAACCACGCCAAGTTAGAGGAGTCGGGCCGTCGGGTTGAAGGACTTGGAGGGGTCGAGATGTCGGTGTTCAGGTGAGCGATGGGTGCATGAGTGCAAAGGTAAGTGTGTTTGGTGTGTCTAAAGAAGTTTAAATTACCAGTACTTACCTTTACAGCCTTCCTTCCACTAGGTTTCTGGAGTTCATCATCTAACCGGCACAGAAAGCAGAATGGCTGCGATCTGTCAAAAATGAAAGCCTGCAGCTTTCTGTGCTGGTGAGATTTCTAACTGAGTCTGTGTAGAAGGACTCAGGTTAGAAGTCAGACTGTCAGTGTTTGACAGCTTCAAACAGCTGTGAAACGCTGATATTTCATCTGTCAAACGCTCTTGACAGATGAAATTTCAGTCTGTGATGTCACCTGTTGCCGGGTGGCCCTTAATTGGCCCGCTGAGCCCGCTGGGTCAATCAAGTTAAAATCGCGTGGATTGGCCGCATCTCGATGGAGGCGGGACTACAACCCCAAAAGTTGTAGTCCCGCCTCCTTCTCGACTTCCAAATGAAAATCACCCCCATAAGATCAACTTCCACATGTAAGCTGATGACACACAATTCTTCTTCTCCACCACCTCTCTTGAATAATGTTCCCTTTAATTTTTTGGGGGTGCGCGGGCCCTTTAAGGGGCTGCGCAGCCCATTCATAATACCACACATGCACGGTTTTTCCCATTTAAAAGCCGGTGAGCCGGCTATGTGGGAGCTCCAGAGCGTTGCAGGGCCGCGCAGTTTAACGGGAACATTGCTCTTGACCCCTCCACTGCCTCTCTGTTGTCAGACTGCTTGTCCAATGCCCAGTCTTAGATAAGCCTTAATTTCCTCCAGTTAAACATTGGGAACAAAGCCATCATCTTAGGCCCCCAACCAGAACTTCTGTACCCTTGTCACAAATTCCAACCCCCTCCCAGGCCACTGACTCAGGTTGAACTGGACTATTCGCAACATCAGATTCCCGAGCTCAGCTTCTGACCCCATATCCTCTCCATTGCAAAGACCGCCGCTGATCTCCATCTCCACCTCCATCATATACCTGCCTCCTGCCCTAACTCAGCCCACCTGTCACTGAAACCCTATTCCATATCTTTGCCACCTCCAGCCTTAATTGCTCCAATACACTGCTGGCTGGCCTCCCTCAAATCCTGCACTCTTTGTAAACTTCAGCTGCCCATGTCCTATCCTGTATCAAGTCCCGCTCACCCATCACTCTTGTCCTTGTCTACCTACATTGGCTCCCAGTCCTCCAATTTAAAAGCAAAATATGCAGGAAATCTGAAATAAAAACAGAAGATGCTGGAGACACTTAGCAAGTCAGGCAGCATCTGTGGAGAGAGAAACAGAGTTAACGTTTCAGGTCGATGACCCTTCGTCAGAACTGCCTGACCTGCATCTGCATATTTTGTTCCAGCCTTTTCTGTTTTTACCTCCAATTTAATATTCTCATCCTTGTGTTTAAATCCATTTATGACTTTCTTCTCCCTCTCTATGTATCCTCCTCCAGCCCTACAGCCTCTTCCCTACCCGAACTCTCCGTTACTCTGACTCTGGCATTTTATTCATCCCCTTCCCCTTTGCCCCACCATTGGAAGCTATGCCTTTACCTGCCTGGGCTCCATGTGCTGAAAACCCACCTCTTTGACCAAGCTTTTGGTCACCCCCCCATCCTAATATCTCTTTCTCTGGCGGGACCCATTTTTTTCTGATTAGACCTTTGTGCAGCACCTTGGGATGTTTATCTACATTAAAAGCACTATGTAAATGCAAGCACACACATTAAGAAGAGTACTATTTAATTTAACAATTTCATCGAAAAAAATAAAATAGTCACCAGAATTTTGCCTGTTGTTTTGGTAAAGATACTTATTTTATTATCCTCATGAAGACGGTCCTTCCCTGGCAGAGCTGCCATTGACGGGGAGTATCCTGTGCTCCTCTGTAGGAAACATCAGAAGCCACAACTTCAGACTAACTTGGGAGCTGCCAGATCCCAAAGATGCATCTATAAACTCTACCAGGCCCATATGGCTGTGGGCAGCTCTCAGGCTGGTTTAACGTTGCATCTCTTCCCCCAGGGTTTTCTTTGTCAGTGAGGTTACCACCCAGCCTAACAAGGAGCGATCTTCAACCTGAGGTCTCCAGGCGTATAATAAGTGAGAGAAATTTCTGCTGAAACGTAGAAAGGCCATTTGACCCATCGCGCCGATTCCTTCCACAGCCCACTTACAATCTGCCCAATCATGGACTGCACCACAGCAGGTTAACCTTCTGCAGAATTAATTCGGCACAATTACTCCCAGATTCATAAAAGTGATCAGGTGAAACTCCAGAATGTTTATCTATCCTCAAATATCAACTCCTCAATCCTGACCTGCTGCCCTCTCAATCAACAATACTCCCCGGTTCCCCAACCCCAGCTCCAACAGCAGGAGATCTACACGTATCTCATGGAGAATTTGCTCATCTCAGTTCATCACCAGACGTTTTTCCAATTCTTTTTTGGAGGACTGATTAACACAGCAGCCTCTGTGTTTTCTGGGAGTCTTTCTGTGGGGCAGAAAGAAAACCACCAAAGGGGGAAAAAATGACCATTGCCTCTGCCTCATATGTATTTGCACAGGCTGTTTTCAATGCCATTCCATATCAACAGCAAGAATAGATGGCAGGAAGGATGCGGTTGACAGGACAGTGGGTTGTCTGTACAGGGCAGGATGTGGCATCAGATGCTGACAAAATCCAGCAGCAAGTTTGCCAGCAGTTTACACTGGCACATGGCTGCTATGGGACATGGGGCTGGCGCTGATTAGTGCCAACTTAGAATATGTAATTCAGGCAATTTATACTGGTAAACCCAGGGTAGATTTCAATAAGACGGACTCAACTCCATTTACCATTATTAACATACTGTAAATTGCTCTGAGAATACAGTTAAACGCCAGTCTCAGTACCGTAGCCACTACAACAACAACTTGTATTTATAAAGCGCCTTTAAAGTAGTAAAACGCCCCAAGGTGCTTCACAGGAGCGTTATAAAACAACATCTGACTAAAGCACCAGAGTTTCCCAGATTGTTGATCTTTATGGTCTTTTTAGTTTTCAGGATTCCTGAATTAATGTCAATTCATAGAATCATAGAATAATACAGCACAGAAGGAGGCCATTCGGCCCATCGAGTCTGCGCCAAGCAGATTTGCTGACAAGTCAGTGCTGTGGACTGATAGGTTGAAAAGCTCTGAAACTCATTTTATGAGACACCTGGCAGCTATTAGAGAGAAGAGTTTTGACCCGTTTGCCTGGGCTGGATTGAAATCCATTCTGATCTAACGCACTCCCTATACGGTTCCTTTTAAGTGGTGAAGGAATATGGTGGAGGACTTGCAAATTAAAAATTGGCAATTGAAAATAAGAAAGTAAGCAAATTGTTAATGTTTACATTCAGGAACAGTAAAGCAGTGATTAATTGGGTTCCTTTTGTTTGACGTCCGCTGAAGTGATGATGTTGAGAGCCCGCTGATAGGGGTGAAAGGTCAGGGGTTGATCAGGTGCATTTGAAAGGAGACAGGCGGCAAAACAGCATCCCTATAAGAATGGACAGTAATGGAATGATACAAAGATACAAAATGATTGCGTGCGACCAGCAGGTGGAAACGGTGGGACCTTGAGGAATGGGGAACATGAGGAGCAACAGAGGGAGCAGGAGAAGGGGACAAAAGAGGACAGAAAGGTTACCACACAAGGGGTGGACATTCTGAGACTGGTCAGAAGGTGGAAAAATGGGTGTCCTCAATGCACATGGTCTTCAGTCATATGGACTAGGAAGCACCCAGGTTCAGTACCTGGTCTGTGCTGAGTTAACGGATTTCAGCCAGGTTGGTCTCAGTACCACCAGACTGAGGAGAGGAAATACAGCCAGGTTTCCCCCACTTCAATGCTTTCCACTTGTCCCGGCTAGGAAGTGCGCATGTGTGTATGTTGCTCGAAGACAGGATCGAGCTTGCGTGTGTTGTCCCGCACAGTAAAATAGCCTGATGTTACACACTGCCCAGGCTTGTACTCGGGCGACGTAAAGGACAATAGTCGATAAGGTATTCCCTCATGAGCTAACATCTTCAGTAGAGGGGGGGAGAAATTGGGGGTGGAATATGGAAAGCAGAGAGAAGAAAAGTAAAAAGAAGCATAAAATTACAAAGTGATATTAACCGATTAAGTGAATGGGCAAAACTGTGGTAAATGGATTTCAATATAGGCAAGTGTAAGGTCATCCACTTTGGACCAAAAAAGTATAGATTAGAGTACTTTCTAAATGGTGAAAGGCTAGAAGCAGTGGCGGTTAAAGAGACCTGGGGGTCCATGTATGTAGATCATCAACAGGTCATGGACAGGTACAACAAATAATCAAAAAGGCGAATGGAATGCTGGTCTTTATATTTGAGGACTGGAAAACAAGGGGTTAAAAGTCATGCCACAGCTATACAAAGCCCTGGAGCACTATGTTCAGTTCTGGGTACCACACTTTAGGAAGGATATATTGGCCTTGGAGGGAGTGCAGTGTAGATTTACCAGAATGATACCTGGACTCCAAGGGCTTATGTTACGAGGAGAGATTACACAAATTAGGGTTGTATTTCCTAGAAATTAGAAGATTAAACGACAATTTGATCATAGTTTTCAAGATATTAAGAGGAACTGATAGGGTAGATAGAGATAAACTATTTCCACTGGTTGGGGAATCTAGGACTAGGGGATAGAGCCTAAAAATTAGAACAAGATCTTTCAGGAGTGAAGTTAGGAAACACTTCTACACACAAAGAATGGTAGCAGTTTGGAACTCTCCTCCACAAATGACAGTTGATGCTGGGTCAATTATTAATTTAAAATCTGAGATTGATAGATTTCTGATAACCAGGGTATTAAGGGATATGGGGCAAAGGCGGGTATGAAGAGCTAGGTCACAGATCAGCCATGATCTCATTGAATGGAGGAACAGGTTCGAGGGGCTGAATGGCCTACTCCTGTTCCTATGTTCCTAGAAGAGAAAGAGAGAACAGGAAGAAACCTGATAGAAAAGAGGTCAGGCGATCTGAGTCAGGAAGAACCTGTCAAAGGAACAGAAAAAAAAGAATTACAGCCAGTCTGTGGAAGATGAGGAAAGAATATTTCCAGCAAAAGTGCAAACTGAGGTGTCCTCAGCCACTGTCTTAAACATCCACTCCCTCTACCTCCAGCACACTGTGGCTGCAGTGTGCAACCATCTACAGGATGCACTGCAGAAAGTCGCCAAGGCTTCTTCGACAGCACCTCCCAAACCTGCGACCTCCACCACCTAGAAGGACATGGGCAGCAGGCGCATGGGAACACCACCATCTCCAGGAAAGACCGGCATTTATTGCCCATCCCTAGTTGCCTTTGAAAGGGTGGTGGTGAGCCTTCTTCTTGAACCGTTGCAGTCCGTGTGGTGAAAGTTCTCCCACAGTGCTGTTAGGTAGAGAGTTCCAGGAATTTGACCGAGTAATGATGAAGGAACAATGACATATGTCCAAGTCAGGATGGTGTGTGACTTGGAAGGGAACTTGAAGGTGTTGGTGTTCCCATGTGCCTGCTGCCCTTGTCCTTCGAGGTGGTAGAGGTCGTGTGTTTGGGAGGTGCTGTTGAAGAAGCCTTGGCGAGTTGCTGTCGTGCATCCTGTAGATGGTACACACTGCAACCATGGTACGCCATTAGTGGAAGGAGTGAATGTTTAAGGTGGTGGGTGAGGTGCCAATGAAGCAGGCTGCTTTGTCCTCAATAGTGTTGAGCTTCTTGAGTGTTGTTGGAGCTGCACTCATCCAGGTAAGTGGAGAGTATTCCATCACACTCTTGAGTAAAAGCCAAATTGGATTCCTGCCAAACTATAGAACATCCGATCATATCTTCACCCTACAGACCCTAATTGACAAACACGTTCACCATAACAAAAGCAAAATCTACGCATGCTTTGTAGATTTCCAGAAGGCTTTCGACTCCATCTGGCATGACGGTTTATTCCTGAAACTTATCGAAAGCGGGGTAGGAGGTAAAACATATGATGTAATTAAATCAATGTATACAAACAATAAATGTGCAGTTAAAATTGGAGACAAACAAACAAAATACTTCCCACAGGGGCGGGGGGTGACGCAGGGCTCGCCAATCTCACCGACACTCTTTAATATTTACATTAATGGATTGGCAAAACTACTTGAACAATCTACAGCACCCGGCCTCACCCTATATGAATCCAAGGTTAAATTCCTCCTCTATGCCGACGACCTGCTTCTGCTGTCACCAACTAAGGAGGGTCTACAGCAGAACCTGGACCTGCTGGAGTCGTACTGCCAGACTTGGGCCCTGACAATAAATCCCCAAAAAACCAAAGTCCTTGTGTTCCAGCAAAGATCCAAACAACATGGACCCACAATAAATTTCACAGTAGGAACAACCAAAATTGAACAAACCACTAACTACACATACTTGGGCTTAAAAATCAGTTCTACGGGAAACTTCAAACTGGCTGTGAATGAACTGAAAGAGAAAGCAAGAAGGGCTTTCTATGCCATCAAAAAATCAATCCAAATAGAAATCCCAATTAGCATTTGGCTCAAAATTTTCAAATCAGTAATTGAACCAATTGCACTCTATGGCAGTGAGGTCTGGGGACCACTAACACAACAAGATTTTGCAAAATGGGACAAACACCCAATTGAGATCCTACATGCGGAATTCTGTAAAAGTATCCTCCGGACTCAAAGGAAAACAGTAAACAACGCATGCAGGGCGGAACTAGGCCAATACCCATTAATAATCACTATCCAAAAAAGAGCCACCAAATTTTGGAATCACCTACAAATGAGCAACCCCCAATGCTATCACTACGACGCCCTGAAATGCCAAGAGCTGACCATAAAGAAGAATACCCTCAGTCAACTAGTCCTGGGACTCAATAAAGTAACTAATAACAATACTAACAATAACCAGCCCCAGGACAGTGACAGGGTAACACAAAGAATTCGACCCAACACAATCGTCGCTAAGCAAAAGGAAAAATATCTGTCATATTGGGCAGAAACAACAAAAACCCAAAGCAAACTCAATTGCTACTTGGCCCTAAACAGACAATACAACATAGCTGATTACCTGACCATGGTAAAGGATAACAAACTGAGAAGAACCTTGACAAGGTACAGACTTAGCGAACATAGCCTAGCGATCGAAAAAGGCAGACACAGGCAGACCAGGCTGCCAAGAGAAGACAGGATATGCTCTCACTGCAGTCAGGGAGTAGTTGAGACAGAGATGCACTTCCTCACAGCCTGTGGAAAATATCAGGGCATCAGAGAGAATTTCTATCAAAAATTCTCACAAATATGCCCTGAATTCAGAAATCTGACTGACAACCAAAAACTCCCATTCCTACTGGGGGAGGAGAGAAGCTGTGTAACACTGGCACACTGGCGGCACACTATGTTACAGCTTGCCATGAACAGAGGGACAACCAGTAAACTAAGACAAGAGTATATATAAACAAGGCGAAAATATATTTATAAACTCAGGGATATACCTGTTTATACACTGTATGAATGGAACCGCGTTTATGTGTTCAACCATAAATGTATTTTGATGCTTTGGCAACATAAGATGTACCTTATCATGCCAATAAAGCGATTTGTATTGTATTATTATTATTGTGCCTTGTAGATGGTGGAAAGGTTTTGGGGAGACAGGTGGTGAGTCACTCACCGCAGAATATCCAACCTCTGACCTGCTCTTGTAGCCACAGTATTTATGTGTCTGGTCCAGTTAAATTTCTGGTCAATGGTGGCCCCCAGGATGTTGATGGTGGGGGATTCGATGATGGTAAAGCTGTTGAAAGTCAAG
This sequence comes from Somniosus microcephalus, assembly GCF_052327205.1. Classification (NCBI taxonomy): domain Eukaryota; kingdom Metazoa; phylum Chordata; class Chondrichthyes; order Squaliformes; family Somniosidae; genus Somniosus; species Somniosus microcephalus. The sequence goes on from NW_028225179.1 coordinate 158,647,756, forward strand.
GGGCGGTGGTTAGACTCTCGCTTATTGGAGACAGTCATTGCCTGGCACTTGTGTGGCGCGAATGTTACTTGCCACTTATCAGCCCAAGCCTGAATGTTGTCCAGGTCTTGCTGCATGCGGGCACAGACTGTTTCAGTATCTGAGTAGTTGGAGCTGAACACTGTGCAATCATCAGCGAACATCCCCACTTCTGACCTTATGATGGAGGGAAGGTCATTGATGAAGTAACTGAAGATGTTTGGGCTTAGGACACTGCTCTGAGGAACACCTGCAGTGATGTCCTGGGGCTGAGATGATTGGCCTCCAACAACCACAGCCATCTTCCTTTGTACTAGGTACGACTCCAGCCAGTGGACCTTTCCCCGCCCCCCCCCCCGAGTTTCCATTGACTTCAATTTTACTCGGGCTTCTTGATGCCACACTCAGACAAATGCTGCCTTGATGTCAAGGGCAGTCAGCTCACTTCTGGAATTCAGCTCTTTTGTCCATGTTTGGACCAAGGCTGTAATGAGGTCTGAAGCCGAGTGGTCCTGGCAGAACACAAACTAAGCATCGGTGAGCAGTTATTGGTGAGTAAGTGCCGTTTGATAGCACTGTCAATGACACCTTCTAACACTTTGCTGATGATTGAGAGTAGACTGATGGGGCAGTAATTGGCCGGATTGGATTTGTCCTGCATTTTGTGGACAGGACATACCTGGGCAATTTTCCACTTTGTTGAATAGATGCCAGTGCTGTAGCTGTACGGGAACAGCTTGGCTAGAGGCATGGTTTGTTCTGGAGCACAAGTCTTCAGCATGACAGCTGGGATGTTGTTGGGGCCCATAGCATTTGTTGTATCTAATGTGCTCAGCAGTTTCTTGATATCACATGGAGTGAATTGAATTGGCTGAAGACTGGCGTCTGTGATGGTGGGGACTTCAGGGGGAGGCTGATATGGATCATCCACCCGGCACTTCTGGCTGAAGATGGTTGCAAATGCTTCTGCCTTGTCTTTTGAACTCACATGCTGGGCTCCACCATCATTGAGGATGGAGATGTTCATGGAGCCTTCTCCTCCCGTTAGTTGTTTAATGGTCCACCACCATTCATGACTGAATGTGGTAGGACTGCAGAGCTTTGATCTGATCCATTGATTGTGGGATCACTTAGCCCTGTCTATAGTATGCTGCTTCTACTTTTTAGCATGCATGTATCCTGTGTTGCAGCTTCACCAGGTTGGCACCTCATTTTTAGGTACACCTGGTACTGCTCCTGGCATGCTCTTCTACATTCCTCATTGAACCAGGGTTGGTCCCCTGGCTTGATGGTAATGGTAGGGTGAGGGATATGCCAGGGCATGAGGTCACAGATTGTGGTGGAATACAATTCTGCTGCTGCTGATGGCCCACAGCACCTTCATGGATGCCCAGTTTGAGCAGCTAGATCTGTTCTGAATCTATCCCATTTAGCACGGTGGTTGTGCCACACAACACGATGGAGGGTGTCCTCAGTATGAAGACGGGACTTCGTCTCCACAAGGACTGTGCAGTGGTCACTCCATGGACAGATACATCTGCGACAGGTAGACTGCTGAGGATTAGTCAAGTAGGTTTTTCCCTCATGTTGGTTCTCTCACCACCTGTCGCAGGCCTAGTCTGGCAGCTATGTCCTTCAGGAATCGGCCAACTCGGTCAGTAGTGGTGTTACCGAGCCACTCTTGGTGATGGACATTGAAGTCCTCCACCCAGAGTACATTCTGTGCCCTTCCTACCCTCAGTGCTTCTTCCAAGTGGTGTTCAACATGGAAGAGTACTGATTCATCAGCTGAGGGAGGGCGGTAGGTGGTAATCAGCAGGAGGTTTCCTTGTCCATGTTTGACCTCATGCCATGAGACTTCATGGGGTCCAGAGTCAATGTTGAGAACTCCCAGGGCCACTCCCCACCGTGTCAGCACCTCTATTGAGTCTGTCCTACTGGTGGGACAGGACATACCCAGGGATGGAGATGGAAGAGTCTGGAAGGTATGATTCTGTGAGTATGACTATGTCAGGCTGTTTCTTGACTAGTCTGTGGGACAGCTCTCCCAATTTTGACACAAGTCCCCAGATGTTAGTGAGGAGGACTTTGCCGAGTTGACTAGGCTGGGTGCGCCTTTGTCGTATCCGGTGCCTAGGTTGATGCCGGGTGGTCCGTCCGGCTTTATTATTAATATACTTCTTTGTCGGGGTTTGGTATAACTGAATGGCCTGCTAGGTCATGTCAGAGGGCAGTTAAGTGTCAACCACATTGCTCTGGGTCTGGAGTCACTTATAGGCCAGACCGGGTAAGGACAGCAGATTTCCTTCCCTAAAGGGCATTAGTGAACCAGATGGGTTTTTATGACAATCCGGTAGTTTCATGGTCACCATTACTGATACGAGCTTTTTATTCCAGATTTATTGAATGAACTGATTTTAAATTCCCCAGTTGCCGGGGTGGGATTTGAACTCTCGTCTCCGGATCATTAGTCCAGGCCTCGGGATTACTAGTCCAGCAACATAAAAAGGAAAGACTTGCATTTCTATCGCGCCTTTCACGACCCCAGCATGTCCCAAAGTGCTTTACAGCCAATGTGGGAAACGTGGCAGCCAATTGCGCACAGCAAGCTCCCACAAACAGCAATGTGAGAATGACCAGATAACCGCTATGCTACCGTACCCCTATTGTAGCTGTGTACTATATATACACACACACACATTAAAAACTAACTCACATTGGCATCTTCAGCATTTGAGGTTTAGTTGCAACAGCCAGCTCTTCTCTGAAGCTCACAAGCATTTCTATAAATCTGATTATTGCAGAGCTAACAGGACCAGCAGTGTTTATATCCGAGGCCTTTGAACCGCTCTACATTGGCCATTATACAGTAACAGCTGGAAGAAACACCGCATGTCCTTCAAAGTCATTAAACGAACAGATTTTAATGTCTGCAGTGCATTCTGCATGAAATGTACTTTTTAGATTTGTTCAAACGCACTTTAGCGCATACATCACATCAATGAGATTTTCTCGGAGAACAACTTTCAGCGACATCAGAGACCTGGGAGCCCCTCCATCCCTGTCCCCCTGCAGATTATTGATTCTACAATTTACTCACGTTTCTTACCGATAAACTATTTTTCCTTTTCTCTCACAGCAACCTGCAGCACAGCAGTAAAAACAGAGGTTGCTACTTGCCTGCGAAGCCTGTGACGGGTAAAGGCAGGAGAGTACCAGGTACAGAAAAAGGCTGTACTGAATCCCAGGAACCATATCGCCTCTGCTCCTTTACTCTTAGGGAATGCCTTCAAGATCTGCACGTGTGTGGGTTTTTTCTCCCCCCTACACCGGGAAAACTCCTAGTTTTCGCTGGCAGGTGCATTCACATTGGGCTCATTGTGGAGTCAGTCGGTTTCACTCCCTGGACAGGATGACGGCAAGTGGGAGTTCAGCAAAGTCTTTCAAGGGAGCTTCTTTTCCAGACTCGACTGAATTCACATACTCAGGTTTGTTCCCTTGCTGCGGGACGGGAGTTGATCTCCACTGGACTGTGTGCTCAGGGTGAAGGATTGCTTTGGTCTCAGGTTCCTGTCAGAATGATATTGTCCCGCCCCTTTAAGGAGCTGGAGGACTGGTGGAATTGAGACAAAAAAAATTGCTTCAACTTTGCAGCTATTATTATCTTAAGGTAGCAAATCGCGCTTTAAACAATTACCTTCCTTGATGATACACGTTAGTGACAAGGGCTACATCATAACAACAACATAATAAGTATGTTGTCAAATAAGGACTGATTTACAATTGGTTTATATGCGCACACATACATGTAAATGTGAAAACAGAATATTGTAAGGGTTCTATGTACACTGTGGATTTATACATCGAACGATTTATGTTGCTTTCAGATTTCAAAATTGAGCCCCACAGACTGAGAATGTTAACAATAAAAGTTTACATCAACTGCATTCGTGCTTTTAAAACACTATCAAAATGGTCAGTGATAAGGTATCTTTTTAGCGTCAACAGGGATTAGAAAAATATTTTGATGTGAATCCTGTCAAATGGCATCATTTCCCTGCTTAGCTTTTAAATTCCAATTACTATGCACTTATAATAAATAATAAAATGATGTAGCAAAATATATGTAATGATACAGCACCTTATCACATGCAAAGCGTTTGACGACCAATGCAACACTTTTCAAGTGCAGTTTCACACACATCAAATGAGATGAAATGAACCTGTAAGTTGCTTTTGGTGTCTTTGGTCGAGTGGAAAAGGTTAGGACAGTGGGAGAATTCCCGGCTCTTTTCAAGTAAGGATTAGGGGATGGGTGGGGTGCTGGGCAGGTGGTTTCATCTGTTTCCGACTACTGCCCTGTTACAAAGCCTTAAATGTAGTGTGTGTGTGTTTTTAAGTACCTATTGGGCATATGGATACATAATGAAATCACATTTCCCCTTCGTTTGAAACCGTTCTGCCAGGACTCCTGAATCAACATTGCAAGATGCGTGTGATTCAATTGTCCCTCGTGTCCATGAACATATCACCTGTATTGTATTGATTAAAGCAGTGATATTAGATTACTGTCTATCAGCTTTCTACTGTGAGTATCTGCTCTCTATATCCAGCAAAGAAAAAACCTTTCTGGGCTGTTTGATATGAAACGAATTCATCAGAAGGAGAGGAATGCTGCTGCTGTTAGTTTAACAGCCCAGAAAGGGCTGGATATAGAGAGAGCAGATACAATAGAAAGCTGATAGGCAGTAATCTAATATCACTGCTTTAATTAATACAATACAGGTGATATTTTCATTTTCCAGGAATGCACACTTGAATTGACACCCATCTATGATATATATCACTGTTACAGTGAGGGGTGTGGTGTATATCGGAGTTACAGTGAGGGGTGTGGGTTATATCACTGTTACAGTGAGGGGTGTGGGTTATATCACTGTTACAGTGAGGGTGTGGGGGGTATCACTGTTACAGTGAGGGGTGTGGGGTATATCGGAGTTACAGTGAGGGGTGTGGGGTATATCACTGTTACAGTGAGCTGTGTGGGGTATATCACTGTTACAGTGAGGGGTGTGGTGTATATCGGAGTTGCAGTGCGGGATGTGGGTTATATCACTGTTACGGTGCGGGGTGTGGGTTATATCACTGTTAGTGAGGGCTGTGGGGTATATCTCTGTTACTGTGCAGCGTGTGAGATATATCAGAGTTACAATGAGGAATGTGGGGTATATCACTGTTATAGTGAGGGGTGTGGGGTATATTACTGTTATAGTGAGGGGTGTGGGGTATATTACTGTTACGGTGCGAGGTGTGGTTATATGTTCGAGGCCGGGACCCAGGAGGGAGGACGAGCCCAGCAGCGAGGTCAAGGCCCAGGAGTGGTGCAGCGTTGACCAGCAGCGGGGTCGGGGGTCGGGGCCCAGGGAAGGTGCAGCATGGGCCAAAGGCAAGGTCGGGAGGACCACAATGCATCCTACGAAACCCAGGCAGAGAGGACCTGTGGGAAGGAGGGAGGAGGACAGTAGGAGTATGTTTGTGTGTGTGTGCTAGGCCGTTGTAGCAGAGCCTGGTCTCCAATCGTCTTGGATCCCCTTGCCATTGGACCAAGACCTTGCTCTGTCAAGCCCGTGTGGTAGCTGGTGTGCAACAGCCATCCCACGTTAAAAGAATTCACGCACCGGCATCTTCCACCCTTTAAAATGAAGTTCGGGACCTGGAACATCATGGACAACCCCAACAGTGACAGACCGGAACGCTGTAATGCTATCGTTGCCCAGGAGCTCAGACGTTTCAACCACCATCTGCCCCACCTGTGACAGAGACTGTAGGTCCCACATTGGACTCATCAGTCACCTGAGAACTCATTTTTAATGTGGAAGCAAATCATCCTCTGTTCCGAGGGACTGCCTAAGAAGAAGAAGATATTAAAAAGCGTACATTTATATGTGATTTCTGTTTGTAAAACCTTACTTCCTATTGTGACATTTTTGTCATACTTTTATGTCAACTTGTCCCCATTATAATTACTATGCCCACATTTGCCTATGTAAACATGTCACACTGTAATGACACCCTCCTGACAATGGTGGTGCTGTAGAGTCTCAGTTTTCCAGCTCCCTGCTCCTCAGCCAAACTCCTATGTCCCAGGCAACTGTACTTCACTCCTTCCCAAACTACCACTGCTTTTGCTGTTTAAAAATCAAAATATTAGATACAATTAAGAACAGAATGCATGACTTTAAAACGAGGATGATGTCTGCACACTGTGGTCCAGTTATCACCTGCTCTCTAACCTCACTTCACTTGAAGACTACGCTTAATCTTGACACCCCATGTGCAATGCCACCGGTGGTTGACTAGTATAATAGCTGAAAAAATGCCAAGGGTTTTTTCATATCCTCCATTTATATCGCACCTTATCACGCCTCTCAGAAATACCTCAACACTTCACAAACAATGGATTACTTTGGCAGGAAGATCCCAAAACAACAGTGAGATGAATGACCAGTTAATCAGGTTGTGGCGGTGTTGGTTGAGGGAGGAATACTGGCCAGGTCACTGGAATAGCTCCTTTCTTCTCTTACAATACGGGAGCTTTTAACATTCACGCAAAAGGCAGGATGGACATCTCTTTTAATGCCTATCCGGAGGGCAGGGAGTTCACTTCAGGAGTGGATCACCATTCATAACAGCGGCGAAGCTGGATGGAGGAAATCCAGCCCCACAATCTTTTTTTTGCTAAAAGGTACCCCTAAAATGCTTTGTAAAACTGATTACCCTAGTGCTGTACGTATGTGGATTGAGACGGTGGTGGTGGGGCTACCTCATTGTCCACATAAAGCAGGACCCAGCTAAGGTCCAGATTGATAGAAGTTAGGCTACCCATTAATGGCTCATCGTGAGTCCCAGTGGATGGAGTGACTGTCCAGACACTGAGAGAAGGTGGGTGATCCAGGGCTAATTGGACACAAAGGGGAGGGTTAGTTTGAAGGCTGGGTTGCAGACGAGCCAAATGTGATAGCTAGCAGTGCCCTCCGCTGGTTGTTATCTGGAAGGACTCCACAATAAATAATCGACTTCAGAAACACAGCTGGTGAGCATCCTCTGCCGGACAAGAGGAAGAAGTGGCGACAAGGTTCTGGCTTAAAGGGGCAGGCATGTACAGAAGCCTGACATCGGTAGTGGGGAAAATGCTAGAGTCCATTATAAAAGATGTAACAGCAGAGCACTTGGAAAGCAGTGACAGGATCGGACAAAGTCAACATGGATTTACAAAAGGTAAATCATGCTTGACTAATCTACTGGAATTTTTTGAGGATGTAACTGGTAAAATAGATAAGGGAGAACCAGTGGATGTGGTGTATTTGGACTTTCAGAAGGCTTTCGATAAGGTCCCGCATAAGAGATTAGCGTGTAAAATTAAGGCACATGGGATTGGGAGCAAGGTATTGACTTGGATAGAGAACTGGTTGGCAGATAGAAATCAAAGAGTTGGAATAAATGGGTCGTTTTCCGAGTGGCAGGCAGTGACTAGTGGGGTACCGCAAGGATCGGTCCTAGGACCCCAGCTGTTCACAATATATATTAATGACCTGGACGAGGGAATTGGATGTAGTATCTCCAAATTTGCAGACGACACAAAGCTGGGTGGGAGGGTATGCTGTGAGGAGGATGTTGTGAAACTCCAGTACGATTTGGACAGGTTGGGTGATTGGGCAGAAGCATGGCAAATGCACTATAATGTGGATAAATGTGAGGTTATCCACTTCGGTGGCAAAAACAGGAAGGCAGATTATTATTTGAATGGCAATAGATTGGGAGAAGGGGAAGTGCAAAGAGACCTGGGTGTTCTTGTGCACCAGTCGCTGAAGGTAAGCATGCAGGTGCAGCAGGCGGTTAAGAAGGCAAATGGTATTTTGGCCTTCGTAGCAAGAGGGTTTGAGTACAGGAACAAGGATGTCTTGCTGCAGTTGTACAGGGCCTTGGTGAGACCGCACCTTGAATATTGTGTGCAGTTTTGGTCGCCTTATAGAGTCATAGAGTTATACAGCACAGATAGAGGCCCTTCGGCCCATCGTGTCCGTGCCGGCCATCAAGCCCTGTCTAATCTAATCCCATATTCCAGCATTTGGCCCGTAGCCTTGTATGTTATGGCATTTCAAGTGCTCATCCAAATGCTTCTTAAATGTTGTGAGGGTTCCTGCCTCCACAACCCTTTCAGGCAGTGAGTTCCAGACTCCAACCACCCTCTGGGTGAAAAAGTTCTTTCTCAAATCCCCTCTAAACCTCCCGCCCTTTACCTTGAATCTATGCCCCCTAGTTATTGACGCTTCTACTAAGGGAAAAAGCTCCTCAGTATCCATCCTATCTATGCCCCTCATAATTTTGTACATCTCAATCATGTCCCCCCTCAGCCTCCTCTGCTCCAAGGAAAACAAACCCAATCTGCCCAGTCTTTCTTCATAGCTGAAGCGCTCCAGCCCTGGTAACATCCTGGTGAATCTCCTCTGCACCCTCTCCAAAGCGATCACATCCTTCCTGTAGTGTGGCGACCAGAACTGCACACAATATTCCAGCTGTGGCCTAACCAGTGTTTTATACAGCTCCATCATAACCTCCTTGCTCTTATATTCTATGCCTCGGCTAATGGGGAAGGATGTTCTTGCCATGGAAGGAGCGCAGCGAAGATTCACCAGGCTGATACCTGGGATGGCTGGAATGACGTACGAGGAGAGATTGGGTCGATTGGGCTTGTATCACTGGAGTTTAGAAGATTGAGAGGGGATCTCATCGAAACCTATAAAATTCTGTCAGGCCTGGACAGACTAGATGCAGGAAGGATGTTCCCGATGGCCGGGGAGTCCAGAACCAGGGATCATAGTCTATGGATAAGGGGCAAGCCATTTAGGACTGAGATGAGGAATTTCTTCACCCAGAGAGTGGTGAACCTGTGGAATTCTCTACCACAGAAGGCAGTGGAGGCCAATTCATTAAATATATTCAAGAAGGAGTTGGATATATTTCTTAAGGCTAACGGGATCAAGGGATATGGGGAGAAGGCAGGGACAGGGTACTGAATTTGGATGATCAGCCATGATCTCATTGAATGGCGGAGCAGGCTCGAGGGGCCGAATGGCCTACTCCTTCTCCTATCTTCTATGTCTATGTTTCTATGACAGATTCAAAACTGTTCTGTGGTGAGATCCTACACTGTTTCTTTTGTGAACAGCCAAGCTAATGGGAATCAGCAACATATTTCAAAAATCAACAGAGGTGTTTAGAGAGAGGGTCGATTGGTTCCCCAGTGATTGTAGCTCCAGATTGTACTGATCTGTTTGTCGAACTGAAATTCTTCAAGTTGGAGGTTTCTCCAGCCCTAGAAATGGACGGCCTAATGGATGATACACAGAAGAATGGAGAGAGAATGGAGGAACTGAAGAAAAGGTTAGTGCTGGAATCAGGATTGCAGAGATCGAGAGCTCAGTTGCTCAGCAACCTGAAACATTGGCCCCCGATCTTTACTGGGGTGAGATTTCAAAGCAGGAGAGAGGAGTTCTGGTCGGGAGTGGGTTTTTTCAACATCATCCCCACCCGGAAGCCAGCCTGATTGACAGTGGGGAGGGGAGGGTGGGGGGAGGCTGCTGAAAAGGCCGCAGCCCAGGAACAGTGATAGAGATTGCAAGGGTGGGGGAGGGGGATACAGTGTGGCTTCGAGGGTCGGGGTGTTGGCGAGAGATTGGGGCAGAGATGAGGGCATCGGGAAGGTCGGTGATCACCGGGGGATCAGTGATCGTGGTGGGGGGCGGGGGGAGGTCCGATCATGGGGGGATCTGATTGTGGGGGGGTCCGATTGCATGGGGGCTCCGATCCTGGGGAATGAAGCAGGTTAGCTTGGGGGCCGGGGGGAAGCACACTTGCTGCTCCTGGCCCACAAGCAGGAAAGGCACCTGTTGTGTATGTACCTTTAAGGGAGAACTGCTTTTATACTGCAGTACCGGCAGTGACCACACCTGTATATAAAGCCATAGCAGGCTTCTGTACTTTCAGTTCCAGCATATCCTCTGTTCAGTAAATACCTGTTATTACCGTTCTCCTGCAGTCCGTGTGTTATTGATACGTGGACACTATAGTGGCGATGAGCAGGTTCAAACTCACCTGCGGTACTGCATCACCTCACGGGGATCCATCCCTGAAAAGAAGCTTCTTGGAGGTCGAAGCCAGAGCAACGGGCGTCGACCGTGGGCAACCGCCCAGTGATCCATCGGAGTTCAGAGAATCGCAGGGGAAGCTGTGGAGAGCTGGGCTTGGTTCTCCAGTCAAGGTGCCCCAGCAAATCGGGCTGGTAGCAGGTAGTGCGCTGACCTTTCCCAGACTGCGGCGGGCTAGAGCTCGATTGAGCAGCTCTGCAAAGGGGCCGAGCAGCGTCGTCGGGAAGAAAGAGAGAGAGAGGGTGGAGCGCACAGGGCGCGGCCGGTGCTCATTAGTCGGGCAGCGTTAAGAAAAAAAAAGGGGAAGGAAAAGAGACGCGCAGTGGACAGCGTCGAAGAAAAATTAATTAACAAAAGAGAGACGCGCAGGAAGCCGCGGGGCGCCGCTATTATGAGTTAGAACGCTAAGAGCAGCATTGGCAGCAGGGGGAAGAAGGAAAAGTGCGGGAGGCACCATTTTAATCCATTGGGGAAGAAGGAAAAGCGCGGGAGGCGCCATTTTAATCCATTGGGGAAGAAGGAAAAGTGCGGGAGGCGCCATTTTAAACCACCCAAGATGCCGAAGAGTGGCAGCATCATTGCTTTCGACAACGAAATAGAAGACTGGACCACGTATGTGGAAAGAATTGAAGTGTACTGCAAGGCAAATGAGGTGGCCAATGAAAAGAAGGCGTCGGTATTATTGAATTTGATGGGTGCAAGAACGTACGGCCTATTGCGGAATTTAATTACCCCAGCTGAACCAATGGAGAAAAGTTTTGATGAGATTGTCAATATCTTACAGGAACATCTAAACCCTACACCGCTGCTGATAGCAGAAAGATTCAAGTTCCATAAAAGAAACCAGCACAAAGACGAGAGTAATGCTGACTATCATACGGAACTACGCAAGTTATCGTAACACTGCCAGTTCGGAGCAGGACTGGCAGAAAGCTTAAGGGATAAGTTTGTCTGCGGGCTCCAGAGTGAAGGAACCCAGAAACGACTACTTTCGGAAAAGGACCTTACGCTAGAAAAGGCTTTCAGCATTGCAGTATCCTACAAAGCAGCAGCACAGGGAGCTGTGGAAATACAACAGAAACTGCAAGAATACAGCGCCAATGAAATGGCATATGGAGCAGAAAAGTGCTATCGCTGCGGCAGAACAACCCATGACCAGAAGGATTGCTGGTTTAAGGACAAAGTATGCAGGCAATGTGGAAAAGTGGAACACATAGCATGAGTCTGCAGGTCAGGAAAGAAAACCAACACTAAAAGAACTACTAAGGAAAAGTACAAGAAAGTACAAAAGATGACGGACAGTAGTTCGGAAGATCAGAAGAGTGATAATGACTCCGGGAGCAGGAGACTAAGTTGTCTAAAGTTACACAACGTGATCGCAAAGGAGGATCACCAAACCATTTGGGTCACCCTCATGATAGCAGGGTCCCAAGTAAAGATGGAATTGGACACAGGATCAGCCCTAACAATCATGAATCGACGAGACTACGAGCGGCTATTCTCACACATTCCCTTGAAGGATACTTCCATTGTCTTGAAGACATATACGGGGCAAAAAGTCTACCCCAGAGGAAAAATAAGGGTGCCCGTTAAATACAACGGCAAGGAAACACAGGAACTGTATCTATATATACTACAAGATGGAGGACCACCATTATTGGGACGTGAATGGATCCGAAAAATACAATTGGATTGGCATTCCATTCAGGCGCTAACTGTGGCTGAAAAAAAGGATGACGACGTCACACCTGGACGACTGTCAAAAATTCTAACTGACGTGAAAGAGGTGTTCCAGCAAGGACTTGAGACTCTAAAAGGCGTAACAGCAATGATAAAAATTGAAGATAACGCAAACTCAAAATTTTTTAAGGCCAGACCGGTACCGTATGTGAACTGCCCAGCCGTCGAAGCAGAGCTGGAGAGTCTGGAGCATTCGGGTGTGCTGTCCAAGGTGGACTGGAGCGAGTGGGCCACACCCATTATTCCTGTAATGAAGAAATCATTGAGCAGCACGCCTGGGGAACCGAAGAAGGTTCGCATCTGTGGGGACTTTAAGGTTACTGTGAACCCAGTCCTTCACACGGTACAATATCCACTTCCGCAGATAGAGGATATTTTCACCTCACTATCTGGGGGGAAATGCTTTATGAAGATTGATCTGGCCCAAACGTATCTATAAATGGAGGTAGATGAATCATCTAGAAAATACCTCACGATAAACACTCACAAAGGTCTTTACCAGTACAATCGACTGGTATTCGGGGTAGCATCAGCTCCGGCTATTTGGCAGAGGGCGATGGAACAAGTCCTGCAAGGGATCTCGGGGACCCAGTATTATTTGGACGGCATCCTGGTTACGGGCAGAAATGACAGTGAACACCTTGCCAATCTGGAGCAGGTGCTCACTAGATTACAAGAATATGGACTACGAGCCAACCGCCCCAAATGCGAGTTTTTCAGGAAACAAATCTCGTATTGTGGCCACGTGATTGATGAAGAGGGGTTGCTAAATCCCCAGACAAGATTGAGGCAGTGGTCAAGGCTCCAGCACCGGAAAATGTGTCACAACTGAGGTCGTTCCTCGGGTTGGTGAACTACTACCATAAGTCCTTGCCAAATTTGTCTACAATTCTGCACCCGCTGAACGTTCTGCTGCAAACTGGAGTAGCATGGAAGTGGAGTGACGAGTGTAAGCGTGCCTTTCAGAAATGTAAATGCCTAATTACTTCAAAAGAAGTATTGGCTGACTACAATCCATCACTACCAATTCGGTTGGCATGTGATGCGTCTCCCTACGGCATTGGAGCGGTGCTGTCGCACAAATTCCTTGACGGTTCAGAGAGGCCAATAGCCTTTGCGTCATGCTCGTTAACATCAGCTGAGCGTAACTATGCCCAGATTGACAGGGAGGCCCTCAGCCTGGTGTGGGGGGTGAAGAAGATCAATCACTACCTGCACGGGCAGAAATTCACCTTACTGACTGATCACCAGCCTCTTGTCTCCATTTTTAACCCAAAGAAGGGCGTTCCGGTGATGACGGCGCAACGGCTGCAAAGATGGTCCCTTTTTCTAGGAGCACATCAATACGACAGAGTATAAGGGCACGAAACAGCATGGAAACGCTGATGGGCTGTCGCGCCTGCCGCTGCCTACGGTGGAGGAAGCACCTGCAGTGGACCCTGTTGAGATATTCCATTCGACCATAGTCGAATGTCTACCTGTTACAAACTCAAGTATAGAGAAGGAAACCCGAAATGACCCGACACTCTCTCGGGTCTATGATTTGACGGTGAAGGGATGGCCAGCACATGGCGACTCACTGTTGCCAGCATTCTCGCCAAGGAGAGAACAGCTGCCAGTGTGCCGTGGGACCTTGATGTGCGGATCCCGAGTGGTAATTCCACCCAAGTTGAGAGATAGAGTGCTCAATGAGCTTCATGAGGGTCATCTGGGAGGGGTAAAAATGAAGAGCCTAGCCAGGGCATTTGTGTGGTGGCCGGGAATCAATAAAGAAATCGAGGAAATGACCAAGAGATGCACAGGATGCCAGAAAGTCCAAAACGCTCCACCACAGGCCCCGCTACACCCATGGGAGTGGCCCTCATCTCCATGGCAATGGGTACACATTGATTTTGCTGGTCTATTTATGGAATCAATGTTTTTAATCGCCGTGGATGCACATTCGAAATGGCCAGAGGTCATCAAAATGTCCTCCACCACCACGGAGAAAACAATTGCAGTCCTACGGACTATCTTCGCCAGGAATGGCTTGCCAGAACAGATTTGCTCCGACAATGGACCACAGTTTGTGTCCGAGGATTTCCGGAGGTTTTTGAGGAATAATGGGGTAAAGCATTACAAATCCGCCCCATATCATCCAGCCACAAATGGATTGGCCGAGAGGTTTGTTCAAACCTTTAAAAAAGCAGTAAAGGCGATGTATAACGACAACATACCACTGCAACATAAGGTGGATAATTTCTTGTTCGCTTACCGAAATGTGACACATGCAGTCACCAACCAATCTCCAGCCATGATGTTCTTTAACCGCGGGTTACGATGTCGCCTGGACTTGGTCAAACCAAACATAATACGAGATGTTGAGAATAAGCAATTCCAGCACATGAATGAAAGGCCAACCAGGAGCTTCAAGATAGGGCAACCAGTCTTGGCCCGCGACTACCGAACAGAAAAATGGCAGCCAGGAACGATATGCACACGGCAGGGACCACTAATGTACACAGTGGACGTTGGAGAGAGCATCGTGAGACGCCATGCTGACCAGATGCTAGAGTCACAGGAACAAGTCAAACCCATACCACGAGCATGCGCACCTGGTGATGAACCCGAAGCACAGATTGCGTCTACCTCAGAATCAGTGGTATTGGAAGCTGACGAACCAACCAATGACAATGAGCCAGAATCGACTCCGCCGCAAGAACAGTATACTCGAGAAAGGCGCTATCCAGACAGGATCAGGAAGCCTCCTCAAAGACTAAATTTATAAATGTTTACTTTCAGCTGATGTATATAGTACAAAGAAAATTGTAATTGTAATTAGTTATTATTCAATTGTTAAATGAATGTTATGTACTGGTTATCTAAAAGGGGAGGAATTGTTGTGTATGTACCTTTAAGAGAGAACTGCTTTTATGCTGTAGTACCGGCAGTGACCACACCTGTATATAAAGCAGTAGCAGGCTTCTGTACTTTCAGTTCAGCATACTCTCTGTGCAGTAAACATCTATTATTATCGTTCTCCTGCAGTCCGTGTGTTATTAAGACGCGGACACTACATCCTGTCTGCCTATTTATTCCTTTAAACAGTCCCTTTAATTGCTTGTGCATGGTTTATCATGTTCCCACATTCTCCTTATGTCAATTCACCTGATTTTCTTCCCGGATTGCACTTAGTAAAATCGTGTACCATTTCTCTTAGCACTGGATGATGAAATTCTACAATCATACGCTTACATCAATCGGAAAGGAAAGGTACCAAGAAAAATTTAACAGAGTAGGAAAATTTGTGTGACATCAATACTTTCAAACACACTTCCTCCAACTACCATCAAACTCAGGGGTATTTTAAGATCTCAGTTTTAACTGTTCGATTTGTTCTTGCGGGTGTTATGGGATATGGAAATTCTGTGCTATCCCGAACATTGTGCATATTTCTTTCATGACCCAGCCCATAAAGCATTGTCCATTATCACCAGCGATCGCCTCCAACTCTCAACTTCAAAAGAACTTGTTCCACAAGAATTTTCGCAGTAGTGAGCCTGGTGGTATCGCTTCGAGCTGAAACTTAAAAACCTAATACAACTTTCAGCAATTCAAGGTGGCAAATAAAAGTAAGGGGTTAATTACTTGTTCACTGTGAAAAGCCCTTGGGGGTGGGGAGGAGTCAGCCAGCACAGTGGCACTTTCAGACATGCTGTTTAAGTCAATAATAAAACTGCTTTGAAAAAGATCAAATTGTAACTTTGTAATTCTCCAAAGCTGCCTTTTTATCCTCTTTATAAAATCTTTTCGTGAATTTCAACAGCGGTATATTATAAATTTGGGTCAAAATAAATCCACACCAGTGTCTTTGTATTGGCCCCGAATTTACGGTCCACGATGACGGCGAACTGGCAGTAAACTAACTGAACTTCATGATTTAGCCGAATGCAGAAATCCAGAAGTTGCGGTCTGTCATTCACTGCTCCTCCACAGGCTGCGCTGTTCCCCCCCGGCCCACCATACAGAGCTGGCAATCAGTGCACTGCCCCTCCAAAAGTGCAGCGCTCCCTCAGCACTGCCCCTCCGACAGTGCAGCGCCCCCTCAGCACTGCCCCTCCGACAGTGCAGCGCCCCCTCAGCACTGCCCCTCTGACAGTGCACGCTCCCTCAGCACTGCCCCTCCAAAAGTGCAGCGCTCCCTCAGCACTGCCCCTCCGACAGTGCACGCTCCCTCAGTACTGCCCCTCCGACAGTGCAGCACTCCCTCAGTACTGCCCCTCCGACAGTGCAGCGCCCCCTCCAGTACTGCCCCTCCGAAAGTGCAGCGCCCCCTCCAGTACTGCCCCTCCGAAAGTGCAGCGCTCCCTCTAGTACTGTCCCTTGGACAGTGCAGCGCTCCTTCAGTACTGCCCCTCCGACAGTGCAGCGCTCCCTCAGTACTGCCCCTCCGACAGTGCGGCGCTCCCTCAGTACTGCTCCTCTGACAGTGCAGCACTCCCTCAGTACTGCCCCTCCGACAGTGCAGCACTCCCTCAGTACTGCCCCTCCGACAGTGCAGCACTCCCTCAGTACTGCCCCTCCGACAGTGCAGCGCTCCCTCAGTACTGCCCCTCCGACAGTGCAGCGCTGCCTCAGTACTACCCCTCTGACAGTGCAGCACTCCCTCAGTACTGCCCCTCCGACAGTGCAGCGCTCCCTCAGTACTGCCCCTCCGACAGTGCAGCGCTGCCTCAGTACTACCCCTCTGACAGTGCAGCGCTGCCTCAGTACTGCCTCTCCGACAGTGCAGCGCTCCCTCAGTACTGCCCCCCGACAGTGCAGTGCTGCCTCAGTACCACCCCTGACAGTGCAGCACTCCCTCAGTACTGCCCCCCCGACAGTTCACCGTTCCCGCAGTACTGCCCCTCCGACAGTGCAGCGCTCCCTCAGTACTACCCCTCTGACAGTGCAGTGCTCCTTCAGTACTGCCCCTCCGACAGTGCAGCACTGCCTCAGTACTGCCCCTCTGACAGTGCAGCGCTCCCTCAGTACTACCCCTCTGACAGTGCAGCGCTCCCTCTAGTACTGCCCCTCCGACAGTGCAGCGCTCCTTCAGTACTGCCCCTCCGACAGTGCAGCGCTGCCTCAGTACTACCCCTGACAGTGCAGCGCTCCCTCAGTACTGCCCCGCGACAGTGCAGTGCTCCCTCAGTACTGCCCCTGCGACAGTGCAGTGCTCCCTCAGTACTGCCCCTGCGACAGTGCAGCGCTCCCTCAGTACTGCCCCTGCGACAGTGCAGCGCTGCCTCAGTACTACCCCTGCGACAGTGCAGCGCTCCCTCAGTACTGCCCCTCTGACAGTGCAGCGTTCCCTCAGTACTGCCCCTCTGACAGTGCAGCGCTCCCACAGTACTGCCCCCCCGACAGTTCACCGTTCCCGCAGTACTGCCCCTCCGACAGTGCAGCGCTCTCTCAGTACTACCCCTCTGACAGTGCAGCGCTGCCTCAGTACTGCCCCTCCGACAGTGCAGCGCTGCCTCAGTACTGCCCTGCCGACAGTGCAGTGCTCCCACAGTACTGCCCCCCCGACAGTTCACCGTTCCCGCAGTACTGCCCCTCTGACAGTGCAGTGCTCCCTCTGTACTGCCCCTCTGATGGTGCGCTGCCTCAGTTCTGCCCCTCCGACCGTGCAGCTCTCCCTCAGTACTGCCCCTCCGACCGTGCACCTTTCCCTCAGTGCTACCCCTCTGACAGTGCAGTGCTCCCTCAGTACTGGCCCCTGCAACAGTGCAGCACTCTCTCAGTAATGCCCCTCCGACAGTGCAGTGCTCCCTCAGTAATGCCCCTCCGACAGTGTAGCGCTCCCTCAGTACCTCCCCTCCGACAGTGTAGCGCTCCCTCAGTACTGCCTCTCAGACAGTGCAGCGCTCCCTCTGTTCTGCCCCTCTGACAGTGCAGCGCTCTCTCAGTACTGCCCCTCCGACAGTGCAGCGCTCCCTCAGTACTGGCTCTGCAACAGTGCAGCACTCTCTCGGTACTGGCCCTGCAACAGTGCGGCGCTCCCTCAGTAATGCCCCTTCGACAGTGCAGTTCACCCTCAGTACTGCCCTTGCAACAGTGCAGCCCACCTTAGTACTCGTTATCGACAGTGCAGAACTCCCTCAGTACTGCCCCTCCGACAGTGCAGCACACCCTCCAGTACTGCCCCTCCGACAGTGCAGCGCTCCCTCAGTACTGGCCCCTCCGCCTGTGCAGCACTCCCTCAGTACTGCCCCTCCGCCAGTGCGGTGCTCCCTCAGTACTGCCCCTCCGGCAGTGCGGCGCTCCCTCAGTACTGCCCCTCCAACAGTGCAGCGATCTCTCAGTACTGCCCCTCCGACAGTGCAGCACACCCTCCAGTACTGCCCCTCCGACAGTGCAGCGATCTCTCAGTACTGCCCCTCCGACAGTGCAGCACACCCTCCAGTACTGCCCCTCCGACAGTGCAGCAATGAACGGATAAGGGTTAAATTTGAACTAATGTGGTAGTTTGGGGTTACAGTAACACTTTTTGGGGGAAGGGAATTTACTTGCGCCTTAAGCACATTTTGCAAAGATAATAAGACATATTGGCCCAGAAATTCGGGTCTCCACGGGTGAGTACACACGTGGTACTCACCCGTAGGCCCAATGGAAGTGCCGGTTTCATGCATGCACTGCACATGCGTGGGAAACCAGAACTTCCATTCCCTTAAAAGAAGGGGTTCAGAGGTCGAACGCGTACGCCGGAGAGGCAGCACGTGCGCCTGGAACTTACGTTTTTTTTGCCGGTTTCTCTGGGAAGGTAAGTCTGCAGCAGTTACACTTTTAAAAAGCAGGCGCAAGGCCTGCTTTTAACAAGGTAAGTGGTGAATTAATTAAAATTAAAACATTTTTTCCACAGGTTTATTATTTTTAAATACTTTAAAGGTAAGTTTATTTTTAGCCCTGTTAGAAAATGTAATTAATTTTTTCAAAAATTTAAATTATTGTTTAAAATAGTTATTTTATGTAATTTATAGTTATTTAAAAAATGTGATTTTTAAAAAATTTATTTGAAGTTTTAGTGATGTTTTGGGGCTTATAGTATTTATAGTTTTGACACCTCTTCCTGTCAATTTTATGAATGGGCATTTCCCTGCTACCATTGGCTCTCCATGGCCCACGTGATCCCAGGGGACGCATCGAACTAACTGCGCCCCTGGGATACGCAAGCACTGCGCGCCGGCAGTTGGAGGAGGCCCAGGATCGGAATCCCACGCGGGCCCACAGCACAACGGCCGGCGGGCTAGGTAAGTGCAGGTCAGAGGCCTGCACCCGCGGGAAGCCCCCGACCCAAATTTCTGGGCCATTATATCTGCGAGGGCTTGTATCAATGAGCTGTGTTACATTTTTACCCTGCCTCAGTCATGTGTTCTATAACTCCATCACATTTTCTGTATTTCAACTAAAGAGAAACAGCAAGAGAGAGAGAAAGAGAGGGGGAGAGAGAATGAGAGACAGTATTGAAGGGCAGTACAGTTGCCACGATTACCCCCCCATTGGCGTATGATCATTTTTAGAAAGTGCAATCTAGATCACGGAATACTTTCCAGCAATGCTACAGGAGACCTGCTGGTATTTTCAGATGGTCTTTCTTGGCACATCACTAAGTGATATTGCATTCTTCTGCATAGTTTCTTATCTATCATAACTTCCTTATTATCTCAGCACATTTTTCTTTGCTTTGTTTTTTAAGTGCTGTATATTTTGCATTACAGGTTTTACAGAAGTCGGCAACAAGATGGAGATTAATGAGGAAGAGTTTTCCGAAAGAATTACAAAGTATTTACAGCACAGAAACAAGCCATTCGGCCCGTCAGCTCCATGGCGGTGTTTATGCTCCACACGAGCCTCCTCCCACCCCTCTTCATCTCACCCCGTCAACATATCCTTCTATTCCTTTCTCCCTCATGTGCTTATCTAGCTTCCCCTTAAACGTATCTATGCTATTCGCCTCAACTACTCCTTGTGGTAGCGAGTTCCACATTCTTACCACTCCCTGGGTAAAGAAGTGTTAGCGGATTTCCCTGTGGTTACCATCGCAACAAAGATTGCCCTTCAGTACTCTCAAACTTTCTCTCTCCCTCTCTTTCTATCTTTATCCCTCAATCTCCCTGAAGTAAATTCCCTCCCCCAAAAAAGTGTTATTGTCACCCCAACCCATGCCCGTTCATTGCTGCACTGGCGGAGGGGCGGCACTGAGGGAGCACTGCACTGTCGGAGAAGCAGTACACAGGGAGTGCTGCACTGTCAGAGGGGCAGTACTGAGGGAGCGCTGCACTGTCGGAGGGGCAGTACCGAGGGAGCGCTGCACTGTCGGAGGGGCAGTACTGAGGGAGCGCCGCACAGTCGGAGATGCAGTACACAGGGAGCGCTGCACTGTCGGAGGGGCAGTACTGAGGGAGCGCTGCACTGTCGGAGAAGCAGTACACAGGGAGCGCTGCACTGTCGGAGGGGCAGTACTGAGGGAGCGCTGCACAGTCGGAGATGCAGTACACAGGGAGCGCTGCACTGTCGGAGGGGCAATACTGATGGAGCGCCGCACAGTCGGAGATGCAGTACAGAGGGAGCGCTGCACTGTCGGAGGGGCAGTATTGAGGGAGCGCCGCACAGTCAGAGATGCAGTACACAGGGAGCGCTGCACTGTCGGAGGGGCAATACTGAGGGAGTGCTGCACTGTCGGAGGGTCAGTGCTGAGGGAGCGCTGCACTGTCAGAGGGTCAGTGCTGAGGGAGCGCTGCACTGTCAGAGGGTCAGTGCTGAGGGAGCGCTGCACTGTCGGAGGGGCAGTACTGAGGGAGCGCTGCACTGTCGGAGGGTCAGTGCTGAGGGAGTGCTGCACTGTCGGTGGGGCAGTACTGAGGGAGCGCTGCACTGTCAGAGGGTCAGTGCTGAGGGAGCGCTGCACTGTCGGTGGGGCAGTACTGAGGGAGCGCTGCACTGTCAGAGGGTCAGTGCTGAGGGAGCGCTGCACTGTCGGTGGGGCAGTACTGAGGGAGTGCTGCACTGTCAGAGGGTCAGTGCTGAGGGAGTGCTGCACTGTCGGTGGGGCAGTACTGAGGGAGCGCTGCACTGTCAGAGGGTCAGTGCTGAGGGAGCGCTGCACTGTCGGAGGGGCAGTACTGAGGGAGCGCTGCACTGTCAGAGGGGCAGTACTGAGGGAGCGCTGCACTGTCAGAGGGTCAGTGCTGAGGGAGCGCTGCACTGTCGGAGGGGCAGTACTGAGGGAGCGCTGCACTGTCAGAGGGTCAGTGCTGAGGGAGCGCTGCACTGTCGGTGGGGCAGTACTGAGGGAGCGCTGCACTGTCGGAGATCTATAATCATGTGTAAGGATTAAATGTAGAAGTTTATAATCATTAACTGCATACAATGATAACCTGAATTATGTATAACATGTAACCCTTTTTCTTATGCTTAAAAGTCTGTGAGTCGGCTTTCACCAGACAACCTGGGGTGAGCAAGAGATTGCCATGGTCGAATAGACTGCAGTTAGTCTGGGAACCAAGGTCAGCTGCAGTTGCCATTGCGTTGGAATGTTATAACATCCGCAGTGAATTAAAAACAAAGGCCATCAACAGGGGCCGTGTCTCAACCTGTGGAGACATGTTCGATTGTGTTGCCATAACGAGCCCAGATATGAGTCTTGATGGTCAAAAACAGATGATGTCAGGGGGTCATAGGACTAGAACCTGTGTAAGCCCAGGTGCTGCAGACGGGCATCTTTATGATTGGATTTTGGGTGTCAGCTGTAATGTATGTACCTTTAAGGGGGGAACTACTTTCTACAGCTCATGTATACTGTAGTACTGGCAGTGACCACACCTATATATAACGCCGAGTAGTAATCTGTTGTTTCAGTTGCAGTCTGAGCCACGTTGAGTAAACACCGTTGTACCGTTCTCCGCAGTCTGTGTCTGATTATTACACGGATGTAACATTGGCGACGAGGCAGGTTCGAACCTACCTGCAACTCTGCATCACCTCCCGGGGATTCGTTCCTGGAGATCAGTGGATTGGAGGTCAAGGCCAGAGACTCGGGCGTCGACCACGGGAAACCGCCCAGTCATCCAGCAGAGACTCGAGAATTGCGGGGGAGGCTGTCGAGAGCCAGGCTTGGCTTTCCAGTCGAGGTGGTCCAGCGAAATGGGCTGGCAACAGGTAGTGCGCAGACCCTTCCCGGACAGCGTCAACAGGGGAGAGAGAGAGAGGGCAGAGCGCACAGGGCGCAGCCGGTGTTCAGGGGCCGAGCAGCGTCGGAGAGAGGGAGAGAGAGAAGCGCGCAAAACCTACAGGGCGCTGCCATTGCCACGAGAACCGCCGGGAGCGGCGTCGGCAGCAGCGGGGGAGGAAGGAAAGCATGGGAGACGCCATTTTAAGCCATTGGGAGACGCCATTTTAAACCACACCCAAAATGCCGAAGAGTGGCAGTATCACCGCATTTGACAATGAAGTTGAAGATTGGACTACATATGTCGAACGAATAGAGGTGTACTGCAAGGCAAATGGGGTGTCAGATGACGAGAAAGCGTCGGTATTGTTAAATTTAATGGGTGCAAAGACGTATGGTTTATTACAAAATCTAGTAACCCCAACGAAGCCAATGGAAAAGAGTTTTGAAGACATAGTAACGATACTAAAGGAACATTTAAACCCCACACCGCTGCTGATAGCAGAAAGATTCAAGTTTCACAAACGGAACCAGCATAAGGATGAAAGCAATGCTGATTATTTAACAGAACTGTGCAAACTATCGAAACACTGCCAGTTTGGAGCGGGACTGGCAGATAGCTTAAGGGACAAGTTTGTGTGTGGGCTTCAAAGTGAAGGAACCCAGAAACGGCTTTTATCTGAAAAGGACCTTACGCTGGAAAAGGCTTTCAGCATTGCGGTATCATATGAAGCAGCAGCACGGGACGCTGCAGAGATACAACAGAGACCACAAGAATATGGCACAAACGAAATGTCATATGGAACAGAGAAGTGCTATCGCTGCGGCAGAACAACACACGACCAGAATGATTGCTGGTTCAAAGACAAAGTGTGCAGACAGTGTGGAAAAGTAGGACACATAGCACGAGTCTGCAGGTCGGGAAAGAAAACCAGCAATAAGAAACCGACCAAAGGGAAGTACAAGAAGGTACATAAGATGATGGAGAATAGTTCAGTTGAACAAAAGAGTGACAACGACTCCGAAAGCAGGGAACTGAGTTGTCTGAAACTACATAATGTGATCACAACGGAGGATTACCGAACCATTTGGGTCACTCTCAAGATAGCAGGAGTCCAGGTAAAGATGGAATTGGACACAGGATCAGCCCTAACAGTCATAAACTGACAGGACTACGAGCGGCTATTCTCACACATAGCCTTGAGAGACACAAAAATTATTTTGAAGACGTACACGGGGCAAAAAGTCTACCCCAAAGGAAAAATAAGGGTGACCGTTATATATAACGGTAAGGAAACACCAAAACTAGACCTGTATGTATTGCAAGATGGAGGACCACCATTACTGGGACGTGAATGGATCCAGAAAATACAACTGGATTGGCATTCCATACAGGCACTGACTGTGGCTGACAAAAAGGATGACGACGTCACACCTGGGCGACTGTCAAAGATCCTAACTGACGCAAAAGAAGTGTTCCAGCAAGGACTCAGAACACTAAAAGGCATGACAGCGATGATTAAAATTGAAGAAACGCAAGCCCAAAATTTTTTAAGGCCAGACCGGTACCTTATGCGATCCGCCCAGCCGTCGAAGCAGAGCTGGAGAGTCTGGAACGTTCAGGTGTACTGTCCAAGGTAGACTGGAGCGAGTGGGCTACACCCATCGTCCCTGAGATGAAAAAGTCGTTGAGCAGCACGCCTGGGGAACCAAAGAAGGTTCGCATCTGTGGGGACTTTAAGATAACAGTGAACCCGGTCCTTCACACCGTACAATATCCACTTCCGCGGATTGAAGATATTTTCGCCTCGCTATCTGGAGGGAAACGCTTCACTAAGATTGATCTGGCCCAAGCGTATCTGCAAATGGAGGTAGAAGAAGCATCAAAAAAATACCTCACAATCAACACCCATAAAGGTCTCTACCAATACAACCGGCTGGTATTCGGGGTAGCATCAGCTCCGGCTATTTGGCAGAGGGCAATGGAACAAGTCCTGCAAGGGATCCCAGGGACCCAGTGTTATTTGGACGACATCCTGGTCACGGGCGAAAATGAAAACCTGGAGCAGGTGCTCACTAGATTGCAGGAATATGGGCTCCGAGCTAACCGCCCCAAATGCGAGTTTTTTAGAAAACAGATCTCGTATTGTGGCCACGTTATCGATAAAGAGGGGTTACATAAGTCCCCAGAGAAGATTGAGGCAGTAGTCAATGCTCCAGCACCGGAAAATGTGTCACAACCGAGGTCGTTCCTCGGGCTGGTAAACTACTACCATAAGTTCTTGCCAAATTTGTCTACAATACTACACCCACTGAACACCCTACTGCAAACTGGGGTGCCATGGAAGTGGAGTGACGAATGTAGATGAGCTTTCCAGAAGAGCAAAACACTAATCACATGGAAAGAGGTATTGGCCCATTACAACCCAGCATTACCAATTCGGTTGGCATGTGATGCGTCACCCTACGGCATTGGAGCGGTGCTGTCGCACAAATTCTTGGATGGCTCAGAGAGGCCAATAGCCTTTGCGTCACGATCACTAACCTCAGCCGAGCGTAACTACGCCCAGATTGACAGGGAGGCCCTCAGCCTAGTGTGGGGAGTGAAAAAGTTCAATCACTATCTGCACGGGCAGAAATTCACCTTGCTGACTGATCACCAGCCTCTTGCCTCCATTTTTAATCCGAAGAAGGGCGTTCCAGTGATGATTGCACAACGACTACAAAGATGGTCACTTTTTCTAGGGGCACACCACTATGAGATTGAATATAAGGGCACGAAACAGCATGGAAATGCTGATAGGCTATCACGCCTGCCACTGCCTACTGCGGAGGAAGCACCAGCAGTGGATCCTGTCGAAATATTCCATTCGACTATAGTTGAATACCTACCGGTAACTAACGCTTGTATCGAAAAAGAAACCCGAAATGACCCGACACTGTCTCGGGTATATGATTTGACGGTGAAGGGATGGCCAGCACATGGCGACTCACTGTTTCCAGCATTTTCGACAAGGAGAGAACAGCTGTCAGTGTGCCGGGGGACCTTGATGTGTGGATGCCGAGTGGTAATTCCACCCAAGTTAAGGGATAGAGTGCTCAATGAGCTTCATGAGGGTCATCTGGGAGGGGTAAAAATGAACAGCCTAGCCAGGGCTTATGTGTGGTGGCCGGGAATCGATAAACAAATCGAGGACCTAACCAAGAGCTGCTCAGGATGCCAGAAAGTCCAAAATGCACCACCACAGGCCCCTCTACACCCATGGGAGTGGCCCTCATCTCCATGGCAACGGGTGCATATTGATTTTGCTGGTCCATTCATGGACTCAATGTTTTTAATAGCCGAGGATGCGCACTTGAAATGGCCTGAGGTCATCAAAATGTCCTCCACCACCACGGGGAAAACTATTGCAGTCCTACGGACCATTTTTGCCAGGAATGGCTTGCCAGAACAGATTTGCTCCGACAACGGACCACAGTTTGTGTCCGAAGAGTTCCGGAGGTTCTTGAAAAAGAATGGGGTATGGCATTACACATCTGCCCCGTATCATCCAGCCACAAATGGCTTGGCTGAGAGGTTCGTACAAACCTTTAAGAAGGCAATAAAGGCTATGTACAATGACAACATTCTGCTGCAGCACAAGGTGGACAATTTCCTGTTCGCCTACCGGAATGCGACATATGCAGTCACCAACCAGGCCCCAGCCATGATGTTCTTTAACCGAAGGTTAAGATCTCGCCTGGATTTGCTCAGACCAAACGTACAAAGAGATGTTGAGAGTAAGCAATTCCAGCACATCCATGAGAAGCCAACAAGGAGCTTCAATGTAGGGCAACCAGTCTTGGCCTGCGACTACCGAATGGCAGCCAGGAACGATATGCACATGGCAGGGCCCACTAATGTACACAGTGGACGTTGGGGAGAGCATCGTGAGATGCCATGCTGGCCAGATCCTAGAGCCACAGGAACAAGTCAACCCCATGCCTCGCCCATACGTACCTGGTGATGAACCCAACGTACAGGTCGCATCTACCCCAGAAACAGTAGCATCGGAAGCTGATGAACCAACCGACGACAGGGGGCCAGAATCGCCTCCGCACCAAGAGCAAGACACTCGGGAAAGGCGCTATCCAGAAAGGATCAGGAAGCCTCCCCAAAGACTGAATATATAAAGAGACTATTTTCAGCTAATGTTGAATGTTAAAAGTGTTAATTGTAATTAGTTTGATATTTAATTGTTAAATGAGTGTTATGGTACTGTTAATCTAAAAGGGGAGGAATGTAATGTATATACCTTTAAGGGGGGAGCTATCTTTTACAGCTCATGTATACTGCAGTACCGGCAGTGACCACACCTGTATATAGCACTGAGTAGTAATCGGTACAGAGCAGTTCCAGTGTGAGCCACATTTAGTAAACACCTGTTGTACCGTTCTCCTGCAGTCTGTGTCTTATTATACACGGACAGAACAGAACCGTGTATAATAATGGTTTTATGAAGGGGAAGTCATGTTTGACAAATTTGCTGGAGTTCTTTGAGGAAGTAACATATAGGGTGGATAAAGGGGAACCAGTGGACGTAGTGTATTTAGACTTCCAAAAGGCATTTGACAAGGTGCCACACAGAAGATTATTGCTTAAGATAAAAAATCACGGGATTGGGGGTAATATTCTGGCATGGATAGAGGATTGGCTATCTAACAGAAGGCAGAGAGTTGGGATAAATGGTTCATTCTCAGACTGGCAATCAGTAACTAGTGGTGTTCCGCAGGGGTCAGTGCTGGGTCCCCAACTCTTTACAATCTATATTAATGATTTGGAGGAGGGGACCGAGTGTAACATATCAAAGTTTGCAGATGATACTAAGTTGGGAGGGAAAGTAGTGAGTGAGGAGGACATAAAAAACCTGCAAGGGGACATAGACAGGCTAAGTAAGTGGGCAGAGATTTGGCAGATGGAATACAATACTGGAAAGTGTGAGGTTATGCACTTTGGCAGGAAAAATCGTAGAGCAAGTTATTACCTTAATGGCAAGAAACTGGAAAGTACTGAAGTACAAAGGGATCTGGGGGTCCTGGTGCACGAAACTCAAAAGGTTAGTATGCAGGTGCAGCAAGTGATTAAGAAGGCCAATGGAATGTTGGCTTTCATTGCTAGGGGGATAGAATATAAAAATAGGGAGGTATTGCTTCAGTTGTACAAGGTATTGGTGAGGCCGCACCTGGAATACTGCATACAGTTTTGGTGTCCATACTTAAGAAAGGACATACTTGCTCTCGAGTCAGTACAAAGAAGGTTCACTCGGTTAATCCCGGGGATGAGGGGATGGACATATGAGGAGAGGTTGAGTAGATTGGGACTCTACTCATTGGAGTTCAGAAGAATGAGAGGCGATCTTATTGAAACATATAAGATTGTGAAGGGGTCGGATCGGGTGGATGCGGGGAAGATGTTCCCGATGATGGGTGAAACTAGAACTAGGGGGCATAGTCTTAGAATAAGGGGCTGCTCTTTCAAAACTGAGATGAGGAGGAACTACTTCACTCAGAGGGTGGTAGGTCCATGGAATATGCTGCCCCAAAAAGCTGTAGAAGCTACATCATTACATAAATTTAAAACAGAAATAGACAGTTTCCTAGAAGTAAAGGGAATTAAGGGTTACGGGCAGCGGGCAGGAATTTGGACGAGTCTAGGTTCGGATCGGTCATGGCCCTGTGGGTAGCGGAGCGGGCCCAGGGGCCGTGTAGCCTGATCCTGCTCCTATTTCGTGTGTCTAATTCTGTTAGATTCAGGAGATGGTTCTGTGATAGTGGATTGGCGGTTAGGATCAGATCAGCCATGATCTTATTGAATGGCGGAGCAGGCTCGAGGGGCCGATGGCCTACTCCTGCTCCTATTTCTTATGTTCTTATGTAACCAATTTCCCAATACAAATTAAATGAGATTTAATGAGCTCGGGGGAAGAGGAAAGACTGCGCAAGTGGTAGAGCATTGATTCAGTGGTATGGTTTAGCTCACCACACTGGAGTAAGTATTTAATACCAGACAAAAACATGAGCAGAAAAAGGCTCACATACAGGTTTAACTTGCTTGGCAAAGTGCTCACAAATAAGACACGTGTTCCTTCTGAAATCGGGACAGAAATACAGTACTACGCATCACCTCACACTTGTACAGAGCTGCTTTTGAAATGGGCTTTGCACATCTCCCTACTACAGAGTTAGCATAGAATTACAGCATACAAACAGGCCGTTCCAGAACTTTTAAGCACAGAAATCTAGTCAGACACTCCCAGTGCAGTACTGAGGGAGTGCTGCACTGTCAGAGGTGCCTCTTTCGGATAAGACCTCAAACAGAGGTCCAGTCTACACTCAGGTGGACATAAAAGATCCCGTGGCACTATTTTCAGAAGAACAGGGGGCGTTATCCCCGGTGTCCTGGCCAATATTTATCCCTCAATCAACATCACTAAAACAGATTATCTGGTCATGATCTCATTGCTGTTTGTGGGAGCTTGCTGTGCACAAATCGGCTCCTGCGTTTCCTACATTACAACCGTGAGTCATGTCAAAAGTACGTCCAGATCACAACAACTCGTTGTGTAAAATTTAAAGTTTCATGTCTGTGCTGTCTCTCCCTCTAACT
>NW_028225179.1:158677056-158873630 GCF_052327205.1 Somniosus microcephalus
GATAACTTCACATTTATCCACATTATATTCCATCTGCCATGTTCTCGCCCACTCACTGAGCCTGTCAAGATCCCCTTGAAGCCTCTTCACAACTGCCACTGCCACCTAGCTTTGTATCATCAGCAAATTTAGAAATTTTACATTTAGTCCCCTCATCCAAATCATTGATATAGATTGTGAATAGCTGAGGCCCAAGCACCGATCCTTACGGTATCCCATTAGTCACTGCCTGCCATCCTGAAAAAGACCCGTTTATCCCTACTCTTTGTTTTCTGTCTGTTAACCAATTCTCAATCCATGTTAGTATATTACCCCCAATTCCATGTGTCCTAATTTTCAACAAACTCTTGTGTGGGACCTTATCTAATGCCTTCTGAAAATCCAAATACACCACATCTATCGGTTCCCCTTTGTCTACTCCACTAGTTACATCCTCAAAGAACTCCAGTAGTTTTGTCAAACAGGATTTCCCTTTCATAAATCCATGTTGACTCTGCCCAATCTTACTATTAGTTTCTAAGTGCCCAGTTATTGCATCCTTTATAATAGATTCCAGCATTTTCCCAACTACTGATGTGAGGCTAACAGGTCTGTAGTTCCCCGTTTTCTCTCTTCCCTCCTTTCTTAAATGCCGAGGTTACATTTGCTATCCTCCGATCTGCAGGAACTGTTCCAGAATCTATAGAATTTTGGAAAATGACAACCAATGCGTCCACTATCCCAATGGCCACCTCTTTCAAAACCCTGGGAGGTTGGTCATCTGGTCCTTGGGATTTGTCGACTTTTAGTCCCATTAATTTTGCTAGTAGTGTTTTTTTTACTACTAATAATGTATTTAGTTTCTCATTCTCACCACACCCTTGGTTTTCTCATAATTCTTGGAGGTGTTTGTGTCTTCCTCCGTGAGAGTGGGAGGAGGAGGGGGAGCGGAGAGAGAGCGGGAGGGGATGAGAGCTAGTGCGGGAGGGGGAGGTGAAAGAGAGTGGGAGGGGGAGGGGAGAGAGAGCGGGTGGGGGAGGGGAGAGAGAGCGGGAGGGGAAGGGTGGAGAGCGAGCGGGGGGCAGAGAGAGACGGGGAGGGGAGGGGAGAGATAGTGTGAGAGAGCGGAAGGGGAGGGGAGAAAGAGGGGGAGGGGAGAGAGGGGGAGGGATGTGAGGTGGGGAGGGGGAGTGGAGAGAGATGGGAGGGGGAGAGAGGGGAGGGGGAGGGGAGAGTGAGCGGGAGGGGGAGAGAGGGGAGGGGGAGGGGAGAGTGAGCGGGAGGGGGGAGGAGAGAGGGGAGGGGAGAGAGAGCAAGAGGGAGAGGCGAGAGTTAGGGGGAGCAAAAGAGATAGCGGGTGGGGGGGTAGAAGGATCGTGAGGGGGAGGCTAAAGGGAGCGGGAGGGGAGAGAGAGGGGAAGGGGAGTTAGTTGTGCTTTTTTGGAGCTTTCTTTCTCCTCTGCCATCCTGCTCTGATCTTGAGCCACTGTGAGGAACTCTGCAGCCCCAGTCTCCCGCTATTCTCGGTGCCTGCAGAGTGCATCAAGGGCCTTTGAAAATTAACAAGGAATCGGTGACAGAAGCTCTAATGTGTCCTGGAGACACAGTGGGTGAAATTGGTCTTGGACTGTTTTAGGTGACAGTCAATCAGCAGCTCGTATCGCGCTCCCTCAATATTCGGTTCCATTAACTTCAATGGGAATTAATATTGGACACAATGTAAAATGGGCCACTGATTGACTATCGCCCATTCTGTGTTACCACCCAGACTAATTTTACCCGCAATCTCTCTCTGGAGGCGTGACCCACACACCACTAATCAGCGCTGTCGATGTGTGGAGAGGGGGAAAGTACCGACAGCAGGAGAATAGAGAGAAGAGAAGGAAAAAGGTAAAGAGAAAACAATGAGGAGGGAGCTGCTGCAGAAAGGAAGAGAGAACCAAAAACAACCGAGGGAAACTAAATTAAAAAGCTCAGCAGAGGAAATGGGAGAGACAGGATACACCATGTACTGGAGACAAAGTCCCAGACACTCTTAGATTGATCACAATCAGCAGTGCAATTCCAGATTGAATAGAACAGCAAGGGTCTGGTTCAGCCTGAGACAGTGGCCAAGGAGGGGGTGGAGTTGGTGACCAGGATGTAGAGTTGTTGACAATTTCCAAACTGATGGCTTAAATCTTCACAATGTTTAACTGGAAAAAATTCTGCTTCCTCCATGCAAGGGACCAAGTGTACTGTATCCAAATTTGCCGATGACACAAAGATAGGTGGGTTAGCAAGTTGTGAGGAGGACACAAAGGGGGAGAAATTGGGTGAGTAGCACCACCTGTTAGCGCCTAAAGAGGCAGTCAGTGGCTGTAGCACCACTGGCTGCGCCTCCCGCGATATTCAGCGGGGGCGCTAATGGTGGCGTTAGCCTGTTGCGCTGCGCCGCCACCGATGACGTCATCGTTGTGTGCAGCACCCCATTCGCGCCCCGATCGCGATATTTGGTTGTGAACGCCCAGTTCACGGGGCCTTGCTGCGCCAGCAGAGGCGCAAGTTAAGGTGGAGATGTGGGGCGACCGCTTTTTTCGGCGGCTGCCTGCCAGCACTTCCGTCCCCGGCCTCCTGATCCCCCCCCCCGCGGCATTGCCGGCTGTTTCCCGAGAGCCTGGCACTTCTCCTTGGTGCCGGGCTCTTTTGTCGGCACTCGCGCTCGGGGTTCGCGCTGTTGCAGGCCCCTCCCCCTTAACAATGGGAGGAAGGCCTGCAGTACCACAGCATGCCGTGTCGCAGCGTCTGGCGCTGCGGCACGTTGCGCTGCGATATTCAGTTTCAGCGCCCTAAGAGGGACGCGGAGCGCCTCGAGCCTCGCCCCGTCTCCCTCTAGGGGCACTAAAACTGAATTTATGGCGATCGCTACTTCGGCGATCGTGACGCAAAATCCAGCGCCCAGGCGAACTTGACGCCACTTTGGCGCCTCTACTGAATTTTTAGCCCTTTCTGCAAAGGGATATAGAGAGGTTAAGTGAGTGGGCAAAAAATTGGGCAGATGGAGTACAATGTGGGAAAATGTGAGGTTATCCACTTTGGAAGGAAGAATGAAAAAGCAAATGATTATTTAAATGGAGTGAGACTACAAAATGCTGCGGTACAAAGGGATCTGGGGGTCCTCGTACATGAAACACAAAAAGTTATAATGTCGGTACAGCAAGTAATTAGGAAGGCTAATGGAATGTTGGCCGTTATTGCAACGAGTATGGAGTATTAAAGTAGGAAGTTTTGATGCAACTATACAGGGCGCTGGTGAGACCACACCTGGAGCACTGCCTACAGTTGTGGTCTCCATATTTAAGGAAGGATACACTTGCATTGGAGGCAGTGCAGAGAAGGTTCACGAGGTTGATTCCTGGGATGAGGGGGTTGACGTATGACGAAAGATTGAACAGGCTGGGCCTATACTCATTGGAATTTTGAAGAATGAGAGGGGATCTTATGGACACATATAAGATTCTGAGGGGGATTGACAGGGTGAATGCTGAGAGGATGTTTCCCCTAATGAGGGTATCTAGAACTAGGAGGTATAGTTTCAGAATACAGGGTCACCCATTTAAGACGGAGATGAGGAAGAATTTCTTCTCTCAGACAGTCGTGAATCTTTGGAATTCTCTACCCCGGAGAGCTGTGGAGGCAGAGTCATTGAATATATTCATCATCTAGGATCAGAGCAGAGGGTATTTAAAAATAATATTAATAAATGTAATTAATTACATAGAATGGGAGATCAGGTGATGTGTTGCTGCTGCAATATGTGGGAGCTGGTGGACACCATTGATGCTCACGGTGATCACATTTGCAGTAAGTGTTGGCTGCTCAAGGAATTCCGGCTCCGTGTTGAAGAGCTGGAGTCCGAGCTTCAAACACATCAGGGAGGGGGAGAGTTACCTGGGCTCTGTGTATCAGGAGGTAGTCACACCAATTAGATTAATTAATTCAGATGTAGTCCGTGGCCAGGGTCAGATGTAATAGCAGAGCACTTGGAAAGCAGTGACTGGATCGGACAAAGTCAACACGGATTTACAAAAGGTAAATCATGCTTGACTAATCTACTGGAATTTTTTGAGGATGTAACTAGTAAAATATATCAGGGAGAACCAGTGGATGTGGTGTATTTGGACTTTCAGAAGGCTTTCGATAAGGTCCCGCATAAGAGATTAGCGTGCAAAATTAAGACACATGGGATTGGGGGCAAGGTATTGACTTGGATGGAGAACTGGTTGGCGGACAGAAAGCAAAGAGTTGGAATAAACGGGTCGTTTTCCGAGTGGCAGGCAGTGACTAGTGGGGTACCGCAAGGATCGGTCCTAGGAACCCAGCTGTTCACAATATATATTAATGATCTGGACGAGGGAATTGGATGTAATATCTCCAAATTTGCAGACGACACAAAGCTGGGTGGGAGGGTATGCTGTGAGGAGGATGTCGTGAAACTCCAGTACGATTTGGACAGGTTGGGTGATTGGGCAGAAACATGGCAAATGCACTACAATGTGGATAAATGTGAGGTTATCCACTTTGGTGGCAAAAACAGGAAGGCAGATTATTATTTGAATGGCAATAGATTGGGAGAAGGGGAAGTGCAAAGAGACCTGGGTGTTCTTGTGCACCAGTCGCTGAAGGTAAGCATGCAGGTGCAGCAGGCGTTTAAGAAGGCAAATGGTATGTTGGCCTTCGTAGCAAGAGGGTTCGAGTACAAGAACAAGGATGTCTTGCTGCAGTTGTACAGGGCCTTGGTGAGACCACACCTTGAGTATTGTGTGCAGTTTTGGTCACCTTACCTGAGGAAGGACGTTCTTGCCATGGAAGGAGTGCAGCGAAGATTCACCAGGCTGATACCTGGGATGGCAGGAATGACGTATGAAGAGAGATTGTGTCGATTGGGCTTATACTCACTGGAGTTTAGAAGATTGAGAGGGGATCTCATCGAAACCTATAAAATTCTGTCAGGCCTGGACAGACTAGATGCAGGAAGGATGTTTCTGATGGCTGGGGAGTCCAGAACCAGGGGTCACAGTCTAAGGATAAGGGGTAAGCCATTTAGGACTGAAATGAGGAGGAATTTCTTCACCCAGAGAGTGGTGAACCTGTGGAATTCTCTGCCACAGAGGGCGGTGGAGGCCAGTTCATTAAGTATATTCAAGAAAGAGTTGGATATATTTCTTAAGGCTAAAGGGATCAAGGGATATGGGGAGAAGGCAGGGACAGGGTACTGAATTTGGATGATCAGCCATGATCTCATTGAATGGCGGAGCAGGCTCGAAGGGCCGAATGGCCTACTCCTGCTCCTATCTTCTATGTTTCTATGTGACTAGAAGTGAGGCAGGTACGGGGACCCAGGAGGTAGTGTTGGAGGAGCCACAGCCCTTGCTCTTGTCCAACAGGTTTGAGACTCTTACTCCCTGTGAGGAGGGGAACAGGGACTGCAGGGAGGATGAGCAACCTGGCCACAGCACCGTGGAGTGGGGGGCCATTCAAGTGGGGGGAGTTAAAAGAAATGTTGTAGTGGTAGGGGATAGTATCGTTAGGGGGATAGATAGAGTTCTTTGCAGCCGAGAGCGAGAGTCCCGAAGGCTGTGTTGCCTGCCCGGTGCCAGGGTTAAGGACATCTCCTGTGGGCTGGAGAGAAACTTGGAGTGGGAGGGGGAGGATCCAGTTGTCGTGGTCCATGTTGGTACCAACGACATAGGTAGGACAAGGAAAGAGGTTCTGCTGAGGGAGTTTGAGCAGCTAGGGGCCAAATTAAAAAGCAGAACCACAAGGGTAATAATCTCTGGATTATTACCTGAGCTACGTGCAAATTTGGCTAGGGTAAATAAAATTAGAGAGTTAAATGCGTGGCTCAAAGACTGGTGTGGGAGAAATGGGTTTTGCTTCTTGGGACACTGGCACCAGTACTGGGACAGGAGGGAGCTGTTCCGTTGGGACGGACTTCACTTGGTCAGTGCTGGGACTAGAATCCTGGCCAATCGAATAACTAGGGCTGTAGAGAGGGCTTTAAACTAATTAGTAGGGGGGAGGTTTTAAGAGAGCGAAAAATAAAAATGACTGCGGAAAAGGCAATAGAGCAAGGTAGCAGTGGGAGAATTCAAAACCAGAGCATGTCAGGAAGGGACAGAATGTATAATGATAAAGGTAAAGTAGTAAAAGGGGTAAAAGCAGGAATAAATTGTCAGAAAACATATTTGAAAGTTCTTTATCTGAATGCACGCAGCATTCGTAACAAAATTGACGAGTTGACGGTGCAAATAACTACACATGGGTATGATCTGGTGGCCATTACGGAAACATGGCTGCAAGATAATCATGACTGGGAACTAAACATACAAGGGTATTTGACAATTAGGAAGGACAGACAGGAAGGAAAGGGAGGTGGGGTTGCTATGTTAATCAAGGATGGAATCACTGCAATAGTCAGAAATGATATTGGGTCAAAGGATCAGGATAGTGAAACAGTTTGGGTGGAGATAAGGAATAATAAGGGGAAAAAGTCACTAGTGGGCGTAGTCTATAGGCCTCCTAACAGTTGCAACTCTGTTGGTCGGAGTATAAATCGGGAAATAGTCGGGGCTTGTAGTAAGGGAACAGCTATAATCATGGGGGATTTTAACTTTCATATTGACTGGACTAATCAAATTGGGCATGGCAGCATTGAGGAAGAGTTCATAGACTGTATTAGGGACGGGTTCCTTGAGCAGTATGTAACTGAACCAACCAGGGGGCAGGCAATCTTAGATCTGGTCCTGTGTAATGAGACAGGATCAATAAACTATGTCCTAGTAAAGGATCCCCTTGGAATGAGTGACCATAATATGGTTGAATTCCAAATTCAGTTTGAGGGTGAGAGAGTTGGATCTCAAACCAGTGTATTAAGCTTAAATAAAGGAGACTATGAAGGTATGAGAGTAGAGTTGACTAAAGTGGACTGGGAAAACAGATTAAAGTGTAAGACAGTACAAGAGCAGTGGTCTACATTCAAGGAGATATTTCACATCTTTCAAGATAAATATATTCCACTGAGGAAAAAGGGGAGTAAAAGAAAAGACAGCCATCCATAGCTTAGTAAAGTAATAAAGGATAGTATTCGACTGAAAACAAGGGCATATAAAGTAGCCAAATCTAGTGGGAGGATAGAAGATTGGGAAGCATTTAAAAGCCAGCAAACAATAACTAAAAGATTAATTAAGAAAGGGAAGATAGATTATGAAAGTAAACTAGCAAAAAATATAAAAACAGATAGCAAGAGTTTCTACAGCTATATAAAAAGAAAAAGGGTGACTAAAGTGAACGTTGGTCCCTTAGAGGATGGGACCGGGAAACTAGTGGTGGGGGACATGGAGATGGCAAAGACGCTGAACAAATATTTTGTATCAGTCTTTACAGTAGAGGACACTAAAAATATCCCAACACTGGACAAACAGGGGGCAAATGGGGGGGAGGAGCTAAACATGATTAAAATCACTAATGAGATGGTACTCAGTAAAATAATGGGACTTAAAGTGGATAAATCCCCCGGACCTGATGGCCTACATCCTAGGGTCTTGAGAGAAGTGGCGGTAGGGATTGTGGATGCATTGGTGATCGTTTTCCAGAACTCCCTGGACTCAGGAAAGGTCCCGGCAGATTGGAAAACTGCTAATGTAACACCCTTATTTAAGAAGGGAAGTAGACAAAAAGCTGGAAACTATAGACCAGTTAGCCTAACATCTGTGGTTGGCAAAATGTTGGAGTCCATTATTAAGGAAACAGTAACAGAGCATTTGGATAAACATAATTTAATAGGACAGAGTCAGCATGGTTTTACGAAGGGGAAGTCATGTTTGACAAATTTGCTTGAATTCTTTGAGGATGTAACATACAGGGTGGATAAAGGGGAACCAGTGGATGTAGTGTATTTGGACTTCCAAAAGGCATTTGACAAGGTTCCACACAAAAGATTACTGATCAAGATAAAAAATCACGGGATTGGGGGTAATATACTGGCATGGGTGGAAGATTGGCTATCTAACAGAAAACAAAGAGTTGGGATAAATGGTTCGTTCTCGGGCTGGCAATCAGTAACTAGTGGTGTTCCGCAGGGGTCAGTGCTGGGACCCCAACTCTTTACAATCTATATTAACGATTTGGAGGAAGGGACCGAGTGCAACATATCCAAGTTTGCCGACGATACAAAGATGGGAGGGAAAGCAGTGAGTGAGGAGGACATAGCAAACCTGCAAAAGGACATAGACAGGCTAAGTGAGTGGGCAGAGATTTGGCAGATGCAATATAATGTTGGAAAGTGTGAGGTTATGCACTTTGGCAGAAAAAATCAAAGAGCAAGTTATTATCTAAATGGAGAGAAACTGCAAAGTGCTACAGTACAAAGGGATCTGGGGGTCCTGGTGCATGAAACACAAAAAGTTAGTATGCAGGTGCAGCAGGTGATCAGGAAGGCCAATGGAATCTTGGCTTTTATTGCAAGCGGGATGGAGTATAAAAACAGGGAAGTCTTGCTGCAGTTATACAGGGTATTGGTGAGGCCACACCTGGAATACTGCGTGCAGTTTTGGTTTCCATATTTAAGAAAAGATATACTTGCTCTCGAGGCGGTTCAGAGAAGGTTCACTCAGTTGATTCCAGAGATGAGGGGGTTGACGTATGAGGAAAGGTTGAGTAGGTTGGGACTCTACTCATTGGAGTTCAGAAGAATGAGAGGCGATCTTCTCGAAACATATAAGATTGAGGGGGCTTGATCGGGTGGATGCGATGAGGATGTTTCCACTGATGGGTGAGACTAGAACTAGGGGGCATAATCTTAGAATAAGGGGCTGCCCTTTCAAAACTGAGATGAGGAGAAACTTCTTCACTCAGAGGGTAGTAAATCTATGGAATTTGCTACCCCAGAGAGCTGTGGAAGCTGCAACATTAAATAAATTTAAAATGGAGATAGACAATTTCCTAGCAGATAAGGGAATTAGGGGTTACGGGGAGAGGGCAGGGAAGTGGATGCGAGTCTAGATTCGGATCAGCCATGATCCTATTGAATGGCGGAGCGGGGCCGTATGGCCTACTCCTGCTCCTACTTCTTATGTTCTTATATTCAAGGCGGAGATTGACAGACATTTGAATTACAGGGGAGTCGAGGGGTATGGGGAGAGAGCGGGAAAGTGGTGTTGAGGACAAGAGTGGATCAGCCATCAACTTATTGAATGGCAGAGCAGGCTCGAGTGGCAGATTGTCCTACTCCTGCTCGTGTTTCTTATGTTCTTATAACTGGAATCAAGATAATCTGTTGGCCAATACACTGGCGGTGGAGGGGTCAAGAGGTGGTGGAGAGGTAGAGCTGGGTACCATCGGTGTACATCTGGAAACTGACACTGTTTCTGTGGATGAGGTTGACAAGTGGCAACATGTAGATCAGTGAGAGAAGAAGACCAAGAATTAATGCTTGAGAATCTCCTGGGGTGCCGTGCGGGGGCGGGAAGAGAAGCCATTGCTGGAGATACTCTGGCTACGATCAAATAGGTAAATGTGAACCAAGTAAAGGCAGTCCCACTGAGTAGGACAATTGAGGAGAGACATTGGAGGAGAATGGTCAATGTTTGCAGAGAGCTCCAGGAGGATGAGGAGGGAAAATGCGCTATACTCACTGTCACAGAGCATGTCATTTGTGACCTTTATTAGGGCCACTTTGGGGCTATGACAGGGATGAAAATCTGGTTAGTGTGGTTCAAAGATGCAGTTGGGGGAAAATAGAAATGGATTTCAGAAGTGACCATAAGTTCAAGGACTTTGTAGAAGAAAGTAAGGTTGGAGATCAAGTGCAAGGACAGAGGGATAGAGGGTGGGTAATTTTGAGGAAGGGTGTGATGACATTGGATTTGAAAAGGAGCTGGATAGGACGTGAGGAGAGGGAACCATTTACAATGTGAGCTAGCATGAAACCAGGAAGAGAAGTTGGGTGGGCAGCAGTTTAGTGGGAATGGGGTCAATGGAGCAGGAGGTGGGTCCAGCAGAGAATCAATCTCAGTAAGACAGGCAGCCTGGCTTCTGATTGGTTACTTGCACCATGGATATGTAAAATAAAGAGAATAATGCAGCGAGAGAATAAAAATAAAAATACCAAACATTGAACCGAATGTTGATGTTTTATCCAGTAGGAACATTGGTATAAAATATCAGAACATACATTGATGTGAATTTAAGAACTGAAGTAAGAACTGTGAATAACTCAAAGCAGATCAGAGAAAGTGGGTGAGAGTCTAGGTGGAAGTGAGTGATGATGGGATTAGTGTCACTGTGTGAAGCTGCTTTCAAAGGTGATGCGATGACTTTCTAGCGTGGTTCTAAACTCGGGTTTAAGCAGCTGTTTTCAAAGGCCACAAGGAAAGTACTGTTGTGAGTAAAATATTTCACAGGTAAGACAGAGTCCAGCATAAGGGATGGGTTGGAAATAAATACACTGCAATTACATCTGAAGGAGAAACTGACATTTCTAATGCTCCTGACAAATGTCTCAAAGCACTTCACACAATGTATTACTTTTGAAGTCTATTTTCTGCTGTGATATAGGGCAGGGTGTCCAATAGGGCAGGGTGTCCAAATTAGACCTCCCCTCTCCTCAGCCCTCACAATTCCACTCTCCAAGCCCAGGCAGCTCAGTCCTATTTGGGTTTACAGTTTTTGCCAGCTTCTTATCAAACTCTCTCTTGAAGCTGCTGATACCCTCAGACAACTCTGCCTCCCTTACTTTCCATACTCTCCGCATAAACTATTTGGGAGTGATTCACGTCTCACTATCGCCCGGATTTATACCATAAACGGAGCAGTAATGAGGCAAAACTCACACGCAGTGCTTCCCATCTGGTTCCCACCAATGCCCGCCGGGATATAGTGTCGCAGCCGCGAAATAGGAATCCAGTGCAAGGAGTTCGTTCTCTCCGGTGTCCTGGCCAATATTTGTCCCTCAACCAACATCACCAAAACTGGTCATCTGGTCATTATCACATTGCTGTTTGTGGGAGCTTGCTGTGCAGAAATTCGTTGTGGCGTTTCCTACATTACAACAGTGACTACACTTTAGAAACTCTTCATTGGCTGTAAAGCGCTTTGTGACGTCCTGAGGTCGTGAAAGGCACGATATCAAAACACGTTCTTTCATTATTTTCCTCTTTCGTAATAGTTTCTCTGTGGTCAGGAGGTGCATGAATTGTCCTGCCTGCTGCTGGTCGATCCTTGGTTTTCCAGCCGCCCAACGTACTTTCCTGTAACCTCCCACCGTCCCAACCCACTCTGCCCACCTTTAAACAGCTTCTGCTCACTTGCCTCCAGGGAGGATTTGGTGGATTTCCTGTCTCCCGCCTCCATCCTCAAGGATCACCGAGCACCTTCTCATGCTCCAAATTCGTGAGCAACTCGCCAGCAATATTGTCCTGAAGCCCAACCCTGAGAATGGATTGGGCCTCTGACCAATTTCATGGAGCGAGCAGTGGGCTCACTGACTCACTGCCTGCCCGATCAATGGGGTCACTCAAAAACCCAACCTCGCTCAATCCAAACTGCCTTTTCACCCTCCCTTTTCTCAGTTTGAGACTATCCCTACTTTGTTGTAGACTCTGTGACTGTGTTAAACCTGTGGATGTTTATCTTCTCTCTGCGGTTTAGGATCTTGAATAATTCAGTAAGATCACCCCAAGCCCTCCCTTATCCAGAGCAAAGACTCCTGACTTCCAGACTAGACACGGACATCAGTGATCATTTAATCTGAGGTCCGGGAGCCCGTTCAGTCTCTTCTCATCTGGATTTATAAATCAGGAAAAGGAATATAAGAGTTTTACCGGGGTTAATGGTGTCTATCATTTCTCTCCACGCTGTGTACTGTAAAGGGCCGTTGAACTTTTCGATCGACAGGGCGCCATCTGCTACTGACAGTACTTGATCTTCATCACTAATCCTGTAAATATTGAACAGTTGATGTTATAAATTGACATTCAACACTTTTCAGAGTTCTTTTACCAAACTGTGCAGAGTTTCAGTAAAGAGCATGTCCTACCTCCTCTTCCGACAAGCTTCCTCCTGAAATAAATAAAACACAAACAGTGAGGAGGATAGTAAAAGACTTCAGGAGGACACAGACAGGCTGGTGAAATGAGCAGACACAGGGCAGGTAGAATTTAACACAGAGAAGTGTGAAGTGATGCATTTTGGAAGGAAGAATGAGGAGCGGCAAAATAAACTAAATGGTACAATTTTAAATGTGGTGCAGGAACAGAGAGACCTGGGGGATCACATTCACACATCTTTAAGATTATTGGCAATAAAAAGAGGGTGGAGATTTTTTAACAGTGACTTGTGATGATCAAGGCATCAAGGGGTATGGGGAGAGAGCGGGAATATGGTATTGAGACAGAGGATCAGCCATGATGATATTGAATGGCGGAGCAGGCTCGAAGGGCCGAATGGCCAAATCCAATTCCTATTTTTCTATGTTTTTATGATCTGGAATGCACTGACTAACAGGAAGTAGAATTAATAACTATTTACAAAAGGGAATTGGAAATATACTTGAAAAGGAAAAATTGCAGGGCTGTGGGGAAAGAGCAGGGGGAGTGGGTCTAATTGCACAGCTCTTTCAAAGAGCCGGCACAGGCACAATGGGCCTTTTGTGCTGTGGGATTCTATGATTGTAAGTAGTTGAAAAGCCTGATTTGTGTGTCAGATACTGGAACTCAACATCAGTGTCACTCACAGACACAGTGACTCTCACACCCACCGCACCAGACACACCCTCACACTCACAACATGGAACTGCAACTGGATTGCAATCTGAGTGCCAGGAGAATATTAAACTTGAGCAACACGGAAATAATTACAAGCAAAATATCAAGTTCACGACAACTCATTCCCGGGAGGTTGCAGACATTCCCGGGAATCTGCAGACAGTGTGGGAGCCGGTTAGTTCGGTGACAACAACAGAACCGCCCCGGAATAGAGAAAACAATCGGTTTAAATCAGTTTCGAATTATGCAGCAAATGCTGCATTTATTTCAGTTAATCATCGATTATTTTGTGACTGTGTGAAGTTTCACTGAACTGACCCGCAATATAATCCTCACCTTCAGAAATGTCAGCCCGTCTTTTTGCTCCATCTGTTTCTGCAGCTTTGAGAGTTTCTCCTGAATAGAATTTAAATTCCCTTGAATTTCTCGGAGGTTTTTCTCCATTGTTTCTAGAATCTCCCCCTCTTGTTTCCTGAGATCTCTGATTAAACGCTGCTTTTTCTCACTGAGAATCTGGTGCATTTTAGCGAACTCGGATGTGATGCGGGTCTGCAGATTGCTCGACTGTTCCTACCAAATGAAATGTGAAACATAATTAATGTACCACGATAAAGGCAACAAAACTAACTGAGATCCCAGAAAATCAGCACAGGGAGACCTTACCCTAACTGCGGAAATCTGCTGTTTCTGTTTTAATTCCACTTCTGTGAGAGAATCTAAAGAGGATTTCAGCTGATCCTGGGATTGGGAGAGAAAATCACAATAAAAGTGTGAGACCATGAAAATGTGATAAAATAATCAGGTGATCAATTCTGCTCCCTTTTACCTTGTAGCGTTCAACAGCTTCTTTAATGGGCATGAAGCGGTGCTCTCTGTGTTCCCGCGCATCTCTACAAATGTAACAGATCAATTTCTTGTCAGTTTCACAAAACAGCTTCAGTTCTTCCTGATGTTCCTCACAGTGAAGTTTACTTTCCTTCTCTTTCGGATTCAGGTTTAATTTTCGAGCTTTCTCGGCCAGATTCGCTAAGGCCCGACTGGCTCTGAGGTTTAATTCCGGAAACTCCTCTCTACATTCCGGGCAGGAGTTTGTCTCCTTTTCCCAACACTGTGTGATACAGGAGCGGCAGAAGTTGTGCCCACACTCCAGTGAAACCGGATCGGTGAAGAATTCAAGACAAATGGGACAAATTGCCTCCTCGGTCAAACTCTCGGCCTGTTGTCTGGAAGCCATGTTCGCCCTCAGCACTTCCTGATTCAAACCGCTTTCAGTTTCGATGTTTTTCTGCTGCCGAACACCTTCAGTTCAGCGATTTCAGCCTATCAGAGCACGGAGGGGAATAATTGAACCCTGGCCGGGAGGGTGAAGGTTCCTGGAGTGTTGTCAGTGGGGGGAGGGAGAGAGAGGGAGGGAGGAGGCGGAGATGGGCGGGGATCGAGATTCCAGGGCACTTTGCTCCAGACTGAACTCACTGCCGACTACAAACCCTCTGGTGACACACGGTGTGAGATAGAGATCCATAAACTGAATTGTGTTAATGATTGCAGCCGCTCACCCTAAAACACAAAGTGCCATAAATGTCAAGGACTGATATCAGGTGACAGGCACAGAGAAGATCTTTAGAAGAATTGGATCCGTGAGGTTCGGTTTTATCTGCTA
This sequence comes from Somniosus microcephalus, assembly GCF_052327205.1. Taxonomy (NCBI): domain Eukaryota; kingdom Metazoa; phylum Chordata; class Chondrichthyes; order Squaliformes; family Somniosidae; genus Somniosus; species Somniosus microcephalus. Next base: position 158,691,499 of record NW_028225179.1, read on the forward strand.
GAAGGAAAAGCAAGAAAGGCTTGCATTTATATAGCGCCTTTCACGACCCCAGGACGTCCCAAAGCGCTTCAAAACCCACAAAGTACCTTTGACGTGTGGACAATGTTGTGATGCAGGGAAACAGATCAGCCAATTTGCGCACAGCAAGATCCCACAAACAGCAGTGAAATCATTGACGAGCATCTGTTGTCTCGGTGTTGGTTGAGGGATAAATGTTGGTCAGGACACCGGGGAGAATTCCCTGCTCATGGTCGAATGGAGCCCTGGAATCATTGACCTGAGAGGGCAGACTGGGCCTCGGTTTAAGGTCTCACAGTGCAGCGCTCCCTCAGTCCGCCACTGGAGTGTCAGCCTGGGTGATATGGCAGATGCAGTATAATGTGAATAAATGCGAGGTTATCCACTTTGGTGGCTAAAACAGGAAGGCAGATTATTATCTGAATGGCAATAGATTGGGAGAAGGGGAAGTGCAAAGAGACCTGGGTGTCCTTGTGCATCAGTCGCTGAAGGTAAGCATGCAGGTGCAGCAGGCGGTTAAGAAGGCAAATGGTATGTTGGCCTTCACAGCGAGAGGGTTCGAGTACAGGAACAAGGATGTCTTGCTGCAGTTGTACAGGGCCTTGGTGAGACCACACCTTGGGTATTGTGTGCAGTTTTGGTCGCCTTACCTGAGGAAGGACGTTCTTGCCATGGAAGGAGTGCAGCGAAGAATCACCAGACTGATACCTGGGATGTCAGGAATAACGTATGAGGAGAGATTGGGTCGATTGGGCTTATATTCGCTGGAGTTTAGAAGAATGAGAGGGGATCTCATTGAAACTTATAAAATTCCAACCGGAGTAGACAGACTAGATGTAAGAAGGATGTTCCTGATGGCGGGGGAGTCCAGAACCAGGGGTCACAGTCTAAGGATAAGGGGTAAGCCATTTAGGACAGAGATGAGGAGGCATTTCTTCACCCAGAGAGTGGTAAACCTGTGGAATTCTCTACCACAGAAGGCAGTAGAGGCCAATTCATTAAATATATTCAAGAAGGAGTTAGATATATTTCTTAAGGCTAAAGGGATATGGAGAGAAAGCAGGAACAGGGTACTGAGTTTGGATGATCAGCCATGATCGCATTGAATGGCGGAGCAGGCTCGAGGGGCCGAATGGCCTACTCCTGCTCCTATCTTCTAAGTTCCTATGTTTCTATCATGTGAGCAAGTGGCTGGAGTGAGACTGGATCCCATGACCTTCTGACTCAGTAAACGCCACAGCTGACACCTACCACTGTGGCAGAGGCGGCTGCCCACCTGCTTGTGGAATGTATGTTTGCAGAGGAAGTCTGGAGAGAAGATGCAGTGGATTTTCTGTCGAGGCCGGGTCCTCCCAGGAAACTCCATAACACAGGCCTCTGTGCTCAATGGATCCTTCCCAGGGACACTGGGCCCAGAAACAAACATCAACTGATTGTGGAAGGACTTGGAGTGACATCTTTCCTCCAGAGAGTGGTGAGAATGTGGAACTCGCTGCCACGTGGAGTGTATGCAGTAGAGGGCATTGATGCATTGAAAGGGAGGCTGGAATTCTCACCATACTTTATACTGCACAGAATGTATTTGCAGCTTGTTGTCTGTATGTTTGAGCAAATTACATTTATTTTTGGAAATAGAAAAAATGCTGAGATACTCAAACTGTGTGTCGGGTATTTGGGGTCTGTGGATTCACACCTCAGGCAGTGCTGCCCTCCCAGTCCCTGATAAAGACACCGGGGTGCAGCACAGAAAGGACAATCTGGTGTGGGGCCCCCGCACACCCCCTTCACCGCCCGGGGGGATTTACTTACATTCATTTCGATGGAAGTGAAACCTGGGCAGATCCTGTCATTGGCTGCAATCCTCCCCGCCGGATGAATCTCTCCTCTATTTAGGAACATACTTCCACACATCATCAGCACGGTGGGACTGCTGCCATCTTTAAAATTAGAGCTCGGTCATTCAGGAGTGAAATCACGGAGCACTTTTCACTAAAAGTGTAGTGGAATTGTGGAATTCTCTCCCCCTATAGGCTGTGGATGCCGGGACAATTGGAGCTTTCCAGGGTTTCAAGGGATATGGAGCTTAGGCGGGAACATGGAGATGAGGCACAGATCAGCCTTGATCTAACTGAAAGGCGGAAAAGATTCGAGGGGCTGAATGGCCCACTCCTGTCCCTAGCTTCCTATGTCTAGCTCAGTCCTTCAGGTAAGATGTTAATCCAAGGCCGCGTCTGCCTCAAGTGGGCGATTCAGATCCTGCGGCAAAGAGGAGCCAGGGAGTTCTCCCGGTGTCCGGGGCAACATTCCTCCCTCAACCAGCACCGCCAAAGAGAGATTAACTGGTCATTCATCTCATTGGCTCTCTGTGGGATCTTGCTGTGTGTAAAATGACTGCTGCGTTTTCCTCGCTAACCACGGCTACTGCACTTGCGGGTAACACATTGCGGGTGCAGTGAGTTTCTGGGCTGGGTTGAGACGCTGTTTGATCGCAAGTCTGTCATTGTTACAAAGTGCATTACTGCCACCTGCTGGCAGGATATCAGTGCTGCAGGAAAGAATTCCCCATTAAAAACGGCCCAAGAAGCGGTGACTGTCTCTGAAGGTTCACAGGCACGGTGGGCCGAATGGCCTTCTTCTGTGCTGTATCATCCTCTGATTCTTATGTATTCTTACACTTGGATCTGATCAAATCCACCTTCTCAAAATTGATTTCATTCAATCCCATTGTTTGATTACACGTTCCAGGCCCACATTGGGAAAGATTAGCTAGAAAATGCCACATTAATATCCACAATCATGTGGGAAATATACACATTAGGATTCGCCATTAATGTGCAGGGTTTGATATATGCTGCAGTATTTAGCTTGCTTTGAATTGCCCGACATAAACCAATATGATTGACACCAAGGCATTGTTGTGCCCACAGAGCGATTTCAGTCGAGTAATGGTGGAGAACAAGTGATTGGAGAACTCGGGAACTGAACAGGATCGCTGTCAGTCTTGGTCTCAAGACTCTGTCTTGGGCAAGTCAACTCCAGTCTGCTGCACTCCTGGTGTGTCGGTTCTTCTGGCGAATATCGCGATGGCATTCACTCTGCGGGGCAAAATGTGTGTCGCTCAACTCTCTCTGCGGACCTGGTTAGACTGGACAGAGGCTCACAGGGTCACGGAGCTCTGTAAGATCGCTTGTGAGAGCCGTACTTTCCATCTCAAATGTGTCCTTATATATTTCACACTCCCGTTTACTGAGCTCATTGTTAACTCCCGCCTTTGACTCTAAAATGACATCTACTCGTCTGTCTCTTCCAAACGGCCGCTTATGAGCAGCTCTGATAATGTAGTAACAACAGGAAATGCTGGAAACACTCAGCAGGTCAGGCAGCTTCTGATAATGTAGCGTTAGTTCATCATGACACGGATTAGGAATCTTTACAGCTTCCGGCCTCAACACTGAGTTCAAGAACTTCAGATCATAACCACCGTCACCATTCTGCTGGAACCATTCACACCTCCTCTGGACCCACCTTTTGTCTCTTTACTTGTCCCATTACCACCATCTTCTGCTTTGCACCATCATCCCTTTTGATATTTATTCACTCCTGCCCCCCACCCTATCACTTTCCCAGCGCGCCCACCCCTCTCCCCTTCCCTTGGCTCTGTACTTGTTTACAGATTGTTAAATCTCCAACACTTTCCAGTTCTGACGAAAGGTCACCGACCTGAAACGTTCTGTTTTTCCCTCCACTGATGCTGCCTGATCTGCTGAGTGTTTCCAGCATTTTCTGTTTTTATTAGGGATTAGGAATCTTAATGTGCGATATATAAGGTTGTAACAGCGTAAGAGTAAACACGGTAACAGAGCAGGGAACCGAAGAGGCCAATTTAGTGACAATTTAGTGTTAGTTCATGACAGGGAGTTGGGAATTGTCTTTTATTGTGTGACTATATAACTTTGTATCACTGTCAGATTCTAAAAACAATGGAGAAAAACCTCTGAGAAATTCAAGAGAATTTAAATTCTATTCAGGAGAAACTCTCAAAGTTGCAGAAACAGATGGAGCAAAAAGACGGGCTGACATTTCTGAAGGTGAGGATTATATTGCGGGTCAGTTCAGTGAAACTTCACACAGTCACAAAATAACCGATGATAACTGAAATAAATGCAGCATTTGCTGAATAATTCGGAACTGATTTAAACCGATTGTTTTGTCTATTCCGGGGCGGTTCTGCTATTGTATTGTATTGTCACTGAACTAACCGGCTCCCACACTGTCCGCAGATTCCCGGAAATACCTGCAACCTCCCGGAAATGAGTTGTCCTGATCTTGATATTTTGCTTGTAATTATTTCCGTGTTGCTGCAGTTTAATATTTTCCTGGCACTCAGATTGCAATCCAGTTACAGTTCCATGTTGTGAGTGTGTGGGTGTGCCTGGTGCGGTGGGTGTGAGAGTCACTGTGTCTGTGAGTGACACTGATGTTGAGTTCCAGTATCTGACACACAAATCAGGCTTTTCAAACTACATAGAATGATCGAACCCGACAGCACGGAAGGAGACAATTCGGCTCATCTTCCCTGTGCTGGCTTTTTGAAAGAGCAACCAATTAGACCCACTCCCCCTGCTCTTTCTCCATAGCCCTGCAATTTTTTTCTTTTCAAGTGTATATCACTATGGAATCTGCTTCCTCCACCCTGTCAGTCAGTGCATTCCAGATCATCACAAGTCATTGTTAAAAAATCCCCACTCTCTTATTTTGCCAATTGTCTTTAAGATTTGTGAATGTGATCCCCCAGGTCTCTCTGTTCCTGCACCACATTTAAAATTGTACCATTTAGTTTATTTTGCCTCTCCTCATTCTTCCTTCCAAAATGCATCACTTCACACTTCTGTGTTAAATTCTATCTGCCCTGTGTCTGCTCATTTCACCAGCCTGTCTGTGTCCTCCTGAAGTCTTTTACTATCCTCCTCACTGTTTGTGTTTTATTGATTTCAGGAGGAAGCTTGTCGGAAGAGGAGGTAGGACATGCTCTTTACTGAAACTCTGCACAGTTTGGTAAAATAACTCAAAGTGTTAAATGTCGATTTATAACATCAACTGTTGAATATTTACAGGATTAGTGACGAAGGTCAAGTACTGTCAGTATCAGATGGCGCCCTGTCTATCGGAAAGTTCAACGGCCCTTTACAGTACACAGCGTGGAGAGAAATGATAGACGCCATTAACCCCGGTAAAACTCTTATATTCCTTTTCCTGATTTATAAATCCAGATGAGAAGATACTAAACCGGCTCCCGGACCCCAGATTAAATGATCACTGATGTCCGTGTCTAGTCTGGAAGTCAGGAGTCTTTGCTCTGGATAAGGGAGGGCTTGGGGTGATCTTACTGAATTATTCAAGATCCTAAACCGCAGAGAGAAGATAAACATCCACAGGTTTAACACAGTCACAGAGTCTACAACAAAGTAGCGATAGTCTCAAACTGAGAAAAGGGAGGGTGAAAAGGCAGTTTGGATTGAGCGAGGTTGGGTTTTTGAGTGACCCCATTGATCGGGCAGGCAGTGAGTCAGTGAGCCCACTGCTCGCTCCATGAAATTGGTCAGAGGCCCAATCCATTCTCAGGGTTGGGCTTCTGTACAATGTTGTTGGCGAGTTGCCCACGGATTTGGAGCGTGGGAAGGTGCTCGGTGATCCTTGAGGAGGGAGGCGGGAGACAGGAAATCCGCCAAATCCTCCCTGGAGGCAAGTGAACAGGAGCTGTTTAAAGGTGGGCGGAGTGGGAGGGGTTACAGGAAAATACTGTGGGGGGCTGGAAAACCAAGGATCGACCAGCAGCAGGCAGGACAATTCATGCACCTCCTGACCGCGGAGAAAAAATGACCAAAGACGGAAAAAAAGAACGTGTTTTGATATCGCGCCTTTCACGACCTCAGGACGTCCCAAAGCGCTTTACAGCCAATGAAGAGTTTTTAAAGTGTAGTCACTGTTGTAATGTAGGAAACGCCACAACCAATTTCTGCACAGCAAGCTCCCACAAACAGCAATGTGATAATCACCAGATGACCAGTTTTGGTGATGTTGGCTAAGTGACAAATATTGGCCAGGACACCGGAGAGAACGAACTCCTTGCGCTGGATTCCTATTTCGCGGCTGCGACACCATATCCCGGCGGGCATTGGTGGGAATTGTGAGGGCTGAGGAGAGGGGAGGTCTAATTTGGACCCCCTGCCCTATTGGACACCCTGCCCTATATCACAGCAGAAAATACACTTCAAAAGTAATACATTGTGTGAAGTGCTTTGAGACATTTGTCAGGAGCATTAGAAATGTCAGTTTCTCCTTCAGATGTAATTGCAGTGTATTTATCTCCAACTCACCCCTTATGTTGGACTCTGTTTTACCTGTGAAATATTTTACTCACAACAGTACTTTCCTTGTGGCCTTTGAAAACAGCTGCTTAATCCCGAGTTTAGAACCACGCTAGAAAGTCATCGCATCACCTTTGAAAGCAGCTTCACACAGTGACACTAAGCCCATCATCACTCACTTCCACCTAGACTCTCACCCACTTTCTCTGATCTGCTTTGAGTTATTCACAGTTCTTACTTCAGTTCTTAAATTCACATCAATGTATGTTCTGATATTTTATACCAATATTCCTACTGGATAAAACATCAACATTCGGTTCAATGTTTGGTATTTTATTTTTATTCTCTCACTGTCTTATTCTCTTTGGTTACCTGCACCATGGATATGTAAAATAATCAGAAGCCAGGCTGCCTGTCTTACTGAGATTGTATTCTCTGCTGGACCCACCTCCTGCTCCATTGACCCCATTCCCACTAAGCTGCTGCCCACCCAACTTCTCTTCCTGGTTTCATGCTAGCTCACATTGTAAATGGTTCCCTCTCCTCACGTCCTATCCAGCTCCTTTTCAAATCCAATGTCATCACATCCTTCCTCAAAATTACCCACCCTCTATCCCTCTGTCCTTGCACTTGATCTCCAACCTTACTTTCTTCTACAAAGTCCTTGACCGTACGGTCACTTCTGAAATCCCTGGCCATTTTGCCACAACTGCATGTTTGAACCACACTAACCAGATTTTCATCCCTGTCATCATAGCCCCAAAGTGGCCCTAATAAAGGTCACAAATGACATGCTCTGTGACAGTGAGTATAGCTCATTTTCCCTTCTCATCCTCCTGGAGCTCTCTGCAAACATTGACCATTCTCCTCCAATGTCTCTCCTCAATTGTCCTACTCAGTGGGACTGCCTTTACTTGGTTCACATTTACCTATTTGATCGTAGCCAGAGTATTTCCAGCAATGGCTTCTCTTCCCGCCCCAGCATGGCACCCCAGGAGATTCTCAAGTATTTATTCTTGGTCTTCTTCTCTCACTGATCTACATGTTGCCACTTGTCAACCTCATCCACAGAAACAGGCTCAGTTTCCAGATGTACACCGATGGTACCCAGCTCTACCTCTCCACCACCTCTCTTGACCCCTCCACCGCCAGTGTGTTGTCCAACAGATTATCTGGAATCCAGTTATGGAGGAGCCAGAATTTTTTCCAGTGAAACATTGGGAAGATTTAAGCCATCAGTTTGGAAATTGTCAACAACTCTACATCCTGGTCACCAACTCCACCCCCTCCTTGGCCACTGTCTCAGGCTGAACCAGACCCTTGCTGTTCTATTCAATCTGGAATTGCACTGCTGATTGTGATCAATCTAAGAGTGTCTGGGACTTTGTCTCCAGTACATGGTGTATCCTGTCTCTCCCATTTCCTCTGCTGAGCTTTTTAATTTAGTTTCCCTCGGTTGTTTTTGGTTCTCGCTTCCTTTCTGCAGCAGCTCCCTCCTCATTGTTTTCTCTTTACCTTTTTCCTTCTCTTCTCTCTATTCTCCTGCTGTCGGTACTTTCCCCCTCTCCACACATCGACAGCGCTGATTAGTGGTGTGTGGGTCACGCCTCCAGAGAGAGATTGCGGGTAAAATTAGTCTGGGTGGTAACACAGAATGAGCGATAGTAAATCAGTGGCCCATTTTACATTGTGCCCAATATTAATTCCCATTGAAGTTAATGGAAACGAATATTGAGGGAGCGCGATACGAGCTGCTGATTGACTGTCACCTAAAACAGTCCAAGACCAATTTCACCCACTGTGTCTCCAGGACACATTAGAGCTTCTGTCACCGATTCCTTGTTAATTTTCAAAGGCCCTTGATGCACTCTGCAGGCACTTGAACCCCTCGCTCTCTCTCCTCGCTCCCCTCTCTCTTCCCTCCCCCTCCCATTCTCTATCCACCCCAATCCCCTCCCGGTCTCTCTCCCCCAACCCCTCTCTCCCCTACCCTCCCCCTCCCCTTCTCACCCTCTCTCTCCACTCCCCCCTTCTCTCTCCCCATCCCCTCTCACCCCTCCCCCCACTCCCTCTCCCCTCCCCGTCCCGCTCTCCACTTCACCTCCTGCTCTCTCTCCCCTCCCCATTCTACCCTCTATTCCCCACTCTTCCTCCCTCTCCCCCGCCCCTTCCCCACCCCGTACCTCTCCCCATGTACTCTCTCCCCTCCCCCCACTCTCTCCTCCTCTCTGCCCCTCCCCTTCTCTCCCCTCCCCCCATCTTCTGCCCCTTGCCCTCCCTCCATTGCTCTCTCTCCCTCCCCCCCTCCCCTTTTCTCTCCCCCTCCCCTTTTCTCTCCTCTCCACTCACCCTCCTTCTCTCTCTCCCCAGTCTCTCTCCCCTCCCCGTGTCTCTCCCCCACGATCTTTGTCCCCTCCCCTCCCCTCCCCATCTCTCCCCCTCCTCCCTTCTGTCACACCCACTCTCTCCCCTCACCCTCCACCTCTCTCTCCTCCCCTGACCCCCTTCTACCCTCCGTTCTCTCCACCCCTTCCCCCACTGTCTCCCCTCCCCCCTCTGTCTCCCCTCCCCCTCGTGCTCTCTCCCCCTCCCCCTACCCCCTCTCTCCCCTCCATCCCCCTCTCTCTACCCCCTCTCTCCCCTCCCCCTGCCACCGCTCTCTCCTCCCCTCTCTCTCACCTCCATCTCACACTCTCTTTCCCCTCCACCTATCTCTGCTAACCCTCCACCTCTCTCTCCACTCCCTCCCACTCACTCTACCCGCCCTCCCACCCTCTCCCTCCTCCCCTTCTCTCTCCCATTCCCCATCCCCCTCTCTCTCCCCTCCCCTCCCCCCTCCCCTTCTCTCTCCTATTCCCCATCACCCTCCCGCTCTCTCTCCCTTCCCACTCCTCTCCCACTCTCTCTCCCTTCCCGCTCCTCTCCCACTCTCTGCCCTCCCTTCCCGCTCACTCTCCCTTCCCCTCCAATCTCTCTCCCGTTCTCCCCTCCCCCCTTATCTCTCATCTCCACTATCACTCTCTCCCCTCCCCCTCTCTCCCCTTCTACTCCCGCTCTCTCTCCCCTCTCATTCCCCTCCCCCGTCTCTCTCACCTTCTCTCTCCCCTCCCCCTCCCACTCTCTCTCCCCTCCCCCTCTCTCCCACATGTCTCTCCCTCCCCTCCCTTCCCGCTCTCTATGCCCACCCATCCCTCTCTCTCGTCTTCCCCTGCTCTCTCCCCTCTCCTCCTGCTGTCTCTCCCCTCCTGCTCTCTTCCCCTTCCCTCCCTTTCCCCTCCCCCTCTGTCCCCATCCGCTATCTCATCCCTATCCCCTCCCCCGCCCCTTTTTCTACCTTCCTCCTCTCTACCCACCACCTGTATCTCCCCTCCCCCCCTACCCGCCGCTCCCCTCCCCCTTCTGCTCTCTCCCCTCCCCCTTCTGCTCTCTCCCCCTTCCCTCTCCCTCTCTCCCCCTCCCCTCTCCCTCCCCTACCCTCCACTATGTCCCCTCCCTCCCCCTCTCTCCCCCTACCCTCCACCTCTATGTCCCCTCCCTCCCCCTCTCTCCCCCCTACCCTCCACCTCTATGTCCCCTCCCCCTCTCTCTCTCCCCTCCCCTTTGTCTCCCCCACCCCTCTCTCTCTGCTCCCCTCTCTGCCCCTCCCCACTCCCCCCTCTCTCTCCCCTCCCCCTGCCCTTCTCTCTCCCCTCCCCCTACTGGTCTCTCTCCCCTCCCCACGCCCCTTCTGCCCCGCTCTCTCTCCCCCCTCCCGCCCTGCTCTCTCTCCCCCCTCCCGCCCCGCTCTCTCTCCCCCCCTCCCGCCCTGCTCTCTCTCCCCCCTCCCGCCCCGCTCTCTCTCCCCCCTCCCGCCCCGCTCTCTCTCCCCCTCCCGCCCCGCTCTCTCTCCCCCCTCCCGCCCCGCTCTCTCTCCCCCCTCCCGCCCCGCTCTCTCTCCCCCCTCCCGCCCTGCTCTCTCTCTCCCCACCTCCCATCCTGGTCTCCCCTCCCCCCTACCCACTTTCTCCCCCTCCCCCCTTTCTCCCCTCCCCCTACCCACTTTCTCCCCTCCCCCCTACCCACTTTCTCCCCTCCCCTACCCACTTTCTCCCCTCCCCCTACCCACTTTCTCCCCTCCCCCCCTACCCACTTTCTCCCCTCCCCCTACCCACTTTCTCCCCTCCCCCCCTACCCACTTTCTCCCCTCCCCCTACCCACTTTCTCCCCTCCCCCCTACCCACTTTCACCCCTCCCCATGCTCCTCTCTCCCCCCCTCGCCTTCCCTCTCTCGCCCACTCCCTGTGTCTCTCCGATGCACTCTCTCCCCTCCCACTTCTGCCTCTCCCTTCCCCCTCCCTCCCCTCCCCTCCCGTCTCTCCCCTCCCCCACCTGCTCTCTCTTCCCCTTCCCCTCTCTCCCCTCCCCTCCCTTTCCCCTCTCTCTCCCCTCCCTTTCCTCTCTCTCCCTTTCCCCTCTCCCCTCTCTCTCCCTTTCCCCTCTCTCTCCCCTCCCTTTCCCCTCTCTCTCCCCTCCCTTTCCCCTCTCTCTCCCCTCCCTTTCCCCTCTCTCTCCCCTCCCTTTCCCCTCTCTCTCCCCTCCCTTTCACCTCTCTCTCCCCTCCCCTCCCTTTCCCCTCTCTCTCCCCTCCCCCTCCCCCTCTCTCTCCCCTCCCCTCCCCCCTCTCCTTCCCCTCTCTCTCTCCTCCCCCTCCCACTCTCTCTCCCCTCCCCCTCCCACTCTCTCTCCCCTCCCCCTCTCTCTCCCCTCCCCCTCCCCCTCTCTCTCCGCTCCCCCTCCCCCTCTCTCTCCCCTCCCCCTCCCCTCCCCATCCCTCTCCCCTCCCCCTCCCCCTCCCCCTCTCTCTCCCCTCCCCCCTCTCTCTCCCCTCCCCCTCTCTCTCCCCTCCCCCTCTCTCCCCTCCCCCTCCCGCTCTCTCTCCCCCCTCCCCCTCCCGCTCTCTCTCCCCCCCTCCCCCTCCCGCTCTCTCTCCCCTCCCCCTCCCGCTCTCTCTCCCCCCTCCCCCTCCCGCTCTCTCTCCCCTCCCCCTCCCTCTACGCCCCTTCCCCTCTCTCCCCTCCCTTTTCCCCCTCTCTCCCTTCTCCTCCCCCTCTCACTCTCCCTCCGCTCGCCATCCACCTCTTTCTCCCCACCCCATCCCGCTCTCACTCCCCTTCCCGCTCTGCCCTCCCCTCCCCCTGCGCTTTCTCTCCTCTCCCCTCTCTCTCCCCCTCCCTCTCTCCCCCTCCCTCTCCCTCTTTCCCCCTCCCTCTCCCTCTTTCCCCCTCTCCCCCTCCTGCTCTCACTGACAGCCCCCTCCCCTTCCTCCTCCTGTTCTCTCTCCACTTCCCCCTCTTCCTCCTGTTCTCTCTCCACTTCCCCCTCTCCAGCCGCTCTCTCTGCCCTCCCCTCTCTCTGCCCTCCCCTCTCTCCCCCTCCTGCTCTCACTGCCAGCCCCCTCCCCATCCTCCTCCTGTTCTCTCTCCACTTCCCCCTCTCCAGCCGCTCTCTCTGCCCTCCCCTCCCTCCCCACCCGCTCTCTCTGCCCTCCCCTCTCTCCCCACCCGCTCTCTCTGGCCTCCCCTCTCTCCCCACCCGCTCTCTCTCCCCTCCCCCTTCCCCGCCCACTCTTTCCTCCGTTTCCCGTCCTCTCTCCACACCCCTCCCGCTTTCTCTCTCCTCCCACTCTCTCCCCTCCCCCTCTCCGCCTGCCGACTCTTTCCCCTCCCCCTCGCTCTACCCTTCCCCGCCCCTCTCTCTTTCCCTCCGTCTCCTGCTCTCTCTCCCCTCCCCCTCCCTCCACTCTGAATACAACCCAGAGCCCGAGTGGGCACTTTAAAAATCAAGTTTGAATAAATCACAGCGAGAAACTAAATCACTGACTGTGTTATTTTAACTTTCCCCCAGCTCCAGCCTCTCTGATTCTGGATCCGATCACAGCAAATCCCTGGCTCATCCTGTCTGAGGACCGGACCAGTGTGAGACTCGGAGACAAACAGCAGCCGCTCCCTGACACCCCGGAGAGGTTTGATCTCTGGCCCTGTGTCCTGGGATCGGAGGGATTCACATCAGGGAGACACTACTGGGAGGTGGGGGTGGGGGACAAGACTGTGGGTTGTGGGAGTGGCCCGAGAGTCTGCCGGGAGGAAAGGGGAAATCGACCTGAGACCGGATACTGGACTGTGGGGCTGTTCCTTGGAAGTGGCCATGTTGCCCTCACCTCCCCCTCCGAGACCCCCCTCACCCCGAGTGTGGATCCCCGGAAGATCGGGGTGTACCTGGGCTATGAGGGCGGACAGGTGTCATTTTACAATGCGGACAACATGTCCCATCTCCACACTTTCACCCACACTTTCACTGAGAGAATCTTTCCCATCTTCCATCCGGGATGGAATGACGGCGGGAAAAACTCCGCCCCGCTGACAATCTGCGGGGTTAAAGGTCACTAACAGGTCCATCCCATAATTTCACCCTGCCTCCTGCCAGCTGCAAACTGATGGGCGTCGGTCTCAGTCACAGGTGGTGCGGATGGTCCAAATGTCACCTGAGGTCAGGGCGGCTACAACCGAGTGACAATGTCTTGTTGGTGAGATTTGTTTGTTTAATCGGTGCAGGGGAACAAACTCGTGGCAACTGCTCCAGAGACTCCTGTAAAATTAAATAAAAACCTCAAGAACATCGAGAATCATCGGGGCCCAGAGACAGAGGAGAATTAAAACACGGGCAGAAATACACCAAGGGAACCACAGACTCCAGCTGGGAAGTTAAAGGTAAGGAGGGGCAGGGGAGAGGAACTAGGCTGAGATAGAACACCAGTGGGAAGGACATGACAAAGGGACCATCCGAGACACGGCAAATTAAATAATACCCGAGGGAAGGAAAAAGTAAAAGGGGCACCAGATAGAAGTGAAATCAAAAGGGAACAGGAGGGAGTGTCAGAAACATGGGAAAACCCAGGGGATGGAAATGATCAGAACATTCAAGCGTGTGGAGTGTTTAGAATAGAGAGTGGACAAGGTCATCACCTGTGGAGAGAGAAGACAGGTTAACATTCCGGGAATACACCCTGCATCGGAACTGGGAACTGAAAGATCAGCAAGGGCCTGTGTAGGGCTGGGGAATAGAAGGAGGGGGAGAGAAGAAACCAATGGATGGTGAATTGTAGAGAGGAACTGACTGGGTGGAATGAGCTGTGAGCTGCAGGAACCCGGTGACCTTCCTGCCTGTAATGTTGCTCCACAGGCGGAAGGTGGCGCTACATGGCGGTGTTTGAGATGAATTAGTGCAACACCTCTGCTGCCCAGCGCTGTTATTAAACTGCACCATAGAAGCGGCATTTATTAAACACACAGCGATTCGGGGCTTAATCACATCCCAGAAACATGAACTAAACGTGTTGTTTGTTTTATTTACACCTTGCTCCAGACTCTGGATCCTTACAATTCCCATCCCGAACTGATCGGGCTGATTTTAAGAGCCCCCGCCTGGTGTAACCGGAGTGAGAGTCGCCTGGAAATGGCACTAAAGTTTACACTGGAGCTTCAGCCATCGCCACCTTGGGTAGGGTCCTGAGATGGTCAGTGGGAACACCCGCCTGTTTCAGGGGGAAAGCCCTCTCGTTATCTACCCTTTTGCCACTGGGAACAGTTTCTCTTTATTTACTCTATCTAAACCCTTCATGATGTTAAACACCTCTATCAAATCTCCTCTTAACCTTCTCTGCTCTAAGGAGAACAACCCCAGCTTCCCCAGTTGATCCACCTCACTGTAAACCCTCATCCCTGGAACCATTCTAGTAAATCTCTTCTGTATCCTCTCCAAAGCCTTCACGTCCTTCCTAAAGTGTGGTGCCCAGACACAATACTCCAGCTGGGGCCGGACTAGTGTTTTATATCGGTTTTATATTTATCCCTCAACCAGCATTAATAAAACAATAACAGATTGCTGTTTGTGGGAGCTTGCTGTGCAAAATTTGGCTGTCGCGTTTCCTACTTTACAACAGTGACTACACTGCAAAAGTACTTCATTGACCGTAAAGTGTTTTGGACGGCCTGAGGCTGTGAAAAGCGCTATATAAATGCAAGTCTGTCTGTCTTTCATATCCAGACCAACCTCATATTTTAAAATTGTAACTGTGTTTCAGAGTTTGATGAGCTGGCTTTAAATGTTGTATCCTGCAGAGTTTAATAGAAAACAAAGTATATCATTGTAACCAAGTATTGAAAGTGTTTGATAAATTGTAAAGTGCTGTCTCCTTGTACCCTGCACACAGAAATAAAAGTATCTGCTTCATCTGTCTGCAGAGTCTGTGTCTAAATCAGAAGGTGGTGTCAGAATTGTCGAGTGCTGGTTGGTGTGTTTACTGAGACACACAGACCAGGGAGGGTCCAGGCTGGATTGCTGGTGAGACACACTATCTGAAGCAGAGAGACAGTGGAGGTGCAGAGATGGGCCTCGGCATCCCAGGGTTCGGGGTGGGGATAAACGTGTTGTTTGTTTTGTTTGCACCTTGCTCCAGATTCTGGATTCTTCCTTTACCCATCCCTGGAACTTAGAAAGTTAATCGGCGATTTGATCGAAGTTTTCAAGATATTAAGGGGAACTGATAGGGTAGAGAGAGAGAAACTATTTCCGCTGCTTGGGGAGTCTAGGACTAGGGGCATAGTTTAAAAATTAGAGCCAGATCTTTCAGGAGTGAAATTCGGAAACATTTCTACACACAAAGGGTGGTAGAAGTTTGGAACTCTCTTCTGCAAACCACAATTGATGCTGGGCCAATTGTTAATTTTAAACCTGAGATTGATAGATTTTTCTTAACCAAAGGTTAATAGCATTAAAGGCTGAATGGCCTACTGCTGTTCCTCGGTATGCCTAGAATGTGAATGTCGACAGCTTGGAAAACAAGCCAGACCCATTCTCAACAAAGATCCACCCAATGCCAAGTCACCACATAGCGGGAGAAACAAGCCCCCTGGCTGATCCTTCCCCACCCCATTCTTTTACTTCATTTTAATAAATATTTTCAACCTTCCTCGTGTTCCGCCCCCTTCAAGTACGTTTCTTATTCTTTTTTCATAGAAGTGCGAACATTCCATGTTGAAAGTTTCTTCTGGATTGTTTTTATTCGTTCCTGGGATGTGGGGGTCGCTGGCAAGGCCAGCATTTACTGCCCATCCCTAATTGTCCTGAAGGTGTTGCTGAGCCGCCTTCTTCAAACGCTGCAGTCTGTGTGGTGAAGGTTCTCCCACAGTGTTGTTAGGGAGGGAGTTCCAGGATTCTGACCCAGCAACAATGAAGGAACGGCCGATATATTTCCAAGTCAGGATGGTGGGGAACTTGGAGTGGAACTTGGAGGTGGTGGTGTTCCCATGCCCCTGCTACCCTTGTCCTTCTAGGTGGTAGAGATTGCGGGTTTAAGAGGTGCTGTTGAAGAGGCCTTGGCGAGTTGCTGCAGTGCATCTTGTAGATGGTACACACTGCAGTCACAGTGCGCCGGTGGTGGAGGGAGTGAATGTTTAAGGTGGTGGATGGGGTACCAATCAAGCGGGCTGCTTTGTGCCGGATGGTGTCGAGCTTCTTGAGTGTTGTTGGAGCTGCACTCATCCAGGCGAGTGGAGAGTATTCCATCACACTCCTGACTTGTGCCTTGTAGGTGGTGGAAAGGCTTTGGGGAGTCAGGTGGTGATCGGAAGTGATTTGACCAAATCAGTTGTGAATATTCTTGTGCATTATTTTTGCAGTTTTAAGCCATGAAACAAGCCACTGTGACAGGTTAATGATTTAGATCAGTGTTTCTTACTAATGGAATGAATAAATTGGTTGATTGATTCTCAAATAGTTGTGATTATTATTTCATTGTTGCATTATATAAGTCATGAATCAGACATTACATACTTCCATTTCATTTATTTTCTTATATTAAGTCAGTATGAATAATATTTACGTTCTTGTACTCTTGTCTGGTATTCTTAAGATGAGCACACTTATTGGGGATTTTACAGGTTAAGTAAGAAAACAGGAAAGGCCCTCCGTACCAGGGCTGAGAATGTCCATTACAGGTCTCCACACTCTATACTGGGTGGGTCCTTTAAATGCTCCCAGAGACAGGCTGCCTTCCGCTATGTTTGGCTGATAGTCGTCTTCACTAATAATGTAAATATCAAACATTTAACAGCAGAAAACAAAAGCTCTTCAATATGCTGCTTTATAATAGGCTTATATTCGCTAGAGTTTAGAAGAATGAGAGGGGATCTCATGGAAACTTATAAAATTCTAACAGCACTAGACAGACAAGATGCAGGAAGGATGTTCCTGGTGGCGGGGGGAGTCCAGAACCAGGGGTCACTGTCTAAGGATAAGGGGTACACCATTTAGGACTGAGATGAGGAGGAATTTCTTCACCCAGAGAGTGGTGAACCTGTGGAATTCTCTGCCACACAGGCTAGTTGAGGCCAATTCATTAAATATATTCAAGAAGGAGTTGGATATATTTCTTGAGGCTAAAGGGATCAAGGGATATGGGGAGAAAGCCGGGACAGGGTACTGAATTTGGATGATCAGCCATGATCTCATTAAATGGCAGAGCGGGTTCGAAGGGCCAAATGGCCTACTCCTGCTCCTATCTTCTATGTTTCTATAATGTTGTTCAGTTATTTTTGGAGAGCGTGTCGTACCTCTGCTCCTCGGGCGTACTCTCCTGAAATAGACAGAAACACAAATGTTAACACACAGCAGACTGCTAGCAGAGCTCAAACAGACTAAACAAGGCTCGACTTTGCAGCATGAAAGAGCTCGAGAGTCAATAGTAAAGTGTGGAGCAACTCGCTGATCTCAGCTGCCAAAAACCTGAAGGAAAAGCTTTGGGCCTTTGAGAGGAGCGGACGAGAACTAATGGAAGGAAACGATTGTAAAGCTAATTAGCAAAGGCGAGTGGATAGTATTGGACTAATTGAGTCAGAGTTTAGTGAAGTGGATGGGCTGGTACTCAATATTAAGGGCGAGGCACTGGGGAGCTGTGACTGGGATTTTTGCAAACAGGTACAGGGTCAGCAAGAAACAGAAATAAGTGCTGGAGGAAACCGAGCACACAAGATAATAGAGGATGCACTGACGACAGGAAGAACACTTCTAAAGACACTGAGAAAGACACAACAATGTGCAGATACAGGAACATAGGAAGAGGAGTCGGCCATTCAGCCCCTCGAGCCTGTTCCACCATTCAATTAGATCAAGCACTAACTCCTAATGCAGAAGACCAAGTCATGGAGGAAGAAGTAGTTCAGAAGTCAGAGAACACGGTTAGGACAAAGATGCAGTTGGTGAGGTGCAGGGAGATTCTGGCTGTAGGGAGGTGGGTAGTGAGGAGTGTGGTAATGATGATGAGTTGGTTACCTAGAGATAGGTCTGTGCACATTGAAGATAAATGACAAAAGGTACTGGAGGAGCAGGAAGGGCTAAATGACAATGTAAGAAATCATGTAAGGGCTCTGAAACCTCCCATGTAAGGATGGCCTAGAAAATCAAGGCAATTTCCTTTGTTATACTTCCTGTTTATGGTGAAAAAGATGTTTGCAAAGAAAATCGCGAATATGAATAACTGTCAATCTGCTGCGAAAATAATACTGGGACTTTGAAAAGTAAATGGCGTTCTCCTTGTGATAACAAAGGGAGCGAGATGGCCAAATAAAAACAATGGAACTGGTCAGGAACGTTGAAGTAGCTGCAAGAAGCATTTCCATTGGATAGGAGGGAGAAGGCCAGGAGGAAATGTGATCCCACATGACATTGATTAAAGAGTGGAATCTAGACAGCAGGTGGGTGATATACAAGAACCAGGTAACATTAACAAGGGTAAACTAGGGGCCAAAAGATGGGAACATCTACAGTAAGCTGTATAGACGTGAATGCTGAATACATTAGGAACAAGCAATTCTGAGTCGAGGCTACTGTAGCACTCGGGAACTACAGTGTTGTGGGAATATTATAAACATGGCTGACTGCAGAGGATGGTGCACAGGAACAGGAGGAGGCCATTCAGCCCTTCGAGCCTGTTCCGCCATTCAGTTCGATCATGGCTGATCTGTACCTCAACTGCATTTACCCGCCTTTGCTCCATATCCCTCGATGCCCTTAACCAACAGAAATCTACCCGTCTCAGTCTTGGAAATTTTGAATTGTTTGATCCTGGCATCCACAGTCTTTTGAGGGAGAGAGTTTCAGATTTCCACGACCCTTTCTGTGAATGAATAAAAAATAAAGAATTTAGTGTTCGGGGATAGAAGACAGGAAGGATGTGATGTGGCCCTGGATGTCAAAGACACCCAGGAGATTAAAGATGTTCATCCCATGGGTAGTGCAAAGTTACACCATTAACTACACACTGTCAGACCAGAATAAGGTGGCAAGCATTTTACTCTGTGAAGAGATGAGAAAGGAATGGGAAAGCAGGTTATGTTAATGTCTCCTTCAACCAACCAAGTGGATACCAAAGTGGTTCTGAATCTAGTTTGATAAATATAATGCATGACTGCTTCACGGCCCATTGCATTAGCGAAGCCACGGGAGGCAATGCACATTTTGACTTGATGATGGTTAGTGACTGAGGAGACTTTGGAGCAGTGGCCATAGAATGAGCCATTTTCACATAATCTGGGATTGAGAAATGCCCGGGAGCAGCAGCCATGGAAGTAATTTTTTAAAACTTAAATGCAACGAGAGAGGAGTTTAAGAGACCAAAGTAACCGTGTTACCGTGAGCAAGGTGGGTGCGTCCTGCTCATTCAATCCCATCTCTATGTACGGTAACCTTTGCTGAGCTTAGAATCATAGAACCTTACAGCACAGGAGGAGTCCATTTGGCCCGTTATGCCTGTGCCGGCTCTTTGAAAGAGCTGTCCAATTTATTCCCACACCCCAGTTTTTCCCCAGAACCCTGAAAATGAGTCCTCTTCAAGTACATGTCCCATTGCCTTTTGAAAGTTCCTATGGAATCTGCTTCCTCCAGCCTGTCAGGTCGTGTGTCCCAGATCTTAACAACCCTCCGTCTGTAAACATTTCTCCTCATTTCACCTCTAGTTCTTTTGCCAGTTATTTTAAATCTATGACCTCTGGTTACTGACCCACTCGCCAGAGGAAACAATTTCTTCCTTATTTGCTCCATCAAAACTGCACATAATTGTGAAAACCTCAATTAGGTCTCCCCTTAACCTTCTCTGCTCTAATTTGAACAATTCCAGCTTCTCCAATCTCTCCACATAACTGAAGTATCTCATCCCTGGTATCATCCTGGTGAACCTCCTTTGTACCATCTCCAAGGCCTTGACATCTTTCCTAAAGTGTGGTGCCCAGAATTGAACACAATCCTCCAGCTGAGGCCTAACCAGTGATTTGAAAAGCTTTAGCACCACTTCCTTCTTTTTGAATTCAAAGCCAAATATCCCACGAGCTTTCTTGACTGCCTCATCAACTTGTCCCGCCACCTTCAAAGATTTGTGAACAGGCCCCCCAGGTCCTTCTGCTCTTGCAGCCCCTCAAAATAGGACCATTTAGATTATACTGCCTCTCCATGTTGGTCATCCTGAAGTGCATCACTTCACACTGAAATTGCATCTGCCAATTTCAGCAGTCTGTCTATATCCTCCTGAAGTCTGCCACTATCCTCCTCACTATTTACTATGTTACCAAGTTTTGTATCATCCGCAAACTTTGAAATTGTACTTTCTCTCCCCAAGTCCAGGTCATTTATATACAAGAAAAGCTTCTTGTGAATTGTCTCGGATTTCTTGCAGATTTGTCTCAATTCTGAATAAAATATCCCCCTTTTCGGATTTCTTGCAGATTTGTCTCCTATCTGAATAAAATATCGCCCTTTTCCTCATTCAGTTCTTCGACCAAGTTCCACTCTCTCGTCCGAAATATACCGCAATTTAGAAAAATTCAGAGTCGATGAGGTTCTGCCATTGATTCGACTGTTCCTGAAGTACAAAGGGATCTGGGGGTCCTGGTGCACGAAACTCAAAAGGTTAGTATGCAGGTGCAGCAAGTGATTAAGAAGGCCAATGGAATGTTGGCTTTCATTGCTAGGGGGATAGAATATAAAAATAGGGAGGTATTGCTTCAGTTGTACAAGGTATTGGTGAGACCGCACCTGGAATACTGCATACAGTTTTGGTGTCCATACTTAAGAAAAGACATACTTGCTCTCGAGTCAGTACAAAGAAGGTTCACTCGGTTAATCCCGGGGATGAGGGGATGGACATATGAGGAGAGGTTGAGTAGATTGGGACTCTACTCATTGGAGTTCAGAAGAATGAGAGGCGATCTTATTGAAACATATAAGATTGTGAAGGGGTTGGATCGGGTGGATGCGGGGAGGATGTTCCCGATGATGGGTGAAACTAGAACTAGGGGGCATAGTCTTAGAATAAGGGCCTGCTCTTTCAAAACGGAGATGAGGAGGAACTACTTCACTCAGAGGGTGGTAGGTCCATGGAATATGTTGCCCCAAAAAGCTGTAGAAGCTACATCATTACATAAATTTAAAACAGAAATAGAGAGTTTCCTAGAAGTAAAGGGAATAAAGGGTTACGGGCAGCGGGCAGGAATTTGGACATGAGTCTAGGTTCGGATCGGACATGGCCCTGTGGGTAGCAGAGCGGGCCCAGGGGCCGTGTAGCCTGATCCTGCTCCTATTTCGTGTGTCTAATTCTGTTAAATTCAGGAGATGGTTCTGTGATAGTAGATTGGCGGTTAGGATCAGATCAGCCATGATCTTATTGAATGGCAGAGCAGGCTCGAGGGGCCGATTGGCCTACTCCTGCTCCTATTTCTTATGTTCTTATGTTCTTACCCCAGACTGTTCCTGTGAAGACAAAAAGACTTTGTTCAAGAAGGAAGCAAAACTATCGCAGGTCACAAGCACATTGATCACCGTGCTTAATAAACGCTGAGCCACGCTGCTGAAAATGCACAGGGATAGAGTTCTGTTATCCGGGCATGGGGTGCATCACACGCTACCCGTACAGGCGCAGCCCACAACACCCACTGAGAATTCACCTTCATTTCAGAGATGCTCTCTTGCTGCTTAAATTCAAAATTTAAAAAGAGGTTTTCTTCTGCTTCAGGGAATGTAGGATTGTGTTCATTTTCTCCTGGAATTGAAACTCAGTGAGGTCTGAAAATAATTGGCAAAAAATCCAGGGGGAAAAGAGGGAAAACATTTTTACGCAGCGAGTTATGGTGATCTGGAATGCACTGCCTGAAAGGGCAGTGGAAGCAGATTCAATGGTAACTTTCAAAAGGGATTTGGAGAAATAGTTGAGTAGGAGACAGTCCCAGGGGTCTGGGGAGAGAGCAGGGGAGTGAGACTAATGGGGTCGCTCTTTCAAAGAGCCAGCACAGGCACGATAGGCTGAATGGCCTCCTTCTGTGCTGTGAGCTTCTAGGATTCTAGGTGCTGACAATAGAGCCAGGGCTCTGCCAACATGAAAAGGATTAAACGTGAATTTTTTTTTTTTAATTCTTAGGGGACCGACTTTAACTTCACTTCACAATGGTTGCAACTGGTGCAAAGCTGAAGTGGAGTCAAACTCTCTCCTGGCCCACGGTCAATGGAAACTATTGATCTTCAGAGTTATTCTGCAGATCTCCCCTCGCCATCAATCTCAAACTGCTTTGCATCAACACAGTAAGTGGCCTGACTGTCCCAATCACACTGAGCCAGGACACACTGAGTTAAGACATGCAGCATCAGCTGAACTATAAACACAAGTACTGAGCTTTCTATACTTCAACAACATTACAGATTCACAATAAGATTCCCGCCCTCCTCCAGCTCACAAGATATCCTGAAATTAAAATAAAATGCAAAGTCAGGGACACCAAGTTTCCTATTTGGAAGAAGAGCACGGGAATTCTCCCCGGTGTCCTGGGCCAATATTTATCCCTCAACCAACATCACTAAAACAGATGAGCTGGTCATTGTCACATTGTTGTTTGTGGGAGCTTGCTGTGCGCAGACTGGCTGCTGCGTTTCCTACATTACAACAGTGACTACACTTCAAAAGTACTTCATTGGCTGTAAAGCGCTTTGGGACGTCCTGAGCTCATAAAAGGCGTTATATAAATGCAAGTCTGTCTTTCTACAGGATTAATACACACCAGTATTGCAGCATGGCCGGCCCTCTGCTAGAAACTGTCAGACTACCAACAGGAGAGGCTTCCAAACTATTCCCTGCTGAGGACCCCCTGTGACACACACCCAGGGAGCCCCTGTAAACACTGGCACACCACCCTCCCCCGTCCCCCTGCTCACACAGAGAGCCCTTGTCCTAACTTATAAAACACAGCGTCAATTCCCCAAAGGAAACAATGGCCTCATTGCAGAAGTTACTGACCAGCAGACAGCAACAGAAATAACACGCTGGTAAGTCAGAGGCAGAAAGACATAAAAATACTGAATTACAAGATTTGAGAGACTTCACTCCTCCTTCCCCCAATCCCCCTCATCCCCACCACCCCCAATCTCCTCAACCCCCCCATCCTCAACCCCACACTCCTGATCCCCCCTCATCAGTCCCATTACCCCTCTTCCTCCTCCCCCCTCACCCCCACTCCTCATCCCATCTCCCTCAACCCCCATTCAACCTCCTCACCCCCTGATCCCTCCTCTCCCATCTCCCATCCTCCTCACCCCTCCTCCTCCGTAGATTGGGCCTATACTCTCTGGAGTTTAGAAGAATGAGAGGTGAACTCACTGAAACATACAAGACTCTGAGGGGGATTGACAGGGTAGATGCGGAGAGGTTGTTTCCCCTGGCTGGAGAGTTAGAACTAGGGGTCACAGTCTCAGGATAAGGGGTCGGCCATTTAAGACTGAGATGAGGACTTTCGTCTCTCAGAGGGTTGTGAATCTTTGGAATTCTCTCCCCCAGAGGGCTGTGGATGCTCAGTCATTGAGTATATTCAAGACAGAGAGCGAGAGATTTTTGGACTCTGGGGGAATCGAGAGATATGGGGATCGAGCGGGAAAGTGGAGTTGAGGTTGAAGATCAGCCGTGATCTTATTGAATGGTGGAGCAGGCTCCAAGGGCCGTATGGCCGACTCCTGCTCCTAATTCTTATGTTATGTTCTTAATTTCCCGTCTAGTAGATTCTCAACTCAGAAGCAAGTCTGCGCCAATATTATGCACAGATTTGTTTTGAACTAACCGTTTACCAGAGGGAATATATTCTGCTTCAACACAGCAAACACGCAGAATATATTCCCTCTGGTAAACGGTTAGTTCAAAACAAATCTGGACAAAGTGCCTGGATATTTCCATTAATCTAACATTGCCAGACAAATGAAATTTAAAAAATCAGGGCAATTATATAGGAGAGTATCAGAAGGGCAAGAGAATATCACATTTAAACTTTCCATCAAATCCACACTCCCTGTGGAATGGGTTTATTTGTGTTAACAAAACCACCTCACTCTCGGCCGATCTCACAGTCAAACAGTCCAAATCTCCAAGAGAGGGTCAAAACTGCAGGTCTCGTGTCTCTGCTAAAATCGCACAGCGAAAGCCCCGGAAGAGAGAGTCAGCAGAACTGCTTTTGTGGTGTCCTGCATGTTGTGTCAGCCGTGGCTCAGTGGGCAGCGCCCTCACCTCCGAGTCAGAAGGTTATGGGTTCAAGTCCCACTCCAGAGACTTGAGCACAAAATCTAGGCTGATTCTCCCAGTGCAGTACTGAGGGAGCGCTGCACTGTTGGAGGTGCTGGCCTAGAAATTCATTAAGGCGCTGCCAGCTTTGCGCCCAGTTAACGCCTAAAGGGTGAGTTTGCACCAAAAATGAGTTTGCGCAGATATTCAGCGCAGTGGTATTGGCGGCGGTAGCCGTTAGCGCTGCGCCGGCACCGATGATGTCATCGGTGTGCGCAGTGCCCCGGTTCCGCCCCGAAACCACGCCGATCCCCATATTTAGTTGCAGCCGCCTCCTCCGAAGCGGCCGCAAACAGCGACCAGAAAACAGGGCCGTCCTGCAGCCTTAGTGGGGCGCTTTAAAGCGGACGGTGTGGCCGGCCGCTTTTGCGGCGGCAGCCTGCCCGCACCTCTTTCCCCGGCCTCCTCCACCCCCCCCCCGCGGCATTGCCGGCTGCTTTCCGCGAGCCTGGCACTTCTCCGTGGTGCCGGGCTCATTTGCCAGCACTATCCAGCGGCGATCTCCCCGTTGCAGGCAGCTCCCCCTTAAGAGAAGGAGGAGGCCTGCAGTACCGCAGCCTGCCGCTGCGCAGCACCTGGCGCAGCGGCGCCAAGAGCGGTGATATTCAGTGTCAGTGTGCCAAGTGGAGGCGGGCACACCCTGGTATAGCGCCCGATTCCGAATTGGGGCGCTAACAATGAATATCTGGTGATCGCTATAGGCTTCCCGCCCAGCGCTAACTTTAGGGCGCTAGCCAGCTGGCGAGCCCAAAGTGAATTTCTAGGCCGCTGTCTTTCGGATGAGTCTTTAAACTGAGGCCCCGTCTGCTCTCAGGTGGATGTAAAAGATCCCATGGCACTATTGTGAAGAGGAGCAGGGGAGTTATCCCCGGTGTCCTGGCCAATATTTATCCCTCGACCAGCATCACATAAAACAGATTATCCGGTCAATATCACATTGCTGTTTGTGGGAGCTGGCTGTGCGCAAATTGGCTGCCGCGTTTCCTACATTACAACAGTGACTGAACTTCAAAAGTACTTCATTGGTTGTAAAGCGCTTTGGGACGTCTGGTGGTGGTGAAAAGCGCTGTATAAATGTAAGTCTTTATGTTCATTAGGGCCCATCACCATTTTATGCTTTGCGCAGTGTTGCCAAGGTAAAAAAGCTCTTGTAAGACAGAGCACTATTTTTAAACCGTATACAGAGGAAATGACTCCTTGGTGCGGTGAAATGACCACACTCACCATTTTATAAAAATATTGATGCAGACACAAAGGTCAAGCCTGCTGCAGGTGTAATCTTTTCCCAGTGATGTGCCTCAATAAATCCGAGACTCGATGTTAGCGAAACAAAACAAGGCTTTTATTGACTTAGAAGGTAACACACAGAGGAGAATGTATCTTCCATCCAGAGGTCTGCCGTACTGGATGTGCTGCAGGCTGGGCCAGCTTACATAGGAGCCAGGTATGGGCGGAGCCCTACACACAGTACAATACAATGGAAATGAAACTGAAACCAACCACAGTCACAGGCAGAGAAATACTGATGAGTGATGAATGGAATATTTCATCACATTCACCCCTTCTATAGATTTAGTCTGTTCGGGGGTTTGATAGTCCTCTGCGACCGACGTGGCTGTTGTGGTGCCGCGGGTGTCGGCTGGGTGTCCCCGGTGGCCTCCTGGGTCTCTGCCGGGGGTGCCGCCAGGGTTGTTGAAGGGGTAGTTGGTGGGGGTACCGTTGGTCGATGTTCTTCCGGGGGTGATAAAAGAGTAGTGGGTGGGTAAGAGTTGCTGTGGGCGTTGTTGCTGCTGTTGTCATGGTTGTTGTCGTTACCGGCTGGGGCGACGTCTTTTATGGACACGGTGTCCTCCCTTCCGTCGGCGTGCCGGACATACGCGTATTGGGGGTTGGTGTGGAGTAGGTGCACTGACTCCACGAGAGGGTCCTTCTTGTGGCCCCTCACATGCCTTCGCACGAATACCGGACCTGGGGTGGAGAGCCATGATGGCATGGATACGCCTGAGGTGGATTTCCGGGGAAAGACAAACATTTGCTCGTGAGGCGTGGCATTAGTGGCAGTACACAATAGCGACCGTATCGAATGGAGCACATCTGGGAGGACTTCCTGCCAGCGGGAGATAGGGAGGCCTTTGGTCCTTAGAGCTAGTGTGACTGCTTTCCATACTGTCCCGTTCTCTCGCTCCACTTGACCGTTACCCCGGGGGTTGTAGCTGGTGGTACGGCTCGTGGCAATCCCCCTGGACAGCATGTACTGGCGTAGCTCTTCACTCATGAAGGACGCCCCCCTATCTGTATGGATGTAGCTCGGCATACCGAACAGGCAGAACAGGCTGTTGAGGCATTTAATGACCGTGGCGCTGGTCATGTCTGGGCAGGGGAAGGCGAATGGGAAACGGGAGTATTCGTCCACAATGTTCAGGAAGTAAACATTGCGGTCGACGGACGGGAGGGGGCCCTTGAAATCTAAGCTGAGCCGCTCAAAGGGCCGTGTAGCTTTGATTAAGTGGGCTCTATCTGGGCGGTAGAACCGAGGCTTGCACTCAGCGCAAGTGCGACAGTTCCTGGTCAGGGACCGAACTTCCTCAATCGAGTAGGGTAAATTGCGGGACTTTATGAAGTGGAACAGCCGCGTGACCCCTGGGTGGCAGAGGTCATTGTGGAGGGTCTGTAGCCGATCCCCGGTGGCGCTGGCACACATCCCTCGTGAGAGGGCATTGGGGGATTCGTTAAGGGCCCCTGGCCGGTAAATGATGTCATAATCGAAGGTGGAGAGCTCGATCCGCCACCTAAGAATCTTATCATTTTTAATCTTCCCCCTCTGTTTATTATTGAACATAAACGCTACCGACCGCTGGTTGGTAAGTAGGGTGAAGCGTTTGCCGGCTAGGTAGTGGCGCCAGTGGCGCACTGCCTCCACGATGGCTTGGGCCTCCTTTTCTACAGAGGAGTGTCTGATCTCGGGCCCTTGGAGGGTCCTCGAGAAGAAAGCTACGGGCCGCCCCGCCTGGTTGAGGGTGGCCGCCAAGGCAAAGTCAGACGCATCACTTTCCACTTGAAAGGGAGTGTTCTCGTCCACTGCCTGTAGTGTGGCCCGCTCAATATCCTGCTTAATGCTTTTGAAGGCGGCATGGGCCTCAGCAGAGAGCGGAAAAGAGGATGCTTTCAAGAG
Organism: Somniosus microcephalus; assembly: GCF_052327205.1. Classification (NCBI taxonomy): domain Eukaryota; kingdom Metazoa; phylum Chordata; class Chondrichthyes; order Squaliformes; family Somniosidae; genus Somniosus; species Somniosus microcephalus. The sequence goes on from NW_028225179.1 coordinate 158,718,734, forward strand.
GGGGTGGGCTTTGTCAGAGTAGTTGGGGACCCATTGGGAATAATAAGAAAATAACCCCACGCACCTTTTCAGGGCTTTGGGAGTGTTGGGCAGGGGCAGCTCCCGTAGGGGGCGCAATCGGTCGGGGTCTGGTCCGATTTCCCCATTCTCCACCACGCTGCCTAGTATGCAGAGGCGCGTGGTGTTGTAAACGCACTTGTCCTCGTTGTAGGTGAGGTTGAGTTTTTGTGCGGTTTTCAGGAACCTCTCGAGGTTCGAGTCGTGATCCTGCTGGTTGTGACCGCAGATGGTGACGTTGTTGAGGTAGGGGAAGGTTGCCTGCAAGTGGTAGTCATCGACCATGCGGTCCATCTCCCTCTGGAAGACCGAGACCCCATTCGTCACCCCAAAGGGGACTCTGAGGAATTGGTAGAGGCGTCCGTTCGCCTCGAAGGCGGTGTACGGGCGGTCCTCTGGTCTGATAGGGAGCTGGTGGTACGCTGACTTGAGGTCGATGGTGGAGAACACCCGGTATTGGGTGATTTGGTTCACCATTTCTGATATGCGGGGTAGCGGGTAGGCATCTGGTTGGGTGTACCTGTTGATCGTTTGGCTATAGTCGATCACCATCGTTTCTTCTCACTACCCCTTACCACCACCACTTGGGCGCGCCACGGGCTATTGCTGCATTCAATAATGCGCTCTTTCAGGAGCCTGTCTACCTCGGTCGCGATAAACCGCCTGTCCTCCCAGCTGTACCTCCTGCTTTTGGTTGCTATTGGCCGGCAGTTAGGGGTAAGGTTCGCGAATAGCGAAGGCGGCTTTACCTTCAGGGTAGCCAGACCGCACACTGTGAGGGGTGGCTGGGACCCACCGTAATTGAGCGTGATGCTTTGGTGGTAGCACTGGAAATCCAGGCCCAAGATCACGCTCGCACATAGATTCTTCATGATTAATACTTTAAAATTATCATATACAGTTCCGTTAACGGACAATTGTACCGTGCAGTAACCCATAATGGTCGATGTCTGGGTTTTATCAGCCATAGAGATGGTACCCCGAGTAGGGACCACCTTTAGGGAGAGTTGTTGTACCAGTTCAGGGTGGATAAAACTCTCCGTGCTTCCACTGTCAATTAAACATTTAACCCTGCACCCGTTTACCTCGATGTCCACCATTGATTTGGATAGCGGGTGCGGCCTGGTCTGGTCCACTGTGACCGATGCCACTGTAGGGCCCTGATCGAGACAAGATGGCGTCCACGCTGTCTGCTCACAAGATGGCGGACCCCACGAGGTCGGGCAAGATGGCGTCCAAGATGGCCGCTCCCACGGCGCACACGCGGTGGTGGCGGGTTTTCCGGCGGTGTTCCCTCTGCACACCTTCCCGAAGTGCCCCTTCTTACCGCACTTAAAGCAGGTGGTGCCTTTCGCCGGGCACAGGTTTCTGGTGTGCTTCGGCTGCCTGCAGAAGTAGCAGTTGAGTCCCCGACGCGTCGCGGCTGTCGTAGGGCTTCTGGGGGGAGAGCGGGGCCCCGACGGTGTCGGGCTGCCGGGCGGGGAAGATGCCTTCCAAGATGGCGGCGCCCTTGGTGCACACGTGGCGGCGTGGACGGCGCGGGCTGAAGAGTAGGCGTCCGAGTTTCTCTGGGCTACATCCAGGGATCGTGCTGTGTCCGCAGCCTGTTTCAGGTCCAATCCCGTTTTTTCCAGCAGTCTCTGCCGGATGTAAGTGGAGCTGAGGCCTGTGATAAAGGCGTCACGAACAAGCTCGTCAGTGTACACTGCGGCTTTTACATCTTGGCACTTGCAGTCTTTGCCAAGCGTTTTCAGGGTGCCTAAGAACTCCTCCACCGATTCCCCAGGTCGCTGTGCGCGAGTAGCGAGCAGATGCCTAGCATACACCTCATTCGTAGGCTGCTGGTAATGCACCTTTAAGATGTCGCAGGTGGCCGGGTACGTGTCGGCGTCTTGGATGAGGGGGTAAACCCGGTGGCTTACCCAATTCCGCAGAATTCCGAGTTTTATACTCGCAGCGTCCGTAGCGTCTTTGACGGCTGCGGAATTGTCCAGGAAGAATTCCATACACATAAACCAGTGTCCGAAGCGTGCCGATGCGTCCGAAGCATGCTGGTCCAAATCCAAACGTTCGGGTTTCAAGAGTTGATCCATTGTGTTGAAAATTAAGTCAATAAAATTGATGTGCCTCAATAAATCCGAGACTCGATGTTAGCGAAACAAAACGAGGCTTTTATTGACTTAGAAGGTAACACACAGAGGAGAATGTATCTTCCATCCAGAGGTCTGCCGTACTGGATGTGCTGCAGGCTGGGCCAGCTTACATAGGAGCCAGGTATGGGCGGAGCCCTACACACAGTACAATACAATGGAAATGAAACTGAAACCAACCACAGTCACAGGCAGAGAAATACTGATGAGTGATGAATGGAATATTTCATCACACCCAGCAGCCAGTATGCTCGGTTAAAATAAAGCTGCAGGCTTTGAAATGGGCCTACCAAGGCAAAAATTCCAGCTTGAACCAATTTCCCAATACAAATTAAATGAGATTTAATGAGCTCGGGGGAAGAGGAAAGACTGCGCAAGTGGTAGAGCATTGATTCAGTGGCATGGTTTAGCTCACCACGCTGGAGTAAGTATTTAATACCAGACAAAAACATCAGCAAAAAAAGGCTCACATACAAGTTTAACTTGCTTGGCAAAGTGCTCGCAAATGAGACACGTGTTCCTTCTGAAATTGGGACAGAAATACAGTACTACGCATCACCTCACACTTGTACAGAGCTGCTTTTCAAATGGGCTTTGCACATCTCCCTACTACAGAGTTAGTGTAGAATTACAGCACACAAACAGGCCGTTCGGTCCAACTGGGCCGTGCCGGTGTTTATGCCCCACACGAGCCTCCTCCCACCCCATTCGGCATATCCTTCTATTCCTGATGTGTCCTGGCCAATATTTACCCCACAACCAACACCACCAGAACTGCCCCCAACTCCTGCTGTCTATTTTTCTGGATACCAATTTGTTTTTTTTATAAACTCAGAAGTCCCGCTCCAGAACCTTGAGCACAAAAGTCTGGGCTGACACTCCCAGTGCAGTACTGAGGGAGTGCTGCACTGTCGGAGGTGCCTCTTTCGGATGAGACCTTAACCCAAGGCCCAGTCTACCCTCTCAGGTGGATGTAAAAGATCCCATGGCACTATTTTGAGGAAGAGCGGGGGGAGTTATCCCCGGTGTCCTGGCCAATATTTATCCCTCAATCAACATCACTAAAACAGAGATTATCTGGTCATGATCACATTGCTGTTTGTGGGAGCTTGCTGTGCACACATTGGCTCCCGCCTTTCCTACATTATAAGCGTGAGCACATTTCAAAAGTACGTCCAGATCACACCAATTCGCTGTATAAAATTAAAAGTTTCATGTCATTGCAAACACAATTTAAATGAGTTTCCCCTCTGTGTAATAATCCACTACAAAGTTCAACACATTATAGTACAGACTGTAACAAACACCTTCCCCACCACATCCCCACCAAAACGCCCCACCCCCGTCCTCCTCCCCCCAACCCCCCTCCTCCTCCTCCCCCCACCCCCTCCTCCCCCCCACCCCCTCCTCCTCCCCCCAACCCCCCTCCTCCTCCTCCCCCCACCCCCCCTCCTCCCCCCCACACCCCCCCTCCTCCCCCCAAACCCCCTCCTCCCCCCTCACACCCCTCCTCCCCCCCACACCCCTCCTCCCCCCCACACCCCTCCTCCCACCCTCCCCCTCACCCCACTCCTCTTCCTCCTCCCACCCACCCCCTCCACCACCCCACCACCCCCTCCCCCCACCACCCCACCACCCCCTCCCCTCCTCTTCCCCTCCCCTCCACTCCCCTCCTCCTCCTCCCCACCGCCCCTCCTCCTCCTCCCTCCCACCCCACCCCCTCCTCATCCCTCCCACCCCACCCCCTCCTCATCCCATCTCCCTCACCCCCCATTCAACCTCCTCACCCCCTGATCCCTCCTCTCCCATTTCCCCTCCTCCTCACACCCCTCCTCCTCACCCCCCTCCTCCTCCTCACCTCCCCTCCTCCTCCTCACCCCTCCTCCTCTGTAGATTGGGCCTATACTCTCTGGAGTTTAGAAGAATGAGAGGTGAGCTCACTGAAACATACAAGATTCTGAGGGGGATTGACAGGGTCGATGCTGAGAGGTTGTTTCCCCTGGCTGGAGAGTCTAGAACTAGGGGTGACAGTCTCAGGATAAGGGGTCGGCCATTTAAGACTGCGATGAGGACTTTCGTCTCTCAGAGGGTTGTGAATCTTTGGAATTCTCTCCCCCAGAGGGCTGTGGATGCTCAGTCATTGAGTATATTCAAGACAGAGAGCGAGAGATTTTTGGACTCTGGGACGATCAAGAGATATGGGTGTGGTGCATGTGCCTTTAAGAGCCCCCTGTGTACTGTAATGCCGGTAGTGGCCACTCGGGCTATATAAGCCTGTATAGTGTCTTGTATCTTTTAGTTCACCTCCAGACTTTGTTCAGTAAACACCTGTTAAACCAACTCATGCATTCCGTGTCTCCATTAACACACGGACACAACAGTGGCGACGAATTGGAAACGGACTTACCTGCAATTCGGCAGCACCTCAAGGAGATCGATTCCTCAGATGAAAGTCGAAGAAAAACAAGAACGAAAATTTTTTTAAAAACTGTGGTTTCACCAGCTAGCCGAGCTGGTGGCATGTACTGCAATAATCCTTCCTGGGCAGCAGGCTGGGGCTCCATCGGCTGGCTCTGCAGCGGGGCCGAGCAGCGAAGGCGGCGGCAAACGGAGACAGAGGGTGGAGCACTCGGGAGATGGCCGGCGCTGCAAAGCAGGGCGGCATTCGGACCAAGCAGAGGGAGGGAAAAGTCCCAGAGAGTCCGGCAGGAACGAGTCTCTACCTATTAAAAATACCTAGGTAAATAAAAACTGCGGAGAACAGCGTTGTCAGAAGCGGCAGCGGCGGGAGGCGCCATTTTTTTTCTGCGGGGAAGAAAGGAAAGCGCGGGAGGCGCCATTTTTTTTTCAGGATGCCTAAGACTGGCAATATTACTGATTTCGATAGCGATATAGAGGATTGGACCACATATGTGGAAAGAGTGGAGGTATATTGCACAGCGAATGAAATAGAGGATGATAAAAAGGCATCGGTACTTCTAAATCTAATGGGCGCAAGGACATACAGGCTGTTACGAAACTTAATCACTCCAGCCAAACCGATGGACAAGAATTTTAAGGAGATTGTTGATACCCTACACTGCCAATTCGGGGCAGGACTGGCAGATTCTCTACCAGACAACTTCGTCTGCGGTCTCCTAAGTGAAGGAACACAAAAAAGGCTACTTTCTGAGAAAGATTTGACACTGGACAAGGCTTTCAGTGTAGCTGTATCATACGAAGCAGCAGCAAGGGGAGCTGCAGAGATACAGCAAAAGCCACAGGACTGCGGCACCCATGAAATGACATGGGGTTTCGAGAGATGTTATCGCTGCGGCAGATCCACCCATTACCAGAGGGACTGCTGGTTCAAGGACAAAGCATGCGGGCAATGCGGAAAGATGGGACACATTACACATGTATGCCAATCTGGAAACAAAAAATCCACTGACAGAAAAAAATCAATAAGGAAAAGGACAGAAAGGTACAAATGATGACGGACAGTAGCTCCGAAGACCAGAAGAGCGATAGCGACTCCGGAAACAAGAGACTAAGCCCTCTCAAATTACATAATGTAATTGCCAAAGAAGATTACCAGACCATTTGGGTTACCCTCACGATAGCGGGGTCCCCAGTTAAAATGGAGCTAGATACAGGATCAGCTCTGACCGTCATAAGTCGACGGGATTACGAGCGGCTATTTCCGCATATACCTTTGAAAGACACATCCATTATCTTGAAGACATATACGGGGCAGAAAGTATACCCCAGAGGGAAAATAAGGGTGCCTGTTGTATACAACGGCAAGGAAATACAGAAGTTGTATTTATACATTCTGCAAGATGGTGGTCCACCACTGTTGGGACGTGAATGGATCAGGAAGATACGTTTAGACTGGCACTCCATTCAGGCACTGACGGTGACCAGTGAGAAAAAAAATGATGATGACGTCAAACCTGAACGATTAAAAGACATCTTGGCCAACGCCAAAGAAATGTTTCAACAGGAACTAGGGACCTTGAAAGGCGTCACCGCCTCAATAAAAGTGGAAGATGCGGCAATTCCCAAGTTTTTTAAGGCAAGGCCGGTGCCATACACAATTCGTCCAGCAGTCGAGGCAGAGCTGGAGAATTTGGAAAAGGCAGGCGTGTTATCCAAGATAGATTGGAGCGAGTGGGCAACACCCATCGTCCCGGTCATGAAGAAAATGTTGAATAATGATAAACCTGAAGAACAGAGAAAAATTCGCATCTGTGGGGACTTGAAGGTGACTGTAAACCTGGTCCTTCACACGGTACAGTATCCTCTTTCGAGGATAGAAGATATTTTCGCCTCACTATCCGGAGGGAAACGTTTCACCAAAATTGACTTGGCACAGGCATATCTACAGATGGAGGTTGAGGAGGCCTCTAAAAAGTATCTCACGATAAACACACACAAAGGCCTCTACCAGTACAATCGACTGGTTTTCGGAGTAGCATCAGCTCCAGCTATCTGGCAAAGGGCTATGGAGCAAGTCCTGCAAGGGATTCCGGGGACTCAATGCTACCTAGACGACATCCTTGTAACAGGAGAAAACGACAACGAGCACCTTGCCAATTTGGAGCAGGTGCTCACTAGGCTGAGAGAACGGGGCCTACGAGCAAATCGCCCCAAGTGCGAATTTTTCCAGAAACAAATATCATATTGTGGCCACATAATTAACGAAGAAGGGTTGCATAAGTCACCTGAAAAAATTGAAGCGGTCATAAAAGCCCCAGCACCTGAAAATGTCTCACAATTAAGGTCGTCCCTGGGATTGATAAATTACTATCATAAGTTTTTACCGAACTTGTCAACTGTTCTGCACCCTCTTAACGAACTGCTACAAACGGGAGTAATTTGGAAATGGAGCGAAGACTGTAAACGTGCCTTCCTTAAATGTAAAGGCTTGATCACGTCCAAGGAAGTTTTGGCTCATTACAACCCATCACTGCCAATCAGACTGGCGTGCGATGCATCCCCTTATGGTGTAGGAGCGGTACTATCGCATAGATTCCCTGATGGCTCGGAGCGGCCGATAGCTTTTGCGTCACGCTCATTGAACTCAGCTGAGCGTAACTATGCCCAGATCGACAGGGAAGCACTCAGCCTGGTATGGGGAGTGAAGAAATTCAACCATTACCTACATGGACAAAAATTTACCTTGTTGACTGACCATCAACCCCTCATCTCCATATTCAACCCTAAAAAGGGCGTTCCCATTATGACAGCGCAAAGGCTACAGAGGTGGTCCCTTTTCCTAGGGGCACACCAATATGACATAGAATACAAAGGATCAAAACAGCATGGAAATGCTGACGGTTTATCGCGTCTACCGTTGCCAATGGTAGAAGAGGCACCTACAGTGGACCCAGTGGAAATGTTCCACTCAACCATAGTGGAATGTCTACCAGTAACAAATTCTACCATTGAAAAGGAAACGAGAAATGACCCGACTCTCTCACGAGTCTACGATTTAACGGTGAAGGGATGGCCAGCACATGGCGAACCATTGTTGCCAGCATTCTCGCAAAGAAGAGAACAGCTGTCAGTGTGCCGAGGAACCTTGATGTGTGGATCCAGAGTGGTGATTCCACCCAAACCCCAGGATAAAGTGCTAAAGGAGCTTCACGAGGGGCATCTGGGTGGAGTGAAAATGAAGAACCTAGCCAGAGCATTTGTATGGTGGCCAGGTATCGATGGAGACATCAAAGAAATGACCAAGGGCTGTCTAGGATGCCAGAAGGTCCAAAACGTCCCACCACAAGCCCCTCTACATCCATGGGAGTGGCCCTCATCTCCATGGCAAAGGGTACACATCGACTTTGCTGGTCCATTTATGGACTCAATGTTATTAATCGCGGTTGGTGCACACTCCAAGTGGCCGGAGGTAATAAAGATGTCCTCCACCACCACGGAAAAAACCATCACAGTATTAAGGACCATATTTGCCAGGAATGGGCTGCCTGAACAGATCTGTTCTGATAATGGACCGCAATTTGTGTCCGAAGAATTCAGGAAGTTCTTAAAAAACAATGGGGTTAAGCACTACACGTCCGCCCCATACCATCCCGCCACCAATGGATTGGCTGAAAGGTTTGTCCAGACCTTCAAGAAGGCCATAAAGGCCATGGGTAATGTAGACATAAATCTACAGCATAAGGTAGATAACTTCTTGTTTGCATACAGGAATGCAACACATGTGGTTACAAACCAAACTCCTGCCATGATGTTTTTCAATAGAAGACTAAGATGCCGGCTGGATTTGATCAAGCCAAACATCAGAAGGGACGTAGAGAACCGGCAACTTCAAGGCATGAATGAAAGGCCAACTAGAACCTTCCAGATAGGTCAACAAGTTTTGGCCCGGGACTACCGTACCGGGAAATGGCAGCCTGGAACTATTTGCACATGACTAGGACCGCTGATGTATACCGTGGACATTGGAGAAAGCATAATAAGGCGCCATGCTGACCAGATCATAGAGTCATCCGAAAAGGGACAACCTACACCACAACTCTACATGCCTAATGATGAAGCAGAGATACCCATAGTATCTACCTCCGATCCGGTAATACTGGAACCAGATGAACCCGACACTGGCATTCAAGCCGAATCGACCTTGCCAAAAGAACCTACTACACCACCGAAAACTACTACACCACCGAGGCGTTATCCGAACCGAGTCAGGAAGCCTCCAGAGAGACTGACTTATAATTGATTAACTGCAGCAAATGTGTAGATTATTGTTCTTGTACACATGTTAATAACAATTACATAAAATGTTATGTACTGGTTGTCTAAAAGGGGAGGAATTGTGGTGTATGTGCCTTTAAGAGCCCCTGTGTACTGTAATGCCGGTAGTGGCCACTCGGGCTATATAAGCCTGTATAGTGTCTTGTATCTTTTAGTTCACCTCCAGACTTTGTTCAGTAAATACCTGTTAAACCAACTCCTGCATTCCGTGTCTCCATTAACACCCGGACACAACAATGGGAATCGAGCGGGAAAGTGGAGTTGAGGTTGAAGATCAGCCATGATCTTATTGAATGGCAGAGCAGGCTCCAAGGGCCGTATGGCCGACTCCTGCTCCTATTTCTTATGTTATGCTCTTATTTTCCTGTCTAGTAGATTCTCAACTCAGAAGCAAGACTGCACCAATATTATGCACAGATTTGTTTTGAACTAACCGTTTACCAGAGGGAATATATTCTGCTTCAACACAGCAGACACGCAGAATATATTCCCTCTGGTAAATGGTTAGTTCAAAACAAATCTGGACAAAGTGCCTGGATATTTCCATTAATCTAACATTGCCAGACAAATGAAATTTTAAAAAACAGGCCAATTATATAGGAGAGTATCAGAAGGGCAAGAGAATATCACATTTAAACTTTCCATCACATCCACGCTCCCTGTGGAACGGGTTTATTTGTGTGAACAAAACCACCTCACTCTCAGCCGATCTCACAGTCAAACAGTCCAAGTCTCCAAGAGAGGGTCAAAACTGCAGGTCTCATGCCTCTGCTAAAATCACACAGCGAAAGCCCCAGGAGAGAGAGTCAGCAGAACTGCTTTTGTGGTGTCCTGCATGTTGTGTCAGCCGTGGCTCAGTGGGCAGCACCCTTACCTCCGAGTCAGAAGGTTGTGGGTTCATAGTCCCACTCCAGAGACTTGAGCACAAAATCTAGGCTGACACTCCCAGTGCAGTACTGAGGGAGCGCTGCACTGTCGGAGGTGCCATCTTTCGGATGAGACTTTAAACTGAGGCCCCGTCTGCTCTCAGGTGGATGTAAAAGATCCCATGGCACTATTGTGAAGAGGAGCAGGGGAGTTATCCCCAGTGTCCTGGCCAATATTTATCCCTCAATCAACATCACTAAAACAGAGATTATCTGGTCATTATCACATTGCTGTTTGTGGGAGCTTGCTGTGCACAAATCGGCTCCCGCCTTTCCTACATTATAAACGTGAGTACATTTCAAAAGTATGTCCAGATCACACCAATTTGCTGTATAAAATTAAAAGTTTCATGTCATTGCAAACACAATTTAAATGAGTTTCCCCTCTGTGTAATAATCCACCACAAAGTTCAACACATTATAGTACAGACTGTAACAAACACCGTAAACCCATCCCCCTCTCCTCCTCACCCCAGTCCCCCTCCCCTCCTCCTCACCCCAGTCCCCCCCTCCTCACCCCAGTCCCCCCTCCTCACCCCAGTCCCCCCTCCTCCTCACCCCAGTCCCCCCTCCTCCTCACCCCAGTCCCCCCTCCTCCTCACCCCAGTCCCCCCTCCTCCTCCTCACCCCTGTCCCCCCTCCTCCTCACCCCAGCCCCCCCTCCTCACCCCAGTCCCCCCTCCTCCTCACCCCAGTCGTCCCCCCCTCCTCCCCCCAATCGTCCCCCCCCCAGTCATCCCAGTTGTACCCCCCCAGTCATCCCCCTCCTCCTCACCCCAGTCCCCGTCCCCCTCCTCCTCACCCCAGTCCCCCCCTCCCCACCCCAGTCCCCCCTCCCCCTCCTCCCCCCCAGCCAATCCGCATCCACCGGGAGAGCCCTGCCCCTCACACTGAGTGACAGGTGCTCCGGCCAATCCGCTTCCCCAAGGTGTTCCTCAGCGTGCCGCCACTGGCCAATCAACACCGCCGGGAGGCGGGGCTTGCGGCGATGATTTGGGTTGACCTTTTTTATTTAACTCTGGTAGTACTTGTTACAACACATCAACTTCATAATAAATCCATTACATTCATTAACCACAATAAGGCTAAGCCTTAAAAAAACAGCTTTAAGATTAACAGTACAAATACAATAATAAATTTTTTCAGACAAATACAATGTTAACAATACAAGTACCCATAGTAAAAAACAATACATACCAGTCCTACTGGCAATCTAGTAACTCTTCATTTTTGTTTGGTATAACCTGTTGTCCTTTTTTTTTAAATTTTAACATTCAAGTACAACAGTACTTATACAACTCAACAGTTACATAGTAAATGCATTACATTCATTGACCAATTATGGTCAACAATATTAATACAACAATAAATTTTACAGGTAAATCAAATGTTTACAGTACAAACTGCAACTATTTAATAAACCAAGAATCCGTACACACCAGTCCAACTGGCATTGTTCAATCATTCATTCATTCCTCCATTCGTCCGTTCGTTCGCTCAAGCGTAAGTTCCATGTGCATGACGGCAACATGTGTGCCGTTTCTATCTGCGTGCATGCCTATGTGTTCGTTCATCTGTCCGGCAGACTTCACGCTCACCAAGCGGGCCTTCTTCACCTGGGGAGCGGGCCCTTCATTCGGTTGAACGTAAGTTCCATTGTGTATGTGTGCGTATCATTTGTCTATCTGTGTGCATGCGTGTGTTCGTTCATCCGTCCGGCAGGCCTCACACTCACCAAGTAACCCCCGTCCTGGGGAGCGGGCCCTTCATTCGGTCGAATGTAAGTTCCATTGTGTATGCGTGCGTGCGGCATATATTTGTATCCGCATGTGTGCGTTCACTAGAGCGTTTGTTCGTTCGATTAAGGAAGGCTTTAACATTAAACACCACCACAATATACAAAGTCCCACAACCATATCAAAAAATCACTTCAAGTAAACTACTTTTAACCAGAACCCGAAAACTTCTTCAACAAACAAGTAATACCAGTTCAACGCCAGTCCTATTGGCACTCTAATAACTCCTCGTCTTCACTTGATGTTATCCAACCATATAATGTCATAATCCTTATCCACAGTCTTCAACCTTTCCATAGAAAAGAAGCCGACCACTTTCTCAAATCCTGTAAAAGAGGAAAACAACTACTGAAATTTCCTTCTTCTTGCTGTTATCACTCACAGGACCCAACCATCAAGACATTCATTATCCCTTGCCGATATTACTTTGTTTTGCCTTTTATCTTCCTTTTATTTTCCTTTTTCACTTTTAATCCATTCTCTTTTCCCATCTTTTGGCTGCTCAAGCACCATACCATAGATGGGAACAGTCTGTCTTTCCTCCACCAAAATGGCGGCACAAACCCGATCCCATCACCAGAACAAAGCCGGACGTCGAAGTAGGCGGGTCAAAAACCCAAAAGGGGAAGTCCCGCCTTCTTCCTGACAGGTTCGGCAAAATCTCCCCCGATGAGCCGATTGGCCTCCTGTGCTGCCTGAGTCTTTAATTCTATATGATCCTGATTTGCACTTTGAATGAGCCGAGCACCTGATTCGGGATTGCAATAGTCCCAGCGATCGGTCTGGGGAAATGTTGCCGTGGCCACAGCACCGAGGTGGTACATCACTGCCCACCATTTTGGGGTAAAACCACCTTGTTTCTGCCAGTGGGAGGCCTGAAAACTTTCCCCAAAGAGTCATCAACATGTGGAGTGAAGTTCCAGAGAGAGCAATGGAGACAAAAACCCTGGAATCATTCAAGAAACTATTCAACACTACAATGGCGGGAAGTTAAGATCTCTCGATGGATCAGGTTGGTCAGAATGGCCTTCCTCATCTGTAATTATCTTGGTCTCTTGGTTCTTCTGTATGCTTCCAAGTGTCAATGGGACTAACTTCATATCAATGTCCATAAATACACAGAAATGTAACTTTCCAGGTTAATTTTGTTTCTGTCATTGTCACAGCGAGAATATTGAGACGTTGATACTCTTGCGATCACTTTGATATGATTGATCTTGCTACAACTAGCCTGACAATCTATTAAGCTCAGAACACTCAGTGTGAGCGGAGAGCTGTCTGTATTAGATTAGAAGGCAGCTTATCAGAACAGGAAGCAATGCATGCTCTTTGCAGAAGTTTTATGTAACTCAATAATTTACCTGCATGATTACTATCCCATTTTATTCTGCCAACTATCTCAAATTAATAATCACTGGCTATGACTATAAAAAGATAAACTTGCATTGCCTTTACGCCTTTCACAACCTCAGCAAGTGCTTTACAGCCCTAGATCACTCAGTAGGTCACGGAAACAACTGTCCAGTGCTGGTCAGTTCTGCAATTTGACCAGAGGAAACCCATTAATTGGGACTGTGCTCGTAAACGCTCACTGTGAAATTGCAGCGAATAGCAATGACGTTAGTGAAAGACTAGTAACTAGCGCTTGGACTCCCTGCTTTAGAGATTTTGCCTGACAAGACTGTTTTCTTTTCATTTGCTTTATTTGAATTGTTAGATTAATGAAGTAATAAAGATGGTGAGACTGCTCTAAAATCATGTGATCGCTGGTTGAATGCATTTTCATGAAGAACAGAAAAATCCAGGAAGGAATTCTGGGTGAAATTGGTCTTGGGCGGTAATGCAACATTTCCAGAAAATTGGGCGGGTGTAAAACTGCCGATTCACCATCGCCTGTTTTATGCGACTGCCCAAAGACCAATTTTACGCCCGTCCAGTCTGGTTTCCTGGGAGTGATGTGAACTTGAGGTGAAATTTCCAGGAGTCCCTTTCACCAATAGTTCGAAATAGAAGCAGAAAATGCAAACAAAATGCAGAGATATTCGGTATTAAAAATGCGAGCATTCTACAAAAATGGTGCAGTGATGTATGCAAATATAATCAATATTATATTCTACTAGCTGAAGTGCCCGGCGGTGCCGAGGCTTTTTCGAGGGCATGTTGTTGTTGGAAGAGAGAGAGAGAGCGACTGGGGGGAAGAGAGAGAGCGACTGGGGGGAAGAGAGGGAGGGGAGGGGTGGGGGGAAGAGAGGGAGGGGAGGGGAGGGAGGGGAGGGGGAGAGGAAGGGAGGGCGGGGGAGGGGGAGGGAGGGGAAGGGAGGGCGGGGAAGGGAGGGCGGGGGGAGGGGAGGGGGAAGGGAGGGGGGGAAGGGAGGGCAGGGGAGGGGAAGGGAGGGAGGGGGGAAGGGAGGGCGGGGGAGGGGAGGGGGGGATGGAGGGCGGAGGGGAGGGAGGGCGGCGGGCACCCCCCCGAGGGTCGCGACCCCCCCCCCCCCCCGAGGGTCGCGCCCCCCCCCTCCCCCGGAGGTGAAGACCGCCGATTGCGCGCGCAGCAGGAGCTGAGACGCGGCGTCTCTCTCGGCCGGCGGGCCCGGTTGCCAGGGCAACGGTGACGCTGACCAAGCCAGAGAGAGAGACGCCGCGTCTCAGCTGCTCCTGCTGCGCGCGCGGCACCGCCCCCCCGAGGGTCGCGGCCCCCCCCCCCCCCCCCCGAGGGTCGCGGCCGCCCCCCCTCCCCCCGAGGTGAAGACCGCCGATTGCGCCCGTTGCCAGGGTAACGCTGGACGCTCAGCAAGCCCCGGCAGAGAGACGTCTCAGCTCCTGCTGCGCGCGCACCCTAGCGGCGCTGGGCTGAGGCTCGGCCCTCCAGCCTTCGAGTGGGGCCGGGAGGTGCCTAGCTCGGGCGTGGGTGCGGAGGAGACGCCGAGGCTTCTAGGCCTACCTGGAAAAACGGGGAAAGGTAGGAAAATTAATGAGATTAGATAAGTTAATTACTTTCTAAATCATTTTTTTAAAAAACAATATTTGTTTTAAAAGCAACGTTTTTTTTTAAGACGCAGAAAGCGGGAAAAAGAAAGGAAAAGTTTGGAATCAAGATGGCGGCGACTCACCTCGGTTCAGAACGATAAAGCCCGGCCACACGCGCACTGATTGGCCCGGCGGCACACGCCAGCAACCCGGCGTACGATTGGTCGAGCTCGAGGTCACTCTGTCGCTAATGAGCGGATAATGAGATGCTAATGAGCAGAATGTTGAAGGTTTTTGGGATACCGCGGGCGCAATTTTAGCCCGGCCGAAACGTAAATAAGCTTAAAACCGTCTCGGAAGCGTAAGCTTTCTTTGGAGGTAACGCGCGCATAGGTACGCCCTGTAACTTTTGAGTGCATACCCGCAACGCACACGCGATGACAGACAGATAGACAGATAGACAGAATGACAGAAGTACTGATTTATATATATAGATAATAGACAGGTTAGCATTTCAGGTCCACACCCCGGAGCGGAACTGGGAGCTGAAAGATCAGCAAGGACCTGTGTAGGGCTGGGGGAAAGGAGGGGGGCGAGAAGAAACAAATGGTAGGAGGAATAAGGAGGCCTCAGACTCCTGGGGAATAAGAATCTAAATGGGTTCGAGGAGCAAAAGGATCTCAGGCTGCAGATTCACAAATCATTAAATGTAGCAACGCAAGTTAACAAGGTCATAAAATGCAAACACCGGGGTTCATGTCTAGAGGAATATAATTGAAAAGTAGAGAAGTTGTGTTAAACTTGTATAGAAGCTTGGTTAGACCACACTTGCTGTGTACTGAGCACAGTTCTGGTCTCCATATTACAAAAAGGATACAGAGGTCCGGGAGAAATTGCCAAAAAGATTGACCCAGATTATCGCAGATCTGAGAGGTTATACCACCAGGAGAGATTAAACAGGCTGGAGCTCTTTTCTCTAGAGACTGAGAGGTGCCCTGATAGAGATTGTGGTCGAGGACGCTGTGATGGTCAGTAACAGAGGGGAGGTAATGTGTGGAACTATTATTGATGGGGAATTGGGGTTGTGTTCACTGGTACCTCAGTCGGATGATTCTATCACGGGGAGCCCGGGAAGAAAGGAGCTGTCTGGGTTGCCTCTTCCCTTCCTCCTCCTCCTCTTCTGCTTCCTCCTACACCTCTTCCTCCTCCTCCTCAGCTGGTCGCTGTATGGCTGGTGGAAAGGGTTGTGCCCTCATGATACTGAGATTGTGGAGCATGCAGAAGACCATGGCGAATCTTGAGACCCACTCTGGTGAGTACCGCAGGGCTCCTCCAGAGCGGTCCTGACAGCGGAAGCGTTGATGAAGGACACCAATGGTCTGCTCTATCAGATTCCGTGGGGCAGCATGGCTCACATTATATACACGCTGCCCACGTGTAGTGTAGCAGAGTCAAGAGCTGGGTGATCAGTGGTAGCCCTTGTTGCCCAGTAGCCACCCTCTGGTTTGTCCTGGTGGCTCAAAGGCTGATGGTACCGCAGACTGCCGCAGAATGCAGGCAACATGGCTGCTGCCAGGATACCGAGCATTGCCTTGCATGATGCGCTGAGTATGGTCGCACACCAGCTGGATATTGAGGGAATGGTTGTGGTAAATCTCCGAATTGAGATGCGCTGCCCGCAGAGTGACGTGTGTGTCAGTCACTGGCACCCTGCACCATGGAGCCTGTTATCCTGGGGGAGCTGCATGCTTGCTCCGCCTGCTTCTCTCTGGAAAGACAGAATGAAATGTAACTGCCCAGCTGCGGAAACCAGCTGTGCATTCCCAGGTAGCTCCTAGGGTCGGGGAATTGATTCGGAGGGAGAGGGCCAGTGATCAGGAGAGGGTCGCTTGGACACAGCACAGGAAGGAACATGTGGTGCAGTGGATCGTACGCTGATAACAGAACCAGTCTGAGTTTCCTGCCAGTGATATATTTTGGGTTCTCCTTCTGCCCTCCTCCTTTTTCCCGATTCCCAGACTCAGATAAAATTCCCGTTAGTCTCTCAGTCTGATGATGGGCGCACTCCGAAACATCACAGACTGTCTTTTCTCTTTGTAAATGCGATTCTATTTCATTCAGATGTGAACAGCACTTGCAGGGAGTCGAGTGATCTGTGACTGGGAACCGGGTCTGGATCCACCCACAGAACCATGACACCAGCAGATTGAATCAGCAAGGACTGAAACTGATCGAGACAGCCCCTTGACATTTATGACACTTTGTGTTTCAGGGTGAGCGGCTGCAATCATTAACACAATTCAGTTTATGGATCTCTATCTCACACCGTGTATCACCAGAGGGTTTGTAGTCGGCAGTGAGTTCGGTCCGGAGCAAAGTGCCCTGGAAACTCGATCCCCGCCCATCTCCGCCTCCTCCCTCCCTCTCTCTCCCTCCCCCCACTGTCAACACTCCAGGAACCTTCACCCTCCCGGCCAGGGTTCAATTATTCCCCTCCGTGCTCTAACCGTTTGTCCTTCACACTGCTCTAGGTTGTGTCTCCCTGTGTAAAAGTCGATTGGACATGGACTAGTTTATATTAATAATAATTCCGAGTATTGCAGTGAATTTCATCGGGAAATCGCTGAGCTGAAGGTGTTCGGCAGCGCAGTAAACATGGAAACTGAAAGCGGTTTGAATCAGGAAATGCTGAGTGTGAACATGGCTTCCAGACAGCAGGACGAGAGTCTGTCCGAGGAGGCAATTTGTCCCATTTGTCTGGATTTCTTCACCGATCCGGTTTCACTGGAGTGTGGGCACAACTTCTGCCGCTCCTGTATCACAGAGTGTTGGGAAAAGAAGGAGACAAACTCCTGCCCGGAATGTGGAGAGGAGTTTCCGGAAATAAACCTCAGAGCCAGTCGGGCCTTAGCGAATCTGGCCGAGAAAGCTCGAAAATTAAAGCTGAATCCGAAAGAGAAGGAAAGTAAACTTCACTGTGAGGAACATCAGGAAGAACTGAAGCTGTTTTGTGAAACTGACAAGAAATTGATCTGTTTGATTTGTAGAGATGCGCGGGAACACAGAGAGCACCGCTTCAAGCCCATTAAAGAAGCTGTTGGAACCTACAAGGTAAAAGGAACAGATTAGATCACCTGATTATTTTATCACATTTTCATGGTCTAACTCTTTTATTCTGTGATTTTCTCTCCCAATCCCAGGGTCAGGTGAAATCTTCCTTAGATTCTCTCACAAAGAAGAAATCGGCGATTCTAGAAACGGAACGACGGCAGAAACAGAAGATTTCCGAAATTAGGGTAAATCGCCCTGTGCTGATTTTCGAAGTTTGCTTCGTTTTTTTTTGGTTTTAATGCGGAAAACGTATTATTTTTCACATTTCATTTGGTAGGAACAGTCGAGCAGTCTGCAGACCCGCATCACATCCGAGTTCGCTAAAATGCACCAGATTCTCAGTGAGAAAGAGCAGCGTTTAATCAGAGATCTCAGGGAACAAGAGGAGAACATTCTAGAAACAATGGAGAAAAACCTCCGAAAAATTCAAGAGAATTTAAATTCTATTCAGGAGAAACTCTCAAAGTTGCAGAAACAGATGGAGCAAAAAGACGAGCTGACATTTCTGAAGGTGAGGATTATATTTCAGTTTAGTTCAGTGAAAGTTCACAGTCACAAGTTGACGGGCGAGAATTTTGACATAAATGCAGCATTTTCCCAATAATTCGTCACTGATTTAAACCGATCGATTGTTTTGTCTATCCGGGGCGGATCTGCAATTTTCACCGAACTAATCGGCCTCCCACAATATCTACAGGATCCCGGGAATACCTGCAACCTCCCCGGGAATGAGTTGCCGTGATCTTGATATTTAGTCTGTAATTATTTCTGTGGTGCCCAAGTTTAATAATCTCCTGAAACTCAGATTCCAATCCAGTTCCAGTCCCATGTTGTGAGTGTGTGGGTGTGTCTGGTAGGGTGGGTGTGAGAGGCACTGTGTCTGGGAGTGACACTAGTGTTGATTTCTAGTATCTGATACTCTAATAAGATTTTTGAACTATATCCTGTTTCTATCAGAAGCATTTAATAATTTTTCGTGTAATTTCTGATGGCCTGTTTTCAAATATGCCGCTCATAGAATTACACAGAATTTTCCAGCACAGAGACCGGCCATTCGGCCCATCAGATCAATGTCAGTGTTTATGCTCCACACGAGCCTCCTCCCACCTTACTTCATCTCACCCTATCAATATATCCTTCTGTTCCTTTCTCCCTCATGTACTGATCTCGCTCCCTTTTAAATACATCGGTGCTATTCTCCTCAACTTGTGGTAGCGAGTTCCACATTCTAAACACTCTCTGAGTAAAGAGATTTCTCCTCAATTCTCCTTTGGATTCATTACTGACTCTCTTATATTTATGACCCCTCGCTTTAGACTCCCCACAAGTGGAAACATCTTCTCTACATCTGCCCCATCGAATCCTTTCATAATGTTAAAGACCTCGCTCAGGTCTCCTCTCAGTCTTCCCTTTTCTAGAGAATAATCTTTCCTGTTCACTCTTTCCTGTTAGTTGTACCCTCGCAGTTCTGGTATCATTCTTGTAAATCTCTTTTATACGTTCTCCTGTGCTTCTATATCCTTTTTGTAATATCCTCTTTCTACCTGTGTGTGGGCAGCAGTGAGAATTGGGAATTATCAGCAGCTTGTAACAATCTGGGTGTAATTTCTGCTGTCCCGATATAGACGCTCAGTCTCTGTCAACTCAGATTGTGTTTTATTTATTTCAGGAAGAAACTCGTCAGAAGATGAGGTAGGCCATGCTCTTTACTGAAACTCTGCACAGTTTGGTAAAATAGCTCAGAAAAGTGTTTATGATCAATTTATAACCAATTGTTTGATATTTGCAGGATTAGCGATGTCGGTAATAAACTGACATTAGTAGATACCGCCCTGTCTATCGGAAAATTCAACGGCCCTTTACCGTACGCAGTGTGGAGTGAAATGCTGGATTCCATTAACACCGGTAAAACTCATATCAGTTCCTTTGGCCTGATTTATATCTCATAATAATTTGATTCGTTATACATAAAAATATCATACAAAGTATCTTTTAGTACTAGTACGATAGCAAAATACTGCAGATGTTGGAAATCCGAAATAACAACAGAAAATGCTGGAAAAACTCAGCAGGTCAGGCAACATCCGTGGAGAGAAATTTGAGTTGACGTTTCGGGTTTGACCCTTCTTCAAAACTGGAGAGTACTATGTAGTTGCAAATGAACGCGGTTAAAAGCGGGCCTAGATGGAGTTAAAGTGTTATTCACGCACCAAATCCATCTTCTAAAAAGCATTGCCTTCAACTGGTCAGCTGAAAATGTCAGCTCCCCGAACATGACCAACACAGGGACCCTCAGATGAACCACAGCCTCCAGAACCCATCGATACTTTGCACACTTCAGCAACAGGAAACACCGCCCTTCCCAGCTGAACCTTTCCTCCTCTACAATACTCATCTCCTGATCCATCTCCATCTTGTGTGTCAAACTCATGTCCATGACCAAGGTCTGGACAGGAAGCCTGGGAGCGAGGCTTTCTCTGTCTGTTGAGGGAGGAGTGGTGAGGGGTATAGAGTTAGCTGGTGCTCACTGTGGACCTGGGGAGCAAGCACTGGATTGCAATCCACTTCCTGAAAGTGTCACCAAGGCTTATTCTCTCAATTGCCTTGAATCATTTCACTCGCCCTAGACAATTATGGCTTATACATCCAGGGATAGTTTCAGGGTAGAGGTATGACAATGGTGCATCACATTGAATAACCGCTGGTGTTTCGGCTCCACGTGCGGCCCCGGGTAAAGTCTGTATGTTTGCATGGACCAGGCCGGAGATATCTGGAGCTTAAGATATTGGCCAATATTTTCTTGTCCGCATTGAGGAGGGATTTAATTTTCTACGATGAGCAATGGTGGTGACCTTTCTCTTCATATGTATTAACATGATTGTGACTAAGTTAAGTGTGTCTGTGTCCTTGTCTCCAGCACATAGTGCGGGGTTTCAGTAGCGGGAGAGTAAGTTCCGCGATTAGGGCCTTGTAAAACTCGGTAGGGGACCTATTAGTTGGTGTGGGACCAGGTCACTATTTTTCCCACATTGCTCCGGCTGCTTGTCCTAGTGCCCTGTGTCCACTGGAAGCTTGTCCCGTTGGGAGTGAAGAGCACAGTTTAGGTCTCCACTCATGGTTACTGTGCTGTCCATACGTGGGGCGAGTGTGAGGATTGCTGATGTGGGGAATGTGGGGACACCTCATTCAGGACACAGAACTGAAGCTTCACTTTGGGTTCTCCTGTTATTCGAGATTCTTTAGGATGGAGCGGCCTCCTTCTCCAGGAATGTATGTCTCAGAGTAATGGGAAGGTTCCTGTTGATTAGTGTGACTATCCTCTGCTCTTGGGTCAGTAGAAGGCGGCCAGCATTGGTCCCACCCACTCACTCTCAAACTCGGTGTGTTCTGAGGGTGGTGAGGAGGATCTCCTATAGAAATGGTGCTTCCAGCTGTCCTTTTATGTCAGTCAGTTTTGTTTTGTCTGATTATGTGCTGGAGTCTGTTGAGATTCGTGGATATAATTTGATTGATGGACTGTATTCAGGGTGATGTCGGTTTGCTGTCTCCAGGGTGTATTTTCCTCTTGGGGGTGTCTCTGAATCTGGGGCCTGCCCGATTGTACCAGTTTTGTTTGAGTTCCTGTCCAGGCTGCTGTTCAGACTGATCGAGTTGTGGACCACAGCTGCTTCATCCTCTTTTTTTCTGTATATTTTCCCTTGAATTATTTATTCACTGCCCTTCATTATCTTTTCCCCTGTGGTAGCTCTTTTCCTCCCTCCATCTGCGGGATGTATTCTTGATCCTGTTATGTGTTTGTCCCCTAATACGCTAAATATACATTGGCTTTTTACCAAATAATCTGTATCCAAACCCCGTTAAACGATCTTGAAAACTTGGAAATAATGAGAAGTCGGTTTAATACTTTTCAATCATATTGATCCACCCACTATTACAGAGAATGAGATTACTGGTACAGACAGATTATACAGTGAACGTGAGATTTCTGGGACAGACAGGTCATACAGTGACCGTGAGATTACTGGTACAGACAGATCATATAGTGACCGTGAGATTACTGGTACAGAAAGATCATACACTGACCGTAAGATTACTGGGACAAACAGATCAAAAGGTTACTGTGAGATTACTGGTACAGACAGATCAGACAGTGACTGAGATTACTGGGACAGACAGAGCAAACAGTGAATGTGAGATTACTGGTACAGACAGATCATACAGTGACCGTGAGATTACTGGGACAGACAGATCATATAGTGACCGTGAGATTACTGGTACAGACAGATCATACAGTGACCATGAGATTACTTGTACAGAAAGATCATACACTCACCGTAAGATTACTGGGACAAACAGATCAAAATGTTACTGTGAGATTACTGGCACAGACAGATCAGACAGTGACTGAGATTACTGGGACAGACAGAGCAAACAGTGAATGTGAGATTACTGGTACAGACAGATCATACAGTGACCGTGAGATTACTGGGACAGACAGATCATATAGTGACCGTGAGATTACTGGTACAGACAGATCATACAGTGACCATGAGATTACTTGTACAGAAAGATCATACACTCACCGTAAGATTACTGGGACAAACAGATCAAAATGTTACTGTGAGATTACTGGCACAGACAGATCAGACAGTGACTGAGATTACTGGGACAGACAGAGCAAACAGTGAATGTGAGATTACTGGTACAGACAGATCATACAGTGACCGTGAGATTACTGGGAAAGACAGATCATACAGTATCCGTGAGATTAATGGTACAGACAGATCATACAGTGACTGAGATTACTGGAATAGACAAACCATACAGTAACCGTAAGAGTACTGGTACAGGCAGATCATACAGTGACAACGAGATTACTGGTACAGACTCATCATACAGTGACCGTGAGATTACTGTTACAGGCAGATCATACAGTGACCATGAGATTACTGGAACAAACATATCACAGTGACCTTTTTTAAAAATTCATTGATGGGATGTGGGCATCGCTGGCTAGGCCTGCATTTAGTGCCCATCCCTAATTGCCCTTGAGAAGGTGGTGGTGAGCCGCCTTCTTGAACCGCTGCAGTCCATATGGTGTAGGTACACCCACAATGCTGTTAGGAAGGGAGTTCCAGGATTTTGGCCCAGCGACAGTGAAGGAACGGCGATACAGATCCAAGTCAGGATGGTGTGTGGCTTGGAGGGGAACTTGTAGGTGGTGATGTTCCCATGCATCTGCTGCCCTTGTCCTTCTAAGTGGTAGAGGTCGCGGGTTTGGAAGGTGCTGTTGAAGGAGCTTTGGCGAGTTGCTGCAGTGCATCTTGTAGATGGTACACACTGTAGCCACAGTGCGCTGGTGGTGGAGGGAGTGAATGTTGAAGGTGGTGGATGGAGTGCCAATCAAGCGGGCTGCTTTATCCTGAATGGTGTCGAGCTTCTTGAGTGTTGTTGGAGCTGCACTCATCCAGGCAAGTGGAGAGTATTCCATCACACTCCTGACTTGTGCCTTGTAGATGGTGGAAAAGCTTTGGGGAGTCAGGAGGTGAGACACTCACCGCAGAATTCCCAGCCTCTGGCCTGCTCTTGTAGCCACAGTATTTATATGGCTGGTCCAGTTCAGTTTCTGATCAATGGTAACCCCCAGGATGTTGATAGTGGGGGATTCAGCGATGGTGATGCCATTGAATGTCAAGGGGAGATGGTTAGAGTCTCGCTTGTTGGAGATGGTCATTGCTTGGCACTTGTGTGGTGCGAATGTTACTTGCCACTTGTCAGCCCAAGTCTGAATGTTGTCCAGGTCTTGCTGCATATGGACACGGACTGCGTCAGTATCTGACGAGTCTCAAATGGTGCTGAACAGTGTACAATCATCAGCGAACATCCCCACTTCTGACCTTATGATGGAGGGAAGGTCATTGATGAAACAGCTGAAGATGGTTGGGCCTAGGACACTGCCCTGAAGAACTCCTGCAGTGATGTCATGTGATTGAGATGAATGACCTCCAACAACCACAGCCAACTTCCTTTGTGCTAGGTATGATTCCAACCAATGGAGAGTTTTCCCCTTGATTCCCATTGACTTCAGTTTTGCTAGGGATCCTTGATGCCACACTCGATCAAATGCTGCCTTGATGTCAAGGGCAGTCACTCTCACCTCACCTCTTGAGTTCAGCTCTTTTGTCCATGTTTGGACCAAGGCTGTAATGAGGTCAGGAGCTGAGTGGCCCTGGCGGAACCCAAACTGGGCTTCAACTGTATAAATCACTAGTTAGGCCTCAGCTAGAGTACTGCTTGCAGTTCTGGTCAACACAGTACAGGAAAGATGTGATTGCACTAGAGAGGGTACAGAGGAGATTTACAAGGATGTTGCGGGGAGTAGAGAATCTTAGCTATGAGGAAAGGTTGGTAGGCTGGATTTGTTTTCCTTGGAACAGAGGAGGCTGAGGGGAGACCTTATTGAGGTGTATTAACTTTCCTTGTTAGCCCCCACCCCCCACCAAATGCATTACCTCACACTTCTCCGAATTGAATTCCATTTATCACTGTTCTGCCCACTGGACCAATTTATTTATATCTTCCTGCAATCTACAGCTTCCTTCTTCAGTATCAACCACACAGCCGATTTTAGTGTCATCTGCAAATTTCTTAATCATACCCCCTATATTAAAGTCTAGATCATTGATATATACCACAAAAAGCAAGGGACCTAGTACTGAGCCCTGCGGAACCCCACTGGAAACAGCTTTCCAGTCACAAAAATACCCGTCAACCATTACTCTCTGCTTCCTGCATCCGAGCCAATTTTGAATCTAACTTGACAATTTTCCCTGGATCCCATGGGCTTTTAACTTCGTGACCAGTCTGCCATGTCGAATCTTACTAAAAGCCTTGCTAAGGTCCATATACACTACATCAAACGCACTACCCTAATGTACACTCCTTGTTATCTCCTCAAAAAATTCAGTCAAGTTTGTCAGACACGACATTCCCTTAACAAATCCGTGCTAACTATCCTTGATTAATCCATGTCTTTCTAATTGAAGATTTATCCTGTCCATCAGAATTCTTTCCAATAATTTTCCCACCACCGAGGTTAGGCTGACTGGTCTGTAATTACTCGGTTTATCCTTTTCTCCCCTTTTAAACAAGGGTACCACATTAGCAGTCCTCCAGTCCTCCGGCTCCACACCTGAAGCCATGGAGGATTGGAAAATGATGGTCAGGGCTTCTGCGATTTCCTCCTTTGCTTCGCTTAACAGCCTGGGATGCATTTCATCCAGGCCTGGGGATTTATCCACTGCTAACGCTGCTAAACCTCTTAATACTTCCACTCTCACTATGTTTATTTCATCTAATATTTCACACACCTTCGCCCTAATAGCAATGTCTGCTCCTCCCTTCTCCTTTGTGAAAACAGACGCAAAGTATTCATTAAGAACCCTACCGACGTCTACCGTGTCCACACACAGATTACGCTCATGATCTCTAATAGGCCCGACCCTTTCTTTAGTTATCCCCTTACTCTTAATATATTTATAAAACATCTTTGGGTTTTCCTTGAATTTACTTGCCAATAATTTTTCATGCTCTCTCTTTGCTGACTCTGAGATTACTGGTACAGACAGATCATACAGTGACCGTGAGATTACTGGTACAGACAGATCATACAGTGACCGTGAGATGACTGGTACAGACAGATCATACAGTGACCGTGAGATTACTGGTACAGACAGATCATACAGCGACCGTGAGATTACTGGTACAGACAGATCATACAGTGACCGTGAGATTACTGGTACAGACAGATCATACAGTGACCATGACATTACTGGTCTAGACAGACCATAAAGTGACTGAGATTACTGGTACAGACAGATCATACCGTGACCATGACATTACTGGTCTAGACAGATCATAAAGTGACTGTGAGATTACTGGTACAGACAGATCATACAGTGACCGTGAGATTACTGGTACAGACAGATCATACAGGGACCGTGAGATTACTGGTACAGACAGATCATACATTGACCATGAGATTACTGGTGCAGACAGATCATACAGTGACCGTGGGATTACTGGTACAGACAGATCATAAAGTGACCATGAGGTTACTGGTACAGACAGATCATACAGTGACCATGAGATTACTGATACAGACAGATGATAGTGACCGTGAGATTACTGGTACAGACAGATCATACAGTGACCATGAGATTACTGGTACAGACAGAGCATACAGTGACCATGAGATTACTGGAACAGACAGATCATACAGTGACCATGAGATTACTGGAACAGACAGATCATACAGTGACCATGAGATTACTGGAACAGACAGATCACACAGTGACCATGAGATTACTGGTAGAGACAGATCATACAGTGACCGTGAGATTACTGGAACAGACAGATCATACAGTGACCGTGAGATTACTGGAACAGACAGATCATACAGTGACCATGAGATTACTGGAACAGACAGATCATACAGTGACCGTGAGATTACTGGAACAGACAGATCATACAGTGACCGTGAGATTACAGATACAGACAGATCATACAGTGACCGTGAGATTACTGTTACAGACAGATCATACAGTGACCGTGAGATTACTGGAACAGACAGATCATACAGTGACCATGAGATTACTGGAACAGACAGATCATACAGTGACCGTGAGATTACTGGAACAGACAGATCATACAGTGACCGTGAGATTACTGGTACAGACAGATCATACAGTGACCGTGAGATTACTGGTACAGACAGATCATACAGTGACCATGAGATTACTGGTAGAGACAGATCATACAGTGACCGTGAGATTACTGACACAGACAGATCATACAGTGACCATGAGATTACTGGAACAGACAGATCATACAGTGACTGTGAGATTACTGGTCTAGACAGATCATAAAGTGACCGTGAGATTACTGGGACAGACACATCATACAGTGAAACTAGAATCATAGAAAGTTACAGCACGGAAGGAGGCCATTTCGGCCCATCGTGTCCGCGCCGGCCAACAAAGAGCTATCCAGCCTAATCCCACTTCCCAGCTCGTGGTCCGTAGCCCTGCAGGTTGGAGCATCCCAAGTGCACACCCAAGTTCTTTTTAAATGTGGTTAGGGTTTCTGCCTCTACCACCCTTTCAGGCAGCGAGTTCCAGACCCCCAAAACCCTCTGGGTGAAGAAATTTCCCCGCAAATCCCCTCTAAACCTTCCACCAATTACTTTAAATCTGTGCCCCCTGGTTTTTGACCCCTCTGCTAAGGGAAATAGGTCCTTTCTATCCACTTTATCTCGGCCCCTCATAATTTTATACACCTCAATAAGTTCTCCCCCCAGCCTCCTCTGTTCCAAAGAAAACAACCCCAGCCTATCCAATCTTTCCTGATATCTAAGATTCTCTACTCCCGGCAACATCCTTGTAAATCTCCTCTGTACCCTCTCTAGTGCAATCCCATCTTTCCTGTAATGTGGTGACCAGAACTACACGCAGTACTCTAGCTGAGGCCTAACTAATGTTTTATACAGTTGAAGCATAACCCCCCTGCTCTTGTATTCTATGCCACGGCTAATAAAGGCAAACATTCCGTATGCCTTCTTAACCACCTTATCTACCTGGCCTGCTACCTTCAGGGATCTGTGGACATGCACTCCAAGGTCCCTATGTTCCTCTACACTACTCAGTGTCCTACCATTTAATGTGTATTCCCTTTCCTGGTTAGCCCTCCCCAAATGCATTACCTCACACTTCTCCGGATTGAATTCAATTTGCCGCTGTTCTGCCCACCTGACCAATTTATTGATATATTCCTGCTGTCTACAGCTTCCTTCTTCAATATCAAACCACACAGCCGATTTTAGTATCATCTGCAAACTTCTTAATCACACCCGCTATATTTAAGTCTAGATCATTGACATATACCACAAATAGCAAGGGACCCAGTACTGAGCCCTGCGGAACCCCACTGGAAGCAGCCTTCCAGTCACAAAAACACCCATCAACCTTTTCTCTCTGCCTCCTGTCTCCGAGCTAGTTTTGAATCTAACTTGCTAAAGTCCACATACACTACAACAAACGCACTACCCTCATGTAACCTCCTTTTTATCTCCTCAAAAAATTCAATCAAATTTTTCAGACACGACCTTCCCTTAACAAATCCGTACTGACTATCTTTGCTTAATCCGTGACTTTCGAAATGAAGATTTATCCTATCCTTCAGAATTCTTTCCAATAATTTTCCCACCACTGAGGTTAGGCTGACTGGTCTGTAATTACTCGGTCTATCCTTTTCTCCCTTTTTAAACAAGGGTACCACATTAGCCGTCCTCTAGTCCTCCGGCACCACACCTGAAGCCATGGAGGATTGGAAAATGATGGTCAGGGCCTCTGCTGTTTCCTCCTTTGCTTTGCTTAACAGCCTGGGATACATTTCATCCGGGCCTGGGGATTTATCCACTCTTAATGCTGCTAAACCCCTTAATACTTCCTCTCTCACTATGCTTAATTCATCTAATATTTCACACTCCTCCGCTCTGATAGCAATGTCTGCTTCGCCCCTCTCCTTTGTGAAAGCAGACAAAAAGGGCTTGAAATTCCAAGCGCCGTGGAGGCGGCTTTGGAGGCGGGAGTGGGGGAAAAATTGCAGAATCGGGGGACACGAACCCTTCCCACCCCCAACCCGCCTCCATGCCCGTTTCCCAGGAGGTGGGTACCCGACCTGTGCTGGGAGCCGCCTCCCTGAGGCGGGAAGGGGATTAGTGGCAATTAATTGCCTGTTAACCGGTAGTTAACAAGCAGTTTTTGGCCTAATCCCTATTTTTATTCCTGAAGTGTGGGATTCCCAAGGGCTCCAAACCACGCCAAGTTAGCGAGGCGGACCGTCGGGCTGAAGGGCTTGGAGGGTTCGAGAAGTCCGGTGTTCAGGTGAGTGATGGGTGCATGAGTGCAGAGGTAAGTGTGTTTGGTGTGTGTAAAGTGTTTAAATAAGTTTTACTTACCTTTACTTACTAATGCAGGCTTCCTTCCTTCAGGTCTCGGGAGTCCCTCATCTCACCGGCACAGAAAGCAGAATGGCTGCGAGCTGTCAAAAGTTGCAGCCTCTGCTTTCTGTTCTGGAGAGATTTTTAACTGAATCTGTGCAGAAGGATTCAAGTTAGAAGTCAGATTGTCAGTGTTTGACAGCTTCACAGAGCTGTCAAACGCTGATATTTCATCTATCAAAAGCTCTTGACAGATGAAATGTCAACCCTCACACCACCTGTAACCGGGTGTCCCTCCATTGGCCTGCTGAGCCTGCTGGGCGGGCTTAACAAGATCAATCAAGGGAAAAACACATGGGTTGGCCACAAATCGATGGAGGCGGGACTACAAACCAAAAAGTGAGAGTCCCGCCTCCATCACATCCTCATTGAAAACATCGAGCCTGAAGTATTCATTAAGAACCCGACCGACGTCTCCCGCGTCCACACACAGATTACCCTCGTGATCTCTAATGGGCCCTACCCCTTCATTAGTTATCCTCTTACTCTTAATATATTTATAAAACATCTTTGAATTTTCCTTGATTTTACTTGCCAAGAATTTTTCATGCTCTCTCTTTGCTGACCCTGAGATTACTGGGATAGACAGATCATACAGTGACCATGAGATTAATGGTACAGACAGATCTTACATTGACCATGAGATTACTGGTACAGACAGATCATACAGTGACCGTGAGATTACTGGTACAGACAGATCATACAGTGACTGTGAGATTACTGGTACAGACAGATCATAGAGTGACTGTGAGATTACTGATACACACAGATCATACAGTGACTGTGACATTACTGGTACAGACAGATCATAGAGTGAGCATGAGATTACTGGTACAGACAGATCATACAGTGACTATGACATTATTGGTACAGACAGATCTTACAGTGACCATGAGATTACTGGTACACAAAATCATACAGTGACCGTGAGATTACTGGTACAGACAGATCATACAGTGACCATGAGAGATTACTGGTACAGACAGATCATACGGTGACCATGAGATTACTGGTACAGGCAGGTCATACAGTGACCGTGAGATTACTGGTAGAGACAGATCGTACTGTGACTAAGAGATTACTGGTATAGACAGATCATACAGTGACAGTGTAATTACTGGTACAGACAGAACATACAGTGACCGTGAGATTACTATTACAAACAGGTCATTACCGTGACCGTGAGTTTACTGGTACAGACAGATCATACAGTGACTGTGAGATTACTGTTACAGACAGATCATACAGTGACAGTGAGATTACTGTTACAGACAGATCATAATCTTACCTTGAGATTACTGGTACAGTCAGATCATACAGTGACTGTGAGATTACTGGTACAGACAGATCATACAATGACTGTGAGATTACTGAAACAGACAGATCTTAATGTTACCGTGAGATTACTAGTACAGACATATCATGAAGTGACCTTGAAGTTATTGGTACAGACAGATCGTACAGTGACCGTGAGATTACTGGTACAGACGGATCATAAAGTTTCCTTGAGAGTACTGGTACAGACAGATCATACAGTTACCATGAGATTACTGGTACAGACGGATCATAAAGTGACCTTGAGATTACTGGTACAGACAGATCATAAAGTGACCATGTGATTACTGGTACAGACAGATCGTATAGTAACTGTAAGATACCTGGTACAGACCGGTCAGTTTCTAGAATGGTCCCTGCAATTGGAAAGTAACAAATGCCCCCCCACTACTTAAGAGATGTGGGAGTGAGAAAACGGGGAATTACAGACCAGTTAGCCTGACGTCATTATTAGGAAAATTGCTGCAATATGTTATTAACGACGTGGTAACAGGGCACTTAGAAAATAATAATAGGTTTGGGTAGAGTCAACACGGTTTTATTAAAGAGGATTAGTGTTTGACAAATCTGTTAGTGTTTTTTGATGTTTTAGGTAGCAGAATAGATAAGGGGGAACCAGTGGATGTGGTGTATTTGGATTTTCAGAAGGCATTCAATAAGGTGCCACACAAGAGGTTAGGGCTCATGGGATTGGGGCTAATATACTAGCATGGATTGAGGATTGGTAAACGAACAGAAAACAGAGAGCAGAAATAAACGGTCATTTTCGGGTTGGCAATCTGTAACTAGTCAGTTACCACAAGGATCAGTGCTTGGGCCTCAGCTATTCACAATCTACATCAATAATTTGAATGAGGGGACCAAATGTAATATATCCAAGTTTGCTGATGATACAAAGCTAGGTGGGAATGTAATTTGTGAGGAGGATGCAAGGATGCTTCAAGTGGATATAGACAGGCTAAGTGAGTGGGCAAGAACATCCTGTCCACTCACTTAGCCTCAATCTAAACAGAGGAAACTACATTAATTCTAAACAGAGGAAACTACAAGGGTATGAGGGACAAGTTGGCCACAGTAGATTGGGAGACTACACTAAAAGGTATGAAGGTGGGCATACAATCGCTAACATTCAAGGAAATAATGCATAGTTTGCAACAAACATATATTCCTCTAGGGCATAAAAACCCAAAAGGAAAAGTGATCCAACCATGGCTAACAAAAGAAATTAAATCTATTGTTAAGTCAAAGGAGGAAACTTATAAAGTTGCCAGAAAAAGTGGTCAGCCTGAGGATTGGGATCGTTTGGAAATCAGCCAAGGGGGACCAAGAAATTGATTAAGAAAGGGAAAGTGGAATATAAGCACAAACTAGTGAAAAATATAAAAACGGATTGTAAAAGCTTCTATAGCTATGTGAAAAGGGAAAGACTGGTGAAGTTAAATGTAGGTCCTTTACCATCAGAGACGGGATAATTATATAATGGGGAATGAGGGAATGGCAGAGAAATTAAATAAATACTTTGTTTCTGTCTTCATGGAGAAAGACACAAAAAACCTCCCAGAAATACGAGAAAACCAAGGGTGTGGCGAGAATGAGGAACTTAAAGAAATTATTATTAGTAAAAAAACAGTACTAGCAAAATTAATGCAACTAAAAGTCGATAAACCCCAAGGACCGGATGACCTACATCCTCGGGTTTTGAAAGAGGTGGCCATTGGGATTGTAGATGCATTGGTTGTCATCTTCCAAAATCCTGTAGATTCTGGAACGGGTCCTGCAGATTGGAGGATAGCAAATGTACCCCGCTATTTAAGAAAGGAGGGAAGAGAGAAAACGGGGAACTACAGACCTGCTAGCTTCACATCAGTAGTTGGGAAAATGCTGGAATATATTATAAAGGATGCAGAAACTAATAGTAATATTGGGCAGAGTCAACATGGATTTATGAAAGGGAAATCCTGTTTGACAATCCTATTGGAGTTCTTTGAGGATGTAACTAGTGGAGTAGACAAAGGGGAACCGGTAGGTGTGGTGTATCTGGATTTTCAGAAGGCCTTCGATAAGGTCCCACACAAGAGGTTGGTGAACAAAATTAGGGCACATGGAATTGGGGTAATATACTAGCATGGATTGAGAATTGGTTAACAGACAGAAAACAAAGAGTAGGGATAAACGGGTCTTTTTCAGGATGGCAGGCTGTGACTAGTGGGGTACCACAAGGATCGGTGCTTGGGCCCCAGCTAGTCACTCTCTATATCAATGATTTGGATGAGGGGACTAAATGTAACAGTTCCAACTTTGTGGATAATACAAAGCTAGGTGGCAGTGGCAGTTGTGAAGAGGATTTGATGAGGCTTCAAGGGGATCTCAACAGGCTCAGTGAGTGGGCAAGAACATGGCAGATGGAATATAATGTGGATAAATGTGAAGTTATCCACTTTGGTAGAAAATACAGAAAGGCAGAGTATTTCCTAAATGTTGATAGATTGGGGAACGCAGATGTTCAAAGGGACCTGTTAGCCCTTGTCCATGAGTCACTGAACGTGAATGTGAAGGTGCAGCAAGCCATTAGGAAGGCAAATGGTATGCTGGCCTACATTACAAGAGGATTTGAGTACAGGAGTAAAGAAGTCTTACTCCAATTATATAGGGCCTTGGTGAGACCACACCTGGAGTACTGTGTGATGTAATAAAAAGTCTCACACATCAAGGAACTTTAAAGTAAGCTTTAAGCAACTTATAATTAAACGATATACAAGAGCGGTCTTCACCATGCCTCCAGGAGAAGCCCTTCTATCATACTGAGCAGTTCAGTATTTATACTAGTCCAAACACAGGAAGTGACGTATGCACAGGAAGTGATGTATGCACAGAGTTCACAGTTCACAGGAAGTGATGTGCACATAACTTCCTCCGGAAGTTATTTATTATTATTACATTCTTCTCTCCTGCGAGATTAGAAGGCTGTGGTCTTCCTTTTATTCCGCAGCCGCCGAACGAGGAAGAGTCGCACCCGTTTGGGTTCCCGTCGTAGAGGGTCACTGGTCCGCTTACATGTTGTTGGCCATTGGTCAGAGTCTGTGTGGCCTGGATTACCCTGTGAAGGGTCGGGGAGATCATGGCTTCGTGTACGAGTCCCAATAGGTGCAGAGTCGGTCTGTCTCTGTTCAGAGGGAGGTGCAGAGCTGGTCTGTGGTGGATCAGTACTTTGGTGCGCGGTACTGGGAGGGTCGCAACTTTGAGTACGGGGTTCTACCAGCACCAAGCTAGTTGGTGTCAGATCAGGATCCTGGAGAGGGGTACCCGGTAGGTTCCAAGAGGCTCCTGGTAAAATACCATCACTCGATGTCCCACTAGGTCCTGGTGGGCAGGGAGCCAGATCCCGTAATGATACGGTAGATTCTCGGCCGTCGGGATATCGTATGTATGCATAGGTGGGGTTGGCATCGGTTAGTTCGACCTCATCTACGAGAGGGTCATTTTTAGACATCCGAACGTATCTTCGGAGCAGTACAGGTCCAGGAGTAGTTAGCCATGACGGGAGGGATGTCCCATAAGATGAGCGACGCTGGAATCAAAAGAACCGCTCATGAGGTGTAGTATTTGTGGCTGTAGAAAGAAGGGACCGTATAGAGTGCAATGCATCCGGAAGCACTGCTTCCCATTGCTGGTTTGGTAGGCCCCGAGATCTTAAAGCAAGATGTACGGAATTCCAGATGATACCGTTATACCTCTCTACCTGCCCATTTCCGATGGGATGATATGGTGTCGTTTTGCTTGTAGCAATTCCCCGTTCTGAGAGGTAGTCCTTGAGTTCCCTTGACATAAAGGATGGACCCCAATCCGAGTGAATGTAAGCCACCATGCCACAGAGAGAAAATACTTGCTCAAGGCAGCAGATTACTGTGGACGCCAGCATATTGGAGCAGGGGAAGGCAAACGGAAAACGTGAATATTCATCAATCATGGTGAGCAAATATGTGTTCCGAGTAGAAGAGGGCACTGGGCCCTTAAAATCGATGCTAAGTTGTTGCATCGGTTGGGTTGCGTGTATGAGCATACCATCTGAGGGGCGGAAGAACTGAGGTTTTAATTCTGCACAAAGCCGGCATTCTGAGCACGTTTTCTTTACATCTCCAGTAGAAAAAGGGAGACTCCGTGATCGTACGAAATGTAGCATGCGCGTAACACCAGGATGACACAATCCATTATGGACATCTATGAGAGTAGAGGACGACATAGTGGAGCAGAATGCTCGTGTGAGGGTATCCAGGGCCACATTCTCCTTGCCAGGTCGATAGTGAATGGTGTAACCAAAAGAGGCCAGTTCCATCCTCCAAAGCTGTATTTTATTATTCTTAATTTTGGTTCGTTTTCGATTATCGAGCATGAAGGCGACTGATCGCTGGTCCGTGATTAATGTAAAGTGCTGGCGAGCTAGGAAATGGTTCCACTTCCGTACCGCCTCTATGATGGCTGTGGCTTCCTTCTCAACCGGAGGATAATGTAGCTCGGCACCTTGTAAGGTCCTGGACATAAATGCTACAGGACGACCTTCCTGATTTAGAGTAGCCAAGATTGCCACCTCCGAGGCATCACATTCGACTATGAAAGGAAGATTCTCATCGATGGAGTGAAGAGCCGCTTTCTCCAACTGTTTTTTGAGAAGGTTAAAGGCTGCAACAGCCGCTGTTTCCAATGGAAATGATCTAGCATGCAGCAAGGCTTGGATTTTGTCTGAAAAATGAGGAATCCATTTGGCGTAGTATGCAAACAGACCGAGAGCCCGACGTAAAGAAGCCGGAGTCTTAGGTGACGGGAGCTCTTGGAGCGGGCGAAGTCTTTCTGGGTCTGGCTTAATGATACCGTTGCCTACGCAGTAGCCAAGGATGTTGATGGTCAGTTGCGACTCAGATTTAGATTCATTCAAAGTTAAGTTACGGTGATGGAGAGCATCCCGAAATTTTTGGAGGTTGGCGTTGTGTTCCTGTTGATCGTGACCTGCAATAGTAATGTTATCAAGATAGGGAAAAGTGTCCCTTAAGTTTTCCTGCTTAACCAGGCCATCCATCTCCCATTGGAAGACAGCCACTCCATTAGTAACCCCGAATGGGAGGCAACAAAATTGGTACAGCCGTCCATTAGCCTCAAAGGCCGTGTACTGCTTATCTGAGACCTTCAAGGGTACCTGATGATAGGCACTTTTCAAATCGTAAGTTGAGAACACTTTGTATTCAGCCAGTTTATTAACCATATCATCAATGCGTGGCAATGGGTAGGCGTCCAAGTCAGTATATTGATTGATGGTTTGCGAATAATCAATGCATAGTCGTTGTTTGTGAGGTTTTAGAGGGTTCTTGACGATGATGATTTGAGCCTGCCAGGGCGACGAACATGGTTCGATGATATCCTCTGCTAAAAGTCGAGAGATTTCAGCCTCAATAAAAGATTGGTCTTCCTGACTAAAGCGCCGCAATTTCGTTATTATTGTTTTGCATCGAGGAGGAATACTGGCAAATAATGAGGGTTCATCAAGTGAAGCTGCTGATAATGCACAAAACGGTAATTGAGACAGTATATTAGAAATAGTAAGTCCAGGTTTGGATCCACCGAACTCAATGGTGAGTTTCTTATGCTGTTTTTGAAAATCCAGCCCTAAGATGAGATCACTACATAAGTCCTTGAGCACCGAAAGTCGGGTGGAGGGATACATGCGACCATTAAGTGTCATATCAATAATACAAAAGCCGGAGATTCTGGTATTAAGTGATGACTGAGCCATCGCAATTGCCTGGTCCGATGGGAAGATATGTAGTTTCAATTTCACAACAATCTGTTCTCTAATGAAACTATCAGTACTTCCTGAGTCAATTAAGGCATCTAAGGTATGCCCATTAATTGAAACTTTTGTAGCTGCATGAAACAGGTTCTGTGGGCAAGCAGCTGTAATTGGTGTGGTTGCACAGAGAGTGGTTGAAACTCTAGGTGTGCTTCTTCGGGAGAGAGCTCGAGAGGAAGCTTGATAGGTCCTAGCCGGAGCATCTTGATAGGCCCTAATTGGGGCAGTTCGGTAGGCCTTAGCTGGATAGGCCCTCGTAGAGGCTCTTGATTGGCAAACTTTTGCAAAGTGTCCCTTTTTATCGCAATGACTGCAGATCGCATTGCGAGCAGGGCAGAATTTCCTAGGGTGAAAAGAATCTCCACAAAAGAAGCATTCCTTCCTAGATTGCCAAGAGGCTGCTAAAGTGGGGTCATCCTCTTCTTCTTCATCAGAATTATCATCAGGATTAGATTCCTCCATGATAGGGTTCACCTGAGGCCACTTGAATCGTCTGGTTGCAGTTACAGCAGCAGATCGAGATCTGGGCAGCTGATAGAGGTCTGCAATTTTGTTTGCCAAATCCAGAGAACAAGCCAGGTCAAAAGCCTTTTGTAGCTCAAGTGTTTTACTTACTAGCAGACGCTGGCGTATAAATGGAGAGGCAATCCCGCAGATGAAAGCATCACAAATCATTTCTTCGCGGTACAGCTCAGCCGAGGCTGCCTGAAAGTTACAATCTACGCTGAGCCTGTGAAGTTCTTGAAGGAATTCGTTAATCGATTCCCCTGGCCCTTGTCGGGCTGTGGCCAGTAGATGTCTAGCATAGACCTCATTTGCGGTCTTGGCATATAGTTTTTTAAGTGCCCGGATCACCTCATCGTAATTATCCCATTCATCAACATATTCAAACACTGTTGGGGTCACATAGTTGATAAGTATCCTCAGTTTAGTAGAAGCATTCGCTTTACATTCATCAAGAAAATTCTCAAAAGTACGGTACCAATGCTTCCATACCCTGCCAGCTGCTGGTGCGTTTGGGTCCAAGTCCAGACGAGTAGGTTTAAGGATGTTTTCCATGATGGGTGGTTCCCTGGATCCTTAACTCCGAGTTTGTCCGAAGGTTTAGTGTTTGTGAGTGTAAATACTAAGTTGCTTAAATTGATGTAATAAAAAGTCTCACACATCAAGGAATTTTAAAGTAAGCTTTAAGCAACTTATAATTAAACTATATACAAGAGCGGTCTTCACCATGCCTCCAGGAGAAGCCCTTCTATCATACTGAGCAGTTCAGTATTTATACTAGTCCAAACACAGGAAGTGACGTATGCACAGGAAGTGACGTATGCACAGAGTTCACAGTTCACAGGAAGTGATGTGCACATAACTTCCTCCGGAAGTTATTTATTATTATTACACTGTGTACAGTTTTGGTCTCCTTACCTACAGAAGGATATACTTGCCATAGAGGGAGTGCAACCAAAGTGCACGAGATTGATTCCTGGGATGGCGGGACTGTCGTATGTGAAGAGATTGAGTAAACTAGGTCTGTATTCTCTTGAATTCAGAAGAATGAGAGGGGATCTTATTGAAGCATACAAAATTATTCCAGGGATTGATAGGGTGGATACTGCGAGAATGTTTCCCTTAGCTGGGGAGTCTAGAACCAGGGGCGATGGCCTCAAGATAAAGGGTAGGCCATTCAGGACTGAGATGAGAAGAAATTTCTTCACACAGTTGGTGGTGAATCTTTAGAATTCTCTACCCCAGTGGACTGTGGAGGCTCAGTCAGTGGGTATATTCAAAACAGAAGTCGATAGATTTCTGATTAATAAAGGCATTAAGGGATAAGGCGATAGGGCCGGTGAATGGAGTTGAGGTGGAAGATCAGCCATGATCTCATTGAATGGTGGAGCAGGCTCGAAGGGCCGAATGGCCTACTCCTGCTCCTATTTCTTATGTTCTTATGTAACATGGAAATGAAATATAATGTAGACAAATGTGAAATTATCCACTTTGGTAGGAAAACAGCAAATTAGAGTATTTTATAAATGGTGAGGGATTGTGAAATATTGGTGTTCATTGGGACCTGGATGTCCTTGTACACGAATCACTGAAAGTTAACATGCAGGTACAGCAAGCAATTAGGAAAGCAAACGGTATGTTGGCCTTTATTACAAGCGGATTTGAGTATAAGAGTCAAGGGTCTAGAAATTCGGTGGGCTGCGCCACCAGTTAATGCCTAAAGAGGGCACTCAGTGGCTTTAGTGCCACTGGCCATGCCTCCCGCGATATTTAGCGGGGCGCTAATGGCGGCGTTAGCCTGTAGTGCTGCGCCGCCACCGATGACATCATCGGTGTGCGCAGCGCCCCGCTACCGCTCCGATCGCGATATTTGGTCGCGTCCGCCTCTTTAACGCCGTTCGCAAATCGCGCCCGGTTCACGGGGCCTACCTGTGGTGGTAGTGGCGCAAATTAAGGTGGAGGTGCGGGGTGGCCATTTTTTCGGTGGCCGCCTGCCAGCACCTCCGTCCCCAGCCTCCTGATCACCCCCACAGGCAGTGCCAGCTGTGTCCCGAGAGCCCGGCATTTCTCCTCGGTGCCAGGCTCTTTTGCCAGCACTCGTGATCGGACATCACGCTGGTGCAGGCCCCTCCCCCTTAAGAAGGGGAGGAAGGCCTGCAGTACCGCTGCGCACCGTGCCGCAGCATGTGGCGCTGCGGCACGTTGCGCTGTGATATTCAGTTTCAGCGCCCCAAGAGGGACGCGGGGTGCCTCGAGCAGTGCCCCGCGTCCCTCTTGGGGCACTCAAACTGAATTTCCAGCGGGCACAACGGCTCCGATCGCAGCGGTAATTCCGGCGCCCAGGCGAGCTTGGCGCCCCGTTTGGGGCCCCACCGAATTTCTAGGCCAAGATGTTTACTGCAATTATATAGGGCTCTACTAAAACCGCACCTGGAGTATTGTGAACAGTTCTGGTCTCCTTACCTAAGGAAGGATATAATTGCCATAGAGGGAGTGCAACGAAGGTTCACCAGACTGGTTCCTGGGATGGGGGGATTGTCTTATGAGGAGAGATTGAATAGACTAGGCCTATATTCTCTAAAGTTTAGAAGAATGAGAATTGATCTCATTGAAATATACAACATTTTTACAGGGCTTCACAGGGTAGATGCAGGGAGAAAGTTTCCCCTGGCATGGGGAGTCTAGAACCTGGGATCATAGTCTCGGAATAAGGAGTCGGCCATTTAGGACTGAGATGACGGGAATTTTTTTGACTCAGAGGGTAGTGAAATTCAGGAATTTTCTACCCCAGAGAACTGTGGAGGCTCAGTCGTTGAGTATATTCAAGACAGAGATCGATAGATTTTTGAATATTAGGAGAATCATGGGATATGAGGATAGTGCAGGAAAGTGGAGATGAGGCAGCAGATCAGCCATGAATGGGGGAGCAGGCTCGAAGGGCCAAATGGCCTACTCCTGCACTTATTTCGTATTTTCTATGTTACAAAGTTGTTATTATAATATTGTGGCCGTAAGATTACTGATGGAGACAGATTACACAGGCAGCTTGAGATTATTGATACAGACAGATCATACAGAGACCGTGAGATTACTGGTACAGACAGATCATACAGCGACCGTGAGATTACTGGTACAGACAGATCATACAGTGACCATGAGATTACTGGTACAGACAGATCATACAGTGACCGTGAGATTACTGGTAGAGCAGATCATACAGTGACCGTGAGATTACTATTAAAAACAGATCATACAGTGACCGTGAGATTACTGGTACAGACAGATCATAAAGTGACCGTGAGATTACTGGTACAGACAGATCATACAATGACCGTGAGATTACTGGTACAGACAGATCATACAGTGACTGAGATTACTGGTACAGACAGATCATACAGTGACCATGAGATTACTGGTACAGACAGATCATACAGTGACCGTGAGATTACTGGTACAGACAGATCATACAGTGACCGTGAGATTACTGGTACAGACAGATCATACAATAACCGTGAGATTACTGGTACAGACAGATCATACACTGACCGTGAGATTACTGGTGTAGACAGATCATACAGAGACCGTGAGATTACTGGTACAGACAGATCATACAATAACCGTGAGATTACTGGTCCAGACAGATCATACACTGACCATGAGATTACTGTTACAAACAGATCATACAGTGACCGTGAGATTACTGATACAGACAGATCATACAGTGACTGTGAGATTACTGGTACACACAGATCATACAGTGACTGTGAGATTACTGGTACACACAGATCATACAGTGACTGTGAGATTACTGGTACAGACAGATCATACAGTGACCGTGAGATTACTGGTACAGACAGATCATAAACTGACTATGAGATTACTGGGAGAAACAGATGATACAGTGACCGTGAGATTACAATTACAGACACATCATACAGTGACCGTGAGATTACTGGTACAGAGAGATCATAGTGACCGTGAGATTACTGGTACAGACAGATCATGCAACTTTAAGTTTCTTTTTTTCGCCTTTTGATCTGGACGCTGTGTTCCAGGAGGCAGTCACACCCCTTAGATTAATTCATTCAAATTTGGTCCATGGTCAGTGACAGGTGGCTGTGACTATGAGCGATGCAGATATGAGACCCAGGAGTTAATGGCGGAGGAGCCTCGGCCCTTGCTCTTGTCCAATAGTTACGAGGTTTTACTCTCTGCATGGGCGTGAGCAGGGACTGCAGTGAGGATGAGCAAACTGACCACAGCACCGTGGAACAGGGAGCCATTCAAGTGGGGGGAGCAAAAAGAAATGTGGTAGTGGTCGGGGACTGTACAGTTAGGCGGATAGACACTGTACTCTGCAGCCAAGAGCGTGACTCCCGAAGGTGCCAGTGTAAAGGAAATCTCCTCTGGGCTGGAGAGGAACTTAGAGTGGGAGGGGAAAGATCAAGTTGCCCTGTTCAATGTAGGTACCAATGACATAGGACAAAGAAAGAGGTTCTGCTGAGGGAGTATGAGCAGCTAGGGGCTAAATTAAAAAGCAGAACCACAATAATAATCTCTGGATTACTACCTGAGCCACGTGCAAATTGGCATAGGGTAAATAGGATCAGAGAGATGAACGAGTGGCTCGAAGATTGGTGTGGGAGAAATGGGTTTCAATTCCTGGGGCACTGGCACCAGTACTGGGATAAGAGGGAGCAGCTCTGTCGGGACGGGCTTCATTCGAACCAGGCTGGGGCAAGTGTCCTGGTGAATCGAATAACTAGGGCTGTAGATATGGCTTTAAACTAAATAGTTGGGGGGAGGTGGGGAGGATACGCTGAGTGGAAATTAGAAAATTCAAAGTAAAATGAGAAGGCAAAAGTGCAGGATACCGATAGGGGTAATGATAACCAGAGTGTGACAGGAAGGGACAGAGCGTATACACGTAAGAGTGCATCAGAAAGAGGTGTCAGAGTAGGGAAAAATGGTAAAAAGACAAAATGAAAAGCTCTATATCTGAACGCACACAGCATTCGTAACAAGACAGATGATTTGACAGCACAAATAGAAATAAATGGGTATGATCTGATAGCCATTACAGAGACGTGGTTGCAAGGTGACCAAGGCAGGGAACTGAATATTCAGGGGCGTTTGCCATTTCATAAGGATAGGCAGAAAGGAAAAGGAGGTGGTGTAGCTCTGTTAATAAGGGATGAGATCAGTGCAGTAATGAGAAATGATATTCATTAGAAGATCAAGACGTAGAATCAGTTTGGGTGGAGATAAGAAATAATAAAGGTAGGAAGTCACTGGTGGGAGTGGTCTACAGGCCCCCAAACAGTAGAAACATTAAAATAGAGAAAAATAGGAGCCCTTTGAGCCTGCTCCACCATTCAATATGAGCATGGCTGATCCTCTATCGCAATACCATATTCCCGCACTCTCCCCATAACCCCTGATGCCTTTTGTGTCTAGAAATCTATCCACCTCCTTCTTAAATATATTCAGTGACATGGCTGATCATCCAAATTCAGTACCCTGTTCCTGCCTTCTCC
This sequence comes from Somniosus microcephalus, assembly GCF_052327205.1. NCBI lineage: Eukaryota > Metazoa > Chordata > Chondrichthyes > Squaliformes > Somniosidae > Somniosus > Somniosus microcephalus. Next base: position 158,760,771 of record NW_028225179.1, read on the forward strand.
CCATATCCCTTGATCCCTTTAGCCTCAAGAAATATATCTAACTCCTTCTTGAATATATTTAATGAATTGGCCTCAACTGCCTTCTGTGGTAGAGAATTCCACAGGTTCACCACTCTCTGGGTGAAGAAATTCCTCCTCATCTCTGTCCTAAATGGCTTACCCCTTATCCTTAAACTGTGACCCCTGGTTCTGGACTCCCCAACCATCGGGAACATCCTTCCTGCATCTAGTCAGTCTAGTCCTGTTAGAATTTTATAATTTTCAATGAGATCCCCTCTCATTCTTATAAACTCTAGTGAATATATGCCTAATCAACCCAATCTCTCCTCATACGTCATCCCAGGTATCAGTCTGGTGAATCTTCGCTGCACTCTCTCCATGGCAAGAACATTCTTCCTCAGATAAGGCAACCAAAACTGCACACAATACTCAAGGTGTGGTCTCACCAAGGCCTTGTGCAACTGCAGCAAGACATCCTTGTTCCTGTACTCGAATCCTCTCACTACGAAGGCCAACATAGCATTTGCCTTCTTAACTGCCTGCTGCACCTGCATGCTTACCTTCAGCGACTGGTGCACAAGGACACTCAGGTCTCGTTGCACTTCACTTTTTCCCAATCTATTGCCGTTCAGATAATAATTTGTCTTCCTATTTTTGCCACTGAAGTGGATAACCTCGCATTTATCCACATTGCGCAGATGCATGGTGTGGTGTATGTAACCGTTCCACCTTTAAGAGAACTATTTTAAGAGATGCACTACTTTATCTTGGCTGCTGTATACTGTAATACCGGTGGTGACCACACCGGTATATAAGTGCTGTGTAAGGATTTATTGGGCAGTTCAGCCTGACCTTCGACTAGTAAAGACCTGTTGAATTTATTCTTGTGGTCTGTGTGCAGTGATTCTTATTAACAATAACTAGAACACACAGACTTAACAGTGGCGACGATGACGATCTTACCCTGTGGCAGAGATATATCCAAGGCAGTTTAACGGGCATCGAGAAGAGGCATCCGCCCTCATCATCCTGCTGAGAAAAGACTCGGGTCTGAAGAGCAAGGAAGAATCCTGACACGAAGCCTTCCATCAGCAACAGGCAGTGATCATCCCTTCTACCACGGTGGTGGGTAAGCCGATCAGCGACGAGCAGCAAGTCAGCCACGTTGGCTGTGAAGTAGGGGAGGGAAAAACGGAGGATATAAGGTCGGAGAACTCGACCACGGCCGGGGAAAAGAGCCGGACAGAAGTCGGGGCCAGAGGCACTGAGACTGGGGCAGCGTAAGGCACGGGAGCCACGGTGAATGCAAACGCAGCCGGTGTAAAAGACCAGGCTGCAAGCGGGCTGGGAGACGCAGCAGCATCGAGAGAGAGCTCGACCGCGACCGGGGAAAAAGGCCGGGCAGCTACCGAGGCCGCGAGGCGCGGGAGATAATAATAAAAAAATTAAAAACCGCGGAGAACTCAGCCGCAGCCGGGGGAAAGGACCGGACTGCAAGAGGGGCTGGGAGGCACGATTTGAGAACCGCTGGGGAGGGCGAACGCAGCAATACGGCAATCGCCATTACAGCCAGCAGGGGAGAAAGGCAAACGCGGGAAGCCGCCATTTTCGTAGGCGGGGGAAGAAGACAAGCGCGGGAAACCACCATTTTGAAAAAATAAATAAATAAATAAAAGAAAAATTTCTTTTTGTTTCTCAAGAAGATTGCGAGGATGCCTAAGCATGGTAACATCAATGATTTCGATGCCGATGTTGAAGATTGGGCCACGTATGTAGAACGCATAGAGATTTATTGCAAGGCAAATAAAATATCAGATGAAGATAAAGCACTAACCTTACTAAACTCAATGGGTGCAAAGACATACGGGCTATTGAAGCATCTTCTATCATCAGCTAAACCGGCGGATCAGGCTTTCGCTAATATTGTTGCTGTCCTGAGAAATCATTTGAACCCCACACTGCTGATGTTAGCGGAACGATTTAAATTTTATGCGAGAACGCAACTGAAAGAGGAAAGCAACGTGGAGTATTTAATTGAACTGCGTAAGCTAGCGAAATACTGTCAGTTTGGGGAAAGACTGACAGAGGCACTGAGAGACAAATTCGTGTGTGGATTGTCGAAAGAAGGAACACAAAAGCGGCTGCTTGAAGAGAATGATCTTACACTTGATAAGGCTGTCACTATTGCAGCATCGCACGAAGCCGCAGCGAGAGGCACTGTGGAAATGCAGCTGAAGGCAGCGGTACTCAGCGTAGATCAAATGGCTTTGGGTACAGCGAAATGTTATCGTTGTGGAAAGACAACACATGATCAGAACCAATGCTGGTTTAAAAATCAGGAATGTAGAAAATGTGGCAAGCTTGGTCACATAGCTAAAGTATGCCGGTCAGGAAAGAAGACCAGCAACAAAAAGTCACCGCAGGAAAAGTGCAGAAAGGTACATAAGGTGGCTGAGAAGAGTTCGGATGAACAGAATTCGGATTCAGACTCCAACAGCAAGGAACTGGGTAGTCTGAGAATTCACAATGTGAGTAAGGAAGCTGACCTACAAACTATCTGGGTCACACTTCAGATAGCAGGAGTCCAAGTGAAGATGGAATTGGACACTGGATCGGTGTTGACGGTCATGAATAAGCAAGATTACAAAAGGTTATTCACACATATTCCCCTACGGGATACGGAGATAGTATTGCAGACATACACGGGGCAAAGAGTATACCCCATCGGAAAGATAAAAGTCAAGGTGGTACACAAGGGCAAAGAACACCAAGGAATGGACTTATATGTACTACCTGAGGGAGGGCCACCACTTCTGGGACGGGAGTGGATCAGGAAAATAAATATGGACTGGCACTCCCTAAAAGCAACCTGAACGATTGTCCAGAATATTGGATGAGGCTAAAGAGGTGTTCCAACAGGGACTGGGAACACAGAGGAATTACGGCAAAAATCAAGATTGCAGAACATGCAAACCCAAAATTTTTCAAAGCCAGACCGGTACCTTATGCGATACGACCTGCTGTGGAAGCTGAGCTGGAAGGGCTAGAACGTTCAGGAGTACTGTCTAAGGTGGACTGGAATGAGTGGGCCACGCCCATTGTTCCCGTCATGAAGCGTTCATCGAGTAACAAGCCAGGGGAACCGGGGAAGGTCCGCATCTGTGGAGACTTCAAGATCACGGTTAATCCGGTGCTTCACACGGTGCAATATCCACTTCCGCGGATTGAGGATATCTTTGCTTCATTGTCTGGCGGGAAACACTTCACCAAGATAGACCTGGCGCAAGCGTACTTACAGATGGAAGTTGAGGAAGAGTCGCGCCAGTATCTCACAATCAACACGCACAGAGGCTTGTATCGATATAATAGACTGGTTTTTGGAGTGGCTTCGGCTCCAGCAATTTGGCAGAGGGCCATGGAGCAGGTATTACAGGGAATTCCAAGCACTCAATGTTACTTGGACGATATCCTGATTACAGGAGATGACGATGAGGAACACCTTGCAAATTTGAAACTGGTGCTCACCAGATTGAAGGAATATGGACTTCGAGTTAATCGCCAGAAATGTGAGTTCTTTCAGAAGCGGATCTCGTACTGTGGTCATGTCATTGACCAGGAGGGGCTGCACAAGTCACCTGACAAGATCGAAGCTGTTGTGAAGGCTCCCGCTCCGGAAAATGTATCCCAGTTGAGGTCGTTCCTAGGGTTGATTAACTATTACCATAAGTTTCTGCCAAATCTATCCACGGTGCTGCACCCGCTGAACGCTCTTTTGCAGAAAGAAGTACCATGGAAGTGGAGCGAGGACTGTAAGAAGGCCTTTCGCAAAAGCAAGGCATTGATCACCTCTAAGGAAGTGTTGGCTCACTTCAACCCAATGCTACCTATTCGTTTAGCTTGTGATGCTTCTCCTTATGGTATTGGAGCAGTACTCTCACACAAGTTGCCAAATGGCTTGGAAAGGCCAGTCGCATTTGCATCCAGATCATTGACCTCCGCTGAGCGCAACTATGCTCAGGTAGATAGGGAGGCTCTCAGCCTTGTGTGGGGAGTAAAGAAGTTTAATCATTACCTGCAGGGCCAGAAGTTTACACTGCTGACAGACCACCAGCCGTTGGTATCCATTTTTAACCCTAAGAAGGGTGTTTCGGTGATGACAGCACAGAGGCTCCAGAGATGGTCCCTTTTCCTAGGGGCACATCAATATCAGATAGAATTCAAAGGTACAAAGCAGCATGGTAATGCTGATGGGCTGTCGCGCCTGCCACTACCTACTGAGGAGGAGGCACCGATGGTTGACCCGGTGGAGTTATTTCACTCGACCATCATCGAATGTTTACCTGTCACCAATGCAAATATTGAAAGGGAGACTAGGAATGACCCGACACTGTCCCGGGTCTACGAATTGACAGTAAAGGGATGGCCAGCCCATGGTGATCCACTGTTACCGGCATTCTCAGCAAGACGAGAACAGCTGTCCATCTGTCAGGGAACATTGATGTATGGAACAAGGGTGATTATCCCTCCTAAGTTAAGAGAGAGAGTTCTAAAAGAACTACATGAAGGTCATCTGGGGGGAGTCAAGATGAAAAGCCTTGCTAGGGCTTATGTGTGGTGGCCGGGTATCGACCAACAGATAGAGGATCTGACGAAAAGCTGCTCAGGGTGCCAAAAAGTCCAAAATGCACCTCCAATTGCACCGCTGCATCCATGGGAATGGCCTTCAACCCCATGGCAACGTGTACATATTGACTTTGCTGGTCCATTCATGGACTCCATGTTTTTAATTGCGGTGGACGCACATGCTAAATGGCCAGAAGTGATTAAAATGACTACCACTACCTCGGAGAAGACGATCGCGGTGCTAAGAATGATATTTGCAAGAAATGGATTGCCAGAGCAAATATGTTCAGACAACGGACCACAGTTCGTGTCAGAGGAATTCCAGAGATTCCTGAAGAAGAATGGGGTGAAACATTATACCTCTGCCCCATATCATCCAGCTACGAATGGGCTGGCCGAGAGGTTAGTACAGACATTCAAAAAGGCAATAAAGGCCATGAGCGAAGATCAGATTCCACTGCAACACAAGGTGGACAATTTCCTACTGGCATATCGAAACGCCACCCATGCAACAACAAACCAAAGTCCTGCCATGATGTTCTATAACAGAAGGTTGCGGTCCAGGTTGGACTTGTTAAAACCAAATGTGCGGAGGGAAGTCGAAAACAAACAGTTCCAGCATATCAATAACAAGCCCACTCGGAGTTTTGAAATAGGACAACCGGTGTTAGCCAGGGACTATAAAAACGAGAAATGGCAATCTGGAACAATTCGGGCCAGACAAGGACCCCTGATGTACACGGTAGATGTTGGTGAAAATGTAATGCGACGTCATGCTGACCAACTGGTGGGATCGAGAACAAGGGTCGAGCCCATGGTTACGACAGAGACAACCGTGGAGGAAGTTAGTGAACCTGAAGCATCTACCTCAGAAGTGAATATACCTGATGATGATGCCCTATCCATAGGGCATCAACTAGATGAGTCACCCCAGCAACGAGAACCAGAGACCCCTGAAAGGCGTTATCCGTCTCGGATCAGGAGGCCTCCTCAGAGACTGAATCTGTAAACTGTTTTTACATGAAGTTGTGTATATATGTTATTATGTTATGTTAAATGGGGAATATATACTGTTCAGCTAAAAAGGGAGGATTGTGGTGTATGTAACCGTTCCACCTTTAAGAGAACTATTTTAAGAGATGCACTACTTTATCTTGGCTGCTGTATACTGTAATACCGGTGGTGACCACACCGGTATATAAGTGCTGTGTAATGATTTATTGGGCAGTTCAGCCTGACCTTCGACTAGTAAAGACCTGTTGAATTTATTCTTGTGGTCTGTGTGCAGTGATTCTTATTAACAATAAATAGAACACACAGACTTAACACATGGCAAGTGCAGTATAATCACCCAACCTGTCCAAATCGTACTGAATTTCTCTGCATGCTCCTCACAACATACACACCCACCCAGCTTTGTTTCATCTGCAAACTTGGAGATATTACATCTAGTTCCCTTGTCTAGATCATTTATATATATTGTGAATAGCTGGGGTCCTAGCACCGATCCCTGCAGTACCCCACTAGTCACTGCCTGCCACTCGGAAAAAGACCCGTTTATTCCAACACTTTGCTTCCTGTCTGCCAACCAGTTCTCTATCCAAGACAGTACCTTACCCCCAATCCCATGTGCTTTAACTTTACACGCTAATCTCTTATGCGGGACCTTATCGAAAGCCTTCTGAAAGTCCAAATACACCACATCCACTGGTTCTCCCTTATCTATTCTACCAGTTACATTCTTAAAAATTCCAGTAGATTAGTCAAGCATGATTTACCTTTTGTAAATCCATGTTGACTTTGTCCGATCCGGTCACTGTTTTCCAAGTGCTCTGCTATTACATCTTTTATAATGGACTCTAGCATTTTCCCCCTACCGATATCAGGCTTACCGATCTATAATTCCTCGTTTTTTCTCTACCACACTTTTTAAATAGTGGGGTTACATTAGCTACCCTCCAATCCATGGGAACTGTTCCAGAATCTATCGAGTTCTAGAAGATGACCAGCAATGCATCTACTATTTCTAGGGCCACTTCCTTAAGTACCCTAGGATGTAGATTATCAGGCCCTGGGGATTTTTTGGCCTTCAATCCTGTCAATTTCCCTAACAGCATTTCCCTACAAATACTGATTTCATTCAATTCCTCCCTCTCATTAGACCCTATGTTCCACGACATCTCTGAGTTTATTTGTCTCCCCCTTTGTGAAGACAGAACCAAAGTATGTATTTAATTGGTCTGCCATTTCTTTATTCCCCATTATAAATTCCCCCGAATCTGACTGCAACGGACCTACGCTTGCCTTCACCAATCTGTTTCTCTTATTGGTGAGTAAGTGTCGCTTGATAGCACTGTCGATGACACCTTCCATCACTTTGCTGATGATTGAGAGTTGACTGATGAGGCGGTAATTGGCCGGGTTGGAGTTGTCCTGCTTTTTGTGGACAAGACATACCTGGGCAGTTTTCAGCATTGTCGGATAGATGCCGGTGTTGAAGCTGTACTGGAACAGCTTGCCTAGAAGCGCGGTTAGTTCTGGAGCACAAGTCTTCAGCACGACAGCCGGGATGTTGACAGGGCCCATAGACTTCGCTGTATTTTTTTAAATTCATTTTTATGGGATGTGGGCATCGCTGGCAAGGCCAGCATTTATTGCCCATCCCTAATTGCCGTTGAGAAGGTGGTGGTGAGCCGCCTTCTTGAACCGCTGCAGTCCTTGGTTGGGGGAGTGAATGTTTAAAGTGTTAGAGGGGGTGCCAATCAAGCGGGTGCTTTGTCCTGTATGGTGTCGAGCTTCTAGAGTGTTATTTGAACTGCAGTCATCCAGGCAAGTGGAGAGTATTCCATCACACTCCGTACCTGTGCCTTGTAGATGGTAGAAAGGCTTTGGGGAGTCAGGAGGTGAGACACTTGCTGCAGAATACCTAGCCTCTGAACTGCTCTTGTTGCCACAGTATTTATGTGGCTGGTCCAGTTAAGGTTCTGGTCAATGGTGACCCCCAGGATGTTGATGGTGGGGCATTCAGCAATGGTAATGCCATTGAATGTCATGGGGCGGTGGTTACACTCTCGCTTGTTGGAGATAGTCATTGCCTGGCACTTCTGTGGCGCGAATGTTATCTGCCACTTATCAACCCAAGCCTGAACGTCTTCCATAGAAACATAGAAACATAGAAGATAGGAGCAGGAGTAGGCCATTCGGCCCTTCGAGCCTGCTCCGCCATTCAATGAGATCATGGCTGATCATTCAAATTCAGTACCCTGTCCCTGCCTTCTCCCCATATCCCTTGATCCCTTTAGCCTTAAGAAATATATACACCTTTTTGAATATATTTAATGAACTGGCCTCCACCGCCCTCTGTGGCAGAGAATTCCGCAGGTTCACCACTCTCTGGGTGAAGGAATTCCTCCTCATTTCAGTCCTAAATGGCTTACCCCTTATCCTTAGACTATGACCCCTGGTTCTGGACTCCCCGGCCATCATAAACATCCTTCCTGCATCTAGTTTGTCCAGGCCTGACAGAATTTTATAGGTTTCGATGAGATCCCCTCTCAATCTTCTAAACTCCAGTGAGTATAAGCCCAATCGACACAATCTGTCCTCATACGTCATTCCTGCCATCCCAGGGATCAGCCTGGTGAATCTTCGCTGTACTCCTTCCATGGCAAGAACGTCCTTCCTCAGGTAAGGCGACCAAAACTGCACACAATACTCAAGGTGTGGTCTCACCAAGGCCCTGTACAGCTGCAGCAAGACATCCTTCTTCCTGTACTCGAACCCTCTTGCTACGAAGGCCAACATACCATTTGCCTTCTTAACCGCCTGCTGCACCTGCATGCTTACCTTCAGTGACTGGTGCACAAGAACACCCAGGTCTCTTTGCACTTCCCCTTCTCCCAATCTATTGCCATTCAAATAATAATCTGCCTTCCTGTTTTTGCCACCAAAGTGGATAACCTCACATTTATCCACATTATAGTGCATTTGCCATGTTTCTGCCCAATCACCCAATCTGTCCAAATCGTACTGGAGTTTCTCGACATCCTCCTCACAGCTTACCCTCCCACCCAGCTTTGTGTCGTCTGCAAATTTGGAGATATTACATCCAATTCCCTCGTCCAGATCATTAATATATATTGTGAACAGCTGGGGTCCTAGGACCGATCCTTGCGGTACCCCACTAGTCACTGCCTGCCACTCGGAAAATGACCCATTTATTCCAACTCTCTGCCTTCTGTCCACCAACCAGTTCTCTATCCAAGTCAATACCTTGCCCCCAATCCCATGTGCCTTAATTTTGCACGCTAATCTCTTATGTGGGACCTTATCGAAAGCCTTCTGAAAGTGCAAATACACCACTTCCACTGGTTCTCCCTTATCTATTTTACCAGTTACATCCTCAAAAAATTCCAGTAGATTAGTCAAGCATGATTTACCTTTGGTAAATCCATGTTGACTTTGTCCGCTCCTGTCACTGCTTACCAAGTGCTCTGCTATTACATCTTTTATAATAGATTCTAGCATTTTCCCCACTACCGATGTCAGGCTTACCGGTCTATAATTCCTCACTTTTTCTCTACCACCTTTTTTGAACAGTGGGGTAACATTAGCTACCCTCCAATCCATGGGTACTGTTCCAGAATCTATCGAGTTCTGGAAGATGACCAGCAATGCATCTACTATTTCTAGGGCCACTTCCTTAAGTACCCTGGGATGTACATTATCAGGCCCTGGGGATTTATCGGCCTTCAGTCCCATCAATTTTCCTAACACCATTTCCCTACAAATACTGATTTCTTTCAGTTCCACCCTTTCATCAGGCCCTATGTTCCCCGGCATCTCTGGGAGGTTATTTGTGTCCTCCTTTGTGAAGACAGAACCAAAGTATGAATTTAGCTGGTCTGCCATTTATTTGTTTCCCATTATAAATTCCCCTGATTCTGACTGCAAGGGACCTATGCTTGACTTCACCAATCTATTTCTCTTCACATATCTATAAAAGCTTTTACAGTCAGTTTTTATGTTCCCTGATAGCTTACTCTCATATTCTATTTTCCCTTTCTTAATTAATCCCTTTGTCCTCCTTTGTTGAATCCTAAACTGCTCCCAATCCTCAGGATTATTGCTTTTTCTGGCCAATTTATATGTCGTCTCCTTGGATCTTATGCTATCCCTAATTTCCCTTGTTAGCCACGGTTGAGTCACCTTTTTTGTTTTATTTTTATGCCAAACTGGGATGAACAAATTCTGTAGCTCATCCATTCGGTCTTTGAATGTTTGCCATTGCCTATCCACCATCAACCCTTTGAGTAACATTCCCAAATCAATCCTACCCAACTCGCTCGTCAGACCATCGTAGTTTCCTTTATTTAAATTGAGGACCCGAGTCTCCGAGTCAACTACTTCATTCTCCATCTTAATGAAGAATTCGATCATATTATGATCGCTCAGACCCAAGGGGCCTCGTACAAAAAGATTGCTAATTAATCCTTTCTCGTTACATAATACCCAGTCTAAGATGGCCTGATCTCTGGTTGGTTCCTCGACATATTGATCCAGGAAACCATCCCGTAATCACTCCAGGAATTCCTCCTCCACAGTATTGTTACTAATTTGGTTGGCCCAATCTATATGTAGATTAAAGTCACCCATGATGACTGCTGTGCCCTTATTGCACGCTTCTTTAATTTCCCTTTTCATGCAATCCCCAACCTCTGCCTTACTGTTTGGAGGTCTATATACCACTCTCACTAATGTTTTTTTCCCCTTAGTATTTCTCAATTCTACCCATACAGATTCCACATCATCAGAGCTAATATCCTTCATTACAATTGTATTAATCCCTTCTTTAACCAGTAATGTTACCCCACCTCCCTTTCCTTTTTGCCTATCTTTCTTGAATATCGAATACCCCTGGATGTTGAGTTCCCAGTCTTGGCCATCCTTGAGCCACGTTTCCGTAATCCCAACCAAATCATATTCGTTTACCTCTATTTGCGCAGCCAATTTGTCCACCTTATTACAAATGCTCCTCGCATTAAGACACAAAGCTTTCAGGCTTGTTTTTTAACGCTCTTAGACCTATTAGAATTATTATTTACTGTGGCCATGTTTGATTTAAACCATTGGTTTCTCTGACTGCCACTTTTGTTTTTCTCCTTCCTATCTTTTGCTTTTATCCCTGTTTCCCTTTCCTCTGTCTCCCTGCTCAGGTTCCCAACCCCCTGCCATTTTAGTTTAAACCCCCCTGAACAGTGCTAGCAAACCTCCCCGCAAGGATATTTGTCCCACTCTGGTTCAGGTGCAACCGTCTGACTTGTACAAGTCCCACCTTCCCCAGAAGCAGGCCCAGTGATCCAGGAAACTAAAGCCCTCCCTCCTGCACCAACTCTTTAGCCATGCATTCTTCTGCTCTATCCTCCTATTCCTATACTCACTAGCACTTGGCACCGGGAGTAATCCAGAGATTACAACCTTTGAGGTCCTGCTCTTTAATCTGCTACCTAGCTCCCTAAATTCTTGCTGCAGGACCTCATCCCTCTTCCTATCCATGTTGTTGGTCCCAATGTGAACCACGACCTCTGACAGTTCACCCTCCCCCTTCAGAATGCCCTGCAGCTGTTCAGTGACATCCTTGACCCTGGCACCAGGGAGGCAACAAACCATCCTGGAGCCACGTCTAAGGCCACAGAAACGCCTATCTGTTCCCCTTACGATAGAATCCCCTACCACTATTGCTCTCCCACTCTTTTTCCTCCATTCCTGAGCAGCAGAAGCACCCCTGGTGCCAGGAAGTTGGCTGCTGCTGCCTTCCTCTGGTAAGTCATCCCCCTCAACAGTATCCAAATCGGTATACCTGTTTGAGAGGGGGATGGCCACAGGAGTCCCCTGCACTACCTGCCTGCCTCTACTGCTCTGCCTGATGGTCACCCATTTCCCTTCTGCCTGTGCAGCCCTTACCTGCGGTGTGACCACCTCATCAAACGTGTTATACACGACCCTCTCAGCATCGTGAATGCTCCAAAGCCCATCCATCCGCAGCTCCAGCGCCGCAATGCGGTCTGCTAGCAGCCGCAGCTGGATGCATTTCTGCATCCAGGTCTTGTTGCATGCGGGCATGGACAGCTTCATTATCTGAGGAGTTGTGAATGGCACTGAACACTGTGCAGTCATCAGCCAACATCCCCACTTCTGACCGTATCCAGTGCACACAGCCATTTCTTGCTACCACGTTGAGTGAATTGGCTGAAGACTGTCTTCTGTGATGGTGAGGATCTCAGGAGAAGGCCGATATGGATCATCCACTTGGCACTTCTGGCTGAAGATGGTTGAGAACGCTTTAGCCTTGTCTTTTGCACTCATGTACTGGACTCCACCATCCTTGACGATGAGGATGTTCATGGAGCCTCCTTCTCCCGTTAGTTGTTTAATGGTCCACCACCATTTACGACTAGATGTGGCAGAACTGCAGAGCATTGATCTGATCCGTTGATTGTGGGTTCGCTTAGCCCTGTCTATAGCATGCTGCTTCTGCTTTTTAACATGCATGTAGTCCCGTGTTGCAGCTTCCCCAGGTTGGCACCTCATTTTTAGGTACGTCTAGTGCTGCTCCTGGCATGCTCTTCTACACTCCTCATTGAACCAGGGTTGGTCCCCTGGCTTGATGGTAATGGTAGACTGAGGGATATGTCGGGCCATGAGGTTACAGATTGTGGTGGAATACAATTCTGCTGCTGCTGATGGCCCACAGTACCTCATGGATGCCCAGTTTTGAGCTGCTAGATCTGTTCTGAATCTAGCCCATTTAGCACAGTGGTAGTGCCACACAACACGATGGAGGGTGTCCTCAGTGTGAAGACCGGACTTCGTCTCCACAATGACTGTGCATTGGTCACTGCTACCAAAGCTGTCATGGACAGATGCATCTGTGACAGGTAGATTGGTGAGGATGAGGTCAAGTAGGTTTTTCCCTAATGTTGGTTCTTTATTTTTTATTCATTGATGGGATGTGGGCGTCACTGGCTGGCTAGGCCTACATTTAGTGCCCATCCCTAATTGCCCTTGAGAAGATGGTGGTGAGCCGCCTTCTTGAACTGCTGCAGTCTATATGGTGTAGGTACACCCACAATGCTGTTAGGAAGGGAGTTCCAGGATTTTGGCCCAGCGACAGTGAAGGAACGGCGATACAGGTCCAAGTCAGGATGGTGTGTGGCTTGGAGGGGAACTTGTAGGTGGTGATGTTCCCATGCGTCTGCTGCCCTTGTCCTTCTAAGTGGTAGAGGTTGTGGGTTTGGAAGGTGCTGTTGAAGGAGCTTTGGCGAGTTGCTGCGGTGCATCTTGTAGATGTACACACTGCAGCCACAGTGCGCCGGTGGTGGAGGGAGTGAATGTTGAAGGTGGTGGATGGAATACCAATCAAGCGGGCTGCTTTATCCTGAATGGTGCAGGCCCAGACTGGCAGCTATGTCTTTAAGGACTTGGCCAGCTCGGTCAGTAGAGGAGCTACCGAGGCATTCTTGGTGATGGACATTGAAGTCCTCCACCCAGAGTACATTCTGTGCCCTTGCTACTCTCGGTGCTTCTTCCAAGTGGTGTTCAACATGGAGGAGAACTGATTCATCAGCTGAAGGAGGGCGGTAGGTGTTAATCAGCAGGAGGTTTCCTTCACCTTGCTTTACCTAAAGCCATGAGACTTCAGGAGATCCGGAGTCTATATTGAGGACTCCCAGGACCAATCCTTCCCGACTGTATACCACTGTGCCGCCACTCCTGGTGGGTCTGTCCTGCCGGTGGGACAGGATCTGCCCAGTTGATGGAGGAGTTTGGGACAGTGGCTGAAAGGTATGATTCTGTGAGTATGAGTATGTCAGGCTGTTGCTTGACTTGTCTGTGTAACAGCTCTCCCAATATTGGCACAAGTCCCCAGATGTTGGTGAGGCGGTCTCCGCAGGGTTCACTGGGCTGGGTGTGCCATTGTCATGTCCGTAGCCGGTACCAATATCAATGCTGGGTGGTCCAAGCGGTTTTATCTGGGGTATTTATGGCAATACTAAAGGAATATGTCTCCACAGGTTGAGATACGGCCCTTGCTGTTGGCCTTTGTTTTTATAATTCACTGCGGATGTTCTAACATTTCAGCACAATGGTAACTGCACCTGACCTTGGTTCCCAGGCTAACTGCAGTCTAGACGACCGTGGCAATCTCTTTCTCACCCCAGGCTGTCTGGTTACAGCTTCCTCACAGACTTTTAAGCATAAGAAAAAGGGTTACATGTTACACATCATTCAGGCTATCATTGCATACAGTTGGTGATTACAAACTTCTACATTTAATCCTTACACGCGATTATGGATCTCTTACTGACAATTATAAGATATTATTGGTTATAAGATATTAAAATAAGAATTCAAAATAAACAAACATGTAATTCATAACAATCTTACTGTCCCTGCCTCGTATCTCAGTCTCTGGAGTTCCATTAATTCTCTCAGCTTTTCTCACAGACTGACTGTCGCTTTGCTAACAAGGCTTGTTAAAGTCTGCACCTTTAATATTTGGTCAAGCAGGCCCAAGGCCTCTTTCTTCCATTTTAAAATCTAACCGGGTCTACCCAAGGCATATTACACTGGTTTATAAACACGATTATTCAAGAATTGGCGAGCATTGACTAACAGTTACATAATACCAACCTAAACCTACAACTAATAATGTTTATTTCATTTCGTCCATGTTAGCTAGTGGGAATGTGAAATGGGGATTTCTCAGGATTCTTACACTGGGACAGACAGATACTCACCGGAGGACTTATCAGGAACAGTTGTAAGCGTGTAGCTCTCATCTCTTTACGCTGCTCGAAGCTCGAAGTCCAAGTCCCTCTGAGCTTTTGGGTGTTGTTCCATTTATCGACCCCGCCCATAAAACTGGCCCCGCCGCCAGATCGGGATAATGAGCCTGGCGAGTTTCCGCTGATTGTGCCCGTTTGAGGAAACTCTTCAAATTGAACTAATTTTTAGGGGCACAGGCACTAGTAGGCACGTTTTAACAGTTTTTAAATATTAAAAAATATTTAATTTATGAAGAAACTGACTAGTGTACACCAATGAAACTAGTAAATGGTTCAGTACAGTTTTAAAGTCATTTTTAGTGATTTGAAAGCAGACCACTCACAGGTGGAGGATTAGACACTCTTAATAAAATGCTCATTTTTTGTGATTATAGAATGATACAGAACAAAAGGAGGCCAATCGGCCCATCTTTGGTAGAGCTATCCTATTAATCCCAGTCCCCTGTTCTTTCCCCACAGCCTTGTCATTTTTTCCCTTGAACTATTTATCCAATACTCTTTGGAAAGTTACTATTGAATCTGCTTCCACCGCCCTTTCAGGCAGCGCGTTCCAGATCACAACAACTCGCTGTGTAAAAAATGTTTCCTCATGTTGCCTCTGGTTCTTTGGCCAATCACCTTCAATCTGTGTCCTCTGGTTACCAACCCTTCTGCCATTCGAAACAGTTTCTCCTTATTTACTCGATCAAAATCATTCATGGTGTGGAGATGCCGGTGTTGGACTTGGGTGGACAAATGTAAGAAGTCACACAACACCAGGTTATAGTCCAACAGCTTTATTTGAAATCACAAGCTTTCAGAGCGCTGCTCCTTCGTCAGGTGAAGTGGAGAGATGCATAAAGTCAGTACCTTGCCCCCAATCCCATGTGCCTTAACTTTACACGCTAATCTCTTATGCGGGACCTTATCAAAGGCCTTCTGAAAGTCCAAATACACCACATCCACTGGCTGTCCCTTATCTATTCTACCAGATACATCGTCAAAAATTTCCAGTAGATTAGTCAAGCACGATTTACCTTTTGTAAATCCATGTTGACTTTGTCTGATCCTGTCACTGTTTTCCAAGTGCTCTGCTATTACATCTTTTACAATGGACTCTAGCATTTTCCCCGCTACCGATTTCAGACTTACCGGTCTGTAATTCCCCGTTTTCTCTGTACCACCTTTTTTGAATAGTGGGGTAACATTAGCTACCCTCCAATCCATGGGAACTGTTCCAGAGTCTATCGAATTTAGGAAGATGACCAGCAATGCATCTACTATTTCTAGGGCCACTTCCTTAAGTACCCTGGGGTGTAGATTATCAGGCCCTGGGGATTTATCAGCCTTCAATCCTGTCAATTTTCCTAACACCATTTCCCTACAAATACTGATTTCATTCAATTCCTCCCTTTCATCAGACCCTATGTTCCCCGGCATCTCTGGGAGGTTATTTGTGTCCTCCTTTCTGAAGACAGAACCAAAATATGTATTTAATTGGTCTGCCATTTCTTTGTTCCCCATTATAAATTCCTCTGATTCTGACTGCAGGGGACCTATGCTTGACTTCACCAATATTTTTCTCTTCACATATCTATAGATACCTTGTTTTGAAAGTTGATATATATCACATCCACCTCACTACCTTCATCAACTCTCCCCGTTACTTCATCAAATAACTCGATCACGTTAGTCAAACACGATTTGCCTTTAACAAATCCGTGCTGACCTTCATTTACTCACCCATACTTTCCCAAACGCTGATTAATTTTGTCCCAGATTATTGTCTCTACAACTTTCCCCACCACTGACCTTAGGCTGACTGGCCTGTAGTTGCCAGGTTTAGCCCTCTCCCCTTTTTAAAAGGGCGGTGTAACATTTGCAATCCTCCGGTCCTCTGGCACCACCCCCAGATCTAAGGAGCATTGGAAGATTGTGGCCAGAACCTCCGCAATTTCCCCCCTCACTTCCCCCAGTAACATAGGATGCATCCCATCCAGACCGGGGACTTTTCTACTTTGAGGAACACACACACACACATCTACCCATATACACCCAGTCCCACAGAGTGACTTCCCTCAGTGAGTAATCTGGTAAGGAGTATGGAATGTGTTCAACCCCCAGGTATTTTAACCCCAGTTTGTGGTGCATTAAACTGGGAACATTATTTAGTTGTACATTGAGGCTCCAGTTCCAGCTTTTGTTCATTTTAGTATTTATATCCCCACAGAATCCCACAGTGCGGAGGCGGGTGTAATGTTTGATATTTTCAGAAGCTGTGACCTCCCTCCATGGAGGTCCCGGTGTTTTCTGCTGTTGTCAGATCCTCGATTCCTCCCCTCAGGGTGGCTCTTTTCTCGAATTGAGAAACAAAAAAATCAGTCAGAAAGGGGGATCTCGGTGAGAACATCTCCCCCGATCCCCGGCCAGTCTCTCCCCCCGATCCCCGGCCAGTCTCTCCCCGATCCCCGGCCACTCTCTCCCACCGATCCCCGGCCAGTCTCTCCCCGATCCCCGGCCAGTCTCTCCCCCGATCTCCGGCGAGTCTCTCCCCCCCCGATCCCCGGCCAGTCTCTCCCCCGATCTCCGGCGAGTCTCTCCCCCCGATCCCCAGCCAGTCTCTCCCCGCCGATCCCCGGCCAGTCTCTCCCCCCGATCCCCGGCCAGTTTCTCCCCCCGATCCCCGGCCAGTCTCTCCCCCGATCCCCGGCCAGTCTCTCTAATCCCGGGTGAATCTCTCTAATTCTCTGCTTTTTCTCCCAGTCTCTGTGACCCTGGATGTGGAAACAGTGAGTCCATGGCTCGAGATATCTGAGGATCTGAAGAGTGTAAAACGGACCCGGACCGAGAGGAATCTCCCTGACACCGGGAAGAGGTTTACAGTCTGTTCCTGTGTGCTGGGATCGGAGGGATTCACATCGGGGAGACATTACTGGGAGGTGGATGTGGCGGGGAATCGGGTCTGGAGTCTGGGAGTAGCCGCAGAGTCTCTGGAAAGGAAGGATTGGGTCACCGAGAGCCCAGAGACTGGAGTCTGGACCATTGAGCGGGCTGGTGATGGGTTTTATGTAAACTCCTCCCCTCAATCCCCTCTCCCCGCCGGTCTGATCCCCTGGAAGGTGGGAGTTTATCTCAGTTATGAGTCCGGGACAGTTTCATTTTACAGCGTGGACACCAAGTCCCATCTCCACACCTTCACTGGGAATAAATTCACGGGGAAACTTTATCCTTTCTTCTGGACTGGGGATGTGAACAACAAATGGCTGAGAATCTGCTCCGGCTCCGATCCGGGTCTGTAAAAGGGGCGGGGCCTCAGGCCAGCCCGCATCATCCATGACGTCACAGTGACTTGACCCCGCGCCATTCGGGTCAGGAGCAGAGGTCAGAGGTCAGGAGTTGGAAAATGTAATTTCCAAATTACACATTGTAAAACCCCAATGAGACTGTAAATACAACCAATAAAAATATAAAATGTGAGAAGAATGAAAGACTTGCATTTCTATAGCGCCTTTCACGACCACTGGGCTTCCCAAAGCGCTTTACAGCCAATGAATTACTTTTTGGAGTGTAGTCACTGTTGTAATGTGGGAAATGCGGCAGCCAATCTGTGCACAGCAAGCTCCCACAGACAGCAATGTGATAATGACCAGATAATCTGTTTTTTGTTACGCTAATTGAGGGATAAATATTGGCCAAGGCACCGGGGAAAACTCAAACACAAAAGCAAAATACTGCAGATGCTGAAAATCTGAAATAAAAAGAGAAAATGCTGGAAATACTCAGCAGGTCAGGCAGCATCTGTGGAGAGAGAAACAGAGTTAATGCTTCAGGTCGATGACCCTTCGTCAGAACTCTTCTCTGAAATAGTGCCTTGGGATCTTTTACATCCACCCGAGAGAGCAGACAGGGCCTCGGTTTAAGGTCTCATCGAAAAGACACCTCCGACAGTGCGGCGCTCGCTTAGTACTGCACTGGAGTGTTAGCCTAGATTGTTGTGCTCATGTCTCTGGAGTGGGACTTGAACCCACAACTTTCTGACTCAGGAAGCGAGAGTGCGACCAACTGAGCCACTGGCTGACACTGTAATAAAAACAAAGACTAAAATAAAAAGTAAAACCGACAGCAACTCCATCCCAGCCCTTTCTCATCACTGCCCCACTCCTTTATATTAAAAAGCAGGTATAAGTTGTGCTCTCAAAACGAGGACATTCCTCAGTTCATCAGCACCATTAGTGATGAGAAATACACAAACTATCTCTCTTCAAGATGATGGGGAGTTTGCAAATCTTCGGTTTAACGGGCTGAATGTTCACTTTTACTGCGGTGCGGGCTGTAAAACGGGCGGCCGATCCGCTAACGCCTGTTGTGGTAAAAGTGAAAATTCACCCCAGAGTGTTTGACGTTCCCTCGCAGTTGATTGTAGTGCCACTTTCAGCCAGGAGATGGCGATGCCGAGCTGTACAAAGAGCTGCAAAGTTTTACAGTGCAGTATCACCACCTGCTGGTGGAAACCGGTACTGAGGGAATATCAAAAACTGCAAATGCTGAAACACTCGGCTGATCAGACAATTCAGGCAGGACCTTCCTTCAGAACTGAAAGATAATGGGATCAGAAAAAAGAATGGAAAATAAACACGAGCCTAGAATTCCCTCTTCCGTGCTCCTGGCACACACCGAGTCCCTGTCGGGAAAATCCGCATTCACGGTCTGTCCAATGTTCCAAAAAGCACAGGTTGGGATTGTGGAATTTCCCAATATGGGCTCTTGCTGTGTGTCAGGAGAGCGGAATTCCAAAATCTGGGCCTGTATTCCGAGTACAGAGAGGAGATTAATCAGTTAAAAAATCTCTGAAGTGGGTGCTGAAGACATGAAATTTATTTCCAGAGGGTGCCTGGGAGATACTTTGGTCAAAAGTGAATGGAAACTAGTTACTGGATTATCCTAGGCAGCGCCCTAGGTATGTGTCAGACCGTTACTTCACCCCTTGGTCCTGGATTTGAATCAAACAACAACAACAAATTGCATTTATATAGCACCTTAAACATAGTAAAATGACCCAAGGCGCTTCACAGGAATGTTATCAAACCAAATCTGATACTGAGCTTGGTCAAAGAGGTAGGTTTAATGTAATGTCCATGTAATGTAATTAGCACCACAGTCACTCGGAGGAATGCCAGGGTTCGATGAACAGACTGTGACTATCTTCTTGTTCAGTATTACTTCTTTGTACTGGATGTTTAATGCATAATAAACCTGTTTTCCTGATACACAATATACCTGGACCCAGAGTGCTTTGTGTAGTCAAGGAGAAATTATTCTTAAAAACTTTTAAAAGCTACATCATCCCTCAGTCTTCTCTTATCTAGAGAAAAGAGCCCCAGCCTGGGTGCTCTCCAGTGACTCCTCCCCATAAGCTGGAGAGAAATCTTTTTTACAATCCTCAGTGCATTGAGAAATATTGTGGTGTTCAACTTATTTTTTTCATGAGTAAGCTCTGTCACTGTAGTGTGACAAATTTAGTTGCCCCTTTTCCCCCGCCCCTCCAGTGCCACACATCTGTTCCCAGCTGATGGGGCTCACTGGTAAACTGTTCCTACCGGATATAAAACACAAAGTGCCGGCAGTGCATGGCAGACCAGTCAGTATCTGTAAAGAGAAAAGAGCCGATTGATGGTTTGAATGTGAATCTTTTCATCAGAACTCGTGATGAGGCGTTATACACCTGAAACACCTTTTCCAATTCAGGTTTATTGTATTAGTAGATTCTGTTTTTTATATTATTGTTCACACCAGGTCTCTGCTAATACGGAAATGTAACCTGCTTCGAGCAGATACAGAAGAAGAGAGCACCTTTGTTTCATTTCTTTACCTCACTGCCTGTGCTGGGACACGTCTTGGCTCTGATGTGAGCTCCCTGCTTCTGCTGGGATGCTGATTGCCTCTGCTGTGTGCTTCATGCATCTGCTGGAATACACCCTGGTTCTGCTGGGAAACCCCATGCCGCTGTGTGATTGATGCTCCTTTCCTCTCTTCTTTACCTGCCCCTGTTAGCCTGAGTAAGATGTGGATCTCAATGTGTGGCCAACAACAGTGCCCGTGAACTTTCTTCCACTACATCCCCGGGTATCTTGCTCCTGACAGACCAGTAAGCAGCTCCTGAACTTCCTGCTTTAGAGTTTTTGTCTGGCAACATTTTTGTTCTTTTCGTTCACTTTGTTTGTATTGTTAGATTAATGAATGTAATAAACATGGCGAGACTGCTCTGAAAACCACGTGATCGCTGGTTGGATGCAAATTCATTACGAAAAGAAAAATCAATGAACGAATTCTGGGGATAAAATTGGTTTTGGCCGGTAGTTCAAAATGTCCAGCTAAGTCCAGAATGAGGTGTGAACTGCAGGAATAAACAGGAGGTCAGGCAGCATGTGTAGGGAGAGAAACCGAGTTTCAGGTCGATGAGCCTTGGTCAGAACTGCAGGAAGCCGGTGAGCTCGCTGCCTGTAATGTGGCCCCACAGCCGGAAGGTGGCGCTCCATGGCCGTGTCTCCGGTGGATTCCCGCGGTCCGGCTCACTCGAGCTGCTTTCCCACCGCGGCCATTGGCCACACTTCCCCAAGGCCCGCCAGCTTCACTCGCTCTCAGAAGGAACCGCATGAAGGTTCCGTCAATGACCAATTCCTGAGTCTGTTCCGCGACCCGTCTGCGTGCGATTCACAGGCTGAACTAGAAGAGCCCGGGTCCAGTGACAATGACCTGGTCATTGGCCAGAGAGCCTGTCACTCAGTGAGGGGGCGGGGTTCTCCCGGGGGAAGCGGAGTGGCCGGAGAGCCTGTCACTCAGGGAGGGGGCGGGTCTCTCCCGGGGGAAGTGGATTGGCCGGAGAGCCTGTCACTCAGTGAGGGGGCGGGTCTATCCCAGGGGAAGCGAATTGGCCGGAGAGCCTGTCACTCAGTGAGGGGGCGGGTCTCTTCTAGGGGAAGCGGATTGGCCGGAGAGCCTGTCACTCAGTGAGGGGGCGGGTCTCTCCCGGGGGAAGCGGATTGGCTGGAGAGCCTGTCACTCAGTGAGGGGGCGGGTCTCTCCCAGGGGAAGTGGATTGGCCGGAGAGCCTGTCACTCAGTGAGGGGGCGGGTCTCTAGCGGGGGGAGCGGATTGGCCGGAGAGTCTGTCACTCAGTGAGGGGGCGGGTCTCCCCCCGAGGGAAGTGGATTGGCCGGAGAGCCTGTCACTCAGTGAGGGGGCGGGTCTCTCCCGGGGGAAGTGGATTGGCCGGAGAGCCTGTCACTCAGTGAGGGGGCGGGTCTCTACCCGGGGGAAGTGGATTGGCCGGAGAGCCTGTCACTCAGGGAGGGGGGCGGGTCTCTCCCGGGGGAAGCGGATTGGTCGGAGAACCTGTCACTCAGTGAGGGGGCGGGTCTCTCCCCGGGGAAGTGGATTGGCCGGAGAGCCTGTCACTCAGTGAGGGGGCGGGTCTCTCCCCGGGGAAGTGGATTGGCCGGAGGACCTGTCACTCAGTGAGGGGGCGGGTCTCTCCTGGCGGAAGTGGGTTGGCCGCAGAGCCTGTCACTCAGTGAGGGGGCGGGTCCCTTCTGGGGGAAGTGGATTGGCCGGATAGCCTGTCACTCAGTGAGGGGGGCGGGTCCCTCCTGGGGGAAGTGGATTGGCCGGAGAGCCTGTCACTCAGTGAGGGGGTGGGTCTCTCCCGGGGGAAGCGGATTGGCCGGAGAAAATGAACACAATCCTACGTTCTCTGAAGCCGAAGAAAACCACTTTTGAAGATTTTGAGTTTAAGCAACAAGAGAGCGTCTGTGAAATGAAGGTGAATTCTCAGTGGGCCGTTGTGGGCAGCGCCTGTACGGGTAGCGTGTGACGCACCCCATGCCCGGATAACAGAACTCATAGAATCATAGAAAGTTACAGCACGGAAGGAGGGCATTTCGGCCCATCGTGTCCACGCCGGCCAACAAAGAACTATCCAGCCTAATCCCACTTCCCAGCTCTTGGTCCGTAGCCCTGCAGGTTACAGCATCCCAAGTGCACACCCAAGTACTTTTTTAATGTGGTTAGGGTTTCTGCCTCTACCACCCTTTCAGGCAGTGAGTTCCAGACCCCCAAAACCCTCTGGGTGAAGAAATTTCCCCTCAAATCCCCTCTAAACCTTCCACCAATTACTTTAAATCTGTGCCCCCTGGTTTATGACCCCTCTGCTGAGGGAAATAGGTCCTTTCTATCCACTTTATCTAGGCCCCTCATAATTTTATACACCTCAATAAGGTCTCCCCTCAGCCTCCTCTGTTCCAAAGAAAACAACCCCAGCCTATCCAATCTTTCCTCATAGCTAAAATTCTCTATTCCCGGCAACATCCTTGTAAATCTCCTCTGTACCCTCTCTAGTGCAATCACATCTTTCCTGTAATGTGGTGACCAGAACTGCACGCAGTACTCTAGCTGAGGCCTAACTAGTGTTTTATACAGTTGAAGCATAACCCCTCTGCTCTTGTATTCTACGCCATGGCTAATAAAGACAAGTATTCCGTATGGCTTCTTAACTACCTTATCTACCTGGCCTGCTACCTTCAAGGATCTGTGGACATCAAAGGTCCCTTTGTTCCTCTACACTACTCAGTGTCCTACCATTTAATGTGTATTCCCTTTCCTTGTTAGCCCTCCCCAAATACATTACCTCACACTTCTCCGGATTGAATTCCATTTGTCACTGTTCTACCCACCTGACCAATTTATTGATATCTTTCTGCAGTCTACAGCTTCCTTCTTCAGTATCAACCACACAGCCGATTTTAATATCATCTGCAAACTTCTTAATCATACCCCATAGATTCAAGTCTAGATCATTGATATATACCACAAAAAGCAAGGGACCTAGTACTGAGCCCTGCGAAACCCCACTGGAAACAGCCTTCCAGTCACAAAAACACCCATCAACCATTACCCTCTGCTTCCTGCCTCCGAGCCAGTTTTGAATCCAACTTGACACTTTGCGGCGGCGGACCTGGGAGGAGCGAGGCGGCGGCGGAGCAACTAAAAAACTGAGGTGGCAGCAGCAGGTAGGCCCCACAGCGGCGGCGGACCTGAGTGGAGCGAGGCGGCGGCGGAGCAAATACAAAACCGAGGCGGCAGACCAGGTAGGCCCCACAGCGGCAGCGGACCTGGATGAAGCAAGGCGGCGGCCGGAGCGACTACAAAACTGAGGCGGCAGCAGCAGGTAGGCCCCACAGCAGCGGCAGACCTGGGTGGAGCGAGGCGGCAGCGGAGCAACTACAAAACCGAGGCAGCAGCAGCAGGTAGGCCCCACAGCAGCGGCAGACCTGGGTGGAGCGAGGCGGCAGCGGAGCGACTACAAAACCGAGGCAGCAGACCAGGTAGACCCCACAGCGGCGGCGGACCTGGGTGGAGCGAATCAGCGGCAGAGCGACTACAAAACCGAGGCGGCACACCAGGTAGGCCCCACAGCGGCGGCGGACCTGGGTGGAGTGAGGCGGCGGCGGAGCGACTACAAAACCGAGGTGGCAGACCAGGTAGGCCCCACAGCGGCGGCAGACCTGGGTGGAGCGAGGTGGCAGCGGAGCGACTACAAAACCAAGGCGGCAGACCAGGTAGGCCCCACAGCAGCGGCGGACCTGGGCGGAGTGAGGCGGCGGTGGAGCGACTACAAAACCGAGGCGGTAGACCAGGTAGGCCCCACAGCGGCGGCGGACCTGGGTGGAGCGAGGCGGCGGCAGAGCGACTACAAAACCGAGGTGGCAGACCAGGTAGGCCCCACAGCGGCGGTGGACCTGGGTGGAGCGAGGCGGCGGCGGAGCGACTACAAAACCGAGGCGGCAGACCAGGTAGGCCCCACAGCGGCAGCGGACCTGGGTGGAGTGAGGCAGCGGCGGAGCGACTACAAAACCGAGGCGGCAGACCAGGTAGGCCCCACAGCGGCGGCGGACCTGGGTGGAGCGAGGCGGCGACGGAGCGACTACAAAACCGAGGTGACAGACCAGGTAGGTTTACCAATCTCAGAGCGGGAGAGAGAGAAGTAAAAAGTAATCAAAGTGTGACGTCACCAGGAACAGAAACATAGAAACATAGAAACATAAAAGATAGGAGCAGGAGTAGGCCATTCGGCCCTTCGAGCCTGCTCCACCATTCAATGAGATCATGGCTGATCATCCAAATTCAGTACCCTGTCCCTGCCTTCTCCCCATATCCCTTGATCCCTTTAGCCTTAAGAACTGGCCTCCACCGCCCTCTGTGGCAGAGAATTCCACAGGTTCACCACTCTCTGGGTGAAGAAATTCCTCCTCATTTCAGTCCTAAGTGGCTTACCCCTTAGACTATGACACCTGGTTCTGGACTCCCCGGCCATCAGAAACATCCTTCCTGCATCTAGTCTGTCCAGTCCTGGCAGAATTTTATAGGTTTCGATGAGATCCCCTCTCAATTTTCTAAACTCCAGCGAGTATAAGCCCAATCGACACAATCTCTCCTCATAAGTCATTCCTGCCATCCCAGGTATCAGCCTGGTGAATCTTCGCTGCACTCCTTCCATGGCAAGAACATCCTTCCTCAGATAAGGCGACCAAAACTGCACACAATACTCAAGGTGCGGTCTCACCAAGGCCCTGTACAACTGTAGCAAGACATCCTTGTTCCTGTACTCGAACCCTCTTGCTACGAAGGCCAACATACCATTTGCCTTCTTAACCGCTTGCTGCACCTGCATGCTTACCTTCAGCGACTGGTGCACAAGAACACCCAGGTCTCTTTGCACTTCCCCTTCTCCCAATCTATTGCCATTCAAATAATAATCTGCCTTCCTGTTTTTACCACCAAAGTGGATAACCTCACATTTATCCACATTATAGTGCATTTGCCATGTTTCTGCCCAATCACCCAACCTGTCCAAATCGTACTGGAGTTTCACGACATCCTCCTCACAGCATACCCTCCCACCCAGCTTTGTGTCGTCTGTAAATTTGGAGATATTACATATATTAATGATCTGGACGAGGGAATTGGATCTTTGAATGTTTGCTATTGCCTATCCACTGTCCTGACAGTAGCAGGACAGTTAGATAAGGTGGTTAAGAAGGCATATGGGACACTTTCCTTTATTAGCCAAGGCATATAATGTAAGAGCAGGAAGGTTATGCTTGAACTGTATAAAACAATAAAATAAAAACAGAAAATGCTGGGAGTATTCA
This sequence comes from Somniosus microcephalus, assembly GCF_052327205.1. Taxonomy (NCBI): domain Eukaryota; kingdom Metazoa; phylum Chordata; class Chondrichthyes; order Squaliformes; family Somniosidae; genus Somniosus; species Somniosus microcephalus. The sequence continues at coordinate 158,786,428 of NW_028225179.1, forward strand.
GCATCATGGAGAGAGAGACAGAGTTAACGTTTCAGTTCTGGTCACCAGATTACAGGAAGGATGTGATTGCACTACAGAGGGGACAGAGGAGATTTACCAGGATGTTGCCCGGACTGGAGAATTTTAACTTTGAGGAATGATTGGATAGAACATAAGAACATAAGAAATAGGAGCAGGAGTAGGCCATTCGGCCCTTCGAGCCTGCTCTGCCTTTCAATGAGATCATGGCTGATCTTCTGCCTCACCTCCATTCACTGGCCCTATCGCCATATCGCTTGATGCCTTTACTAGTCAGAAATCTATCGACTTCTGTTTTGAATATACCCAATGACTGAGCCTCCACAGCCCACTGGGGTAGAGAATTCCAAAGATTCACCACCCTCTGTGTGAAGAAATTTCTTCTCATCTCAGTCCTGAATGGCCTACCCTTTATCCTGAGGCTGTGGCCCCTGGTTCTAGGCTCCCCAGCTAAGGGAAACATTCTCCCAGCATCCACCCTATCCATCCCTGTAATGATTTTGTATGCTTCAATGAGATCCCCTCTCATTCTTCTGAATTCAAGAGAATACAGGCCTAGTTTACTCAATCTCTTCTCTATTCCCGCCATCCCAGGAATCAATCTCGTGCACCTTGGTTGCACTCCCTCTGTGGCAAGTATATCCTTCCATAGGTAAGGAGACCAAAATTGTACACAGTACTCCAGGTGTGGTCTCACCAAGGCCCTATATAATTGGAGTAAGACTTTTTTACTCCTGTACTCAAATCCTCTTGTAATGAAGGCCAGCATACCATTTGTCTTCCTAATGGCTTGCTGCACCTGCACATTCACTTTCAGTGACTATGTACAAGGACACCCAGGTTCCTTTGAGCATCTGCATTCCCCCATCTGTCACCTTTTAGGAAATACTCTGCCTTTCTGTTTTTTCTACCAAAGTGGATAACTTCACATTTGTCCACATTATATTCCATCTACCATGTTCTTGCCCACTCACTGAGCCTGTCGAGATCCCCTTGAAGCCTCTTCACATCCTCTTCACAGCTGACACTGCCACCTAGCTTTGTATCATCAGCAAATTTGGAAATGTTACATTTAGTCCCCTCATCCAAATCATTGATATAGATTGTGAATAGCTGGGGCCCAAGCACTGATCCTTGCGGTACCCCACTAGTCACAGCCTGCCACCCTGAAAAAGACCCCTTTATCCTACTCTTTGTTTTCTGTCTGTTAACCAATTCTCAATCTATGCTAGTATATTACCCCAATTCCACGTGCCCTAATTTTGTTCACCAACCTCTTGTGTGGGACATTATCGAAGGCCTTCTGAAAATCCAGATACACCACATCTACCGGTTCCCCTTTGTCTACTATACTAGTTACATCCTCAAAGAACTCCAATAGGTTTGTCAAACAGGATTTCCCTTTCATAAATCCATGTTGACTCTGCCCAATCTTACTATTAGTTTCTAAGTGCCCAGTTATTGCATCCTTTATAATAGATTCCAGCATTTTCCCAACTACTGATGTGATGCTAACAGGTCTGTAGTTCCCCGTTTTCCCTCTCCCTCCTTTCTTAAATAGCGGGGTTACATTTGCTATCCTCCAATCTGCAGGAACCGTTCCAGAATCTATAGAATTTTGGAAATCCAGTGTGGAGCGCCGCCCCATCCGAGCCGCCATTCCTGTTGTATCCGTGTGTTAATGGAGACACGGAATGCAGGAGTTGGTTTACAGGTGTTTACTGAACAAAGTCTGGAGGTGAACTAAAAGATACAAGACACTATACAGGCTTATATAGCCCGAGTGGCCACTACCGGCATTACAGTACACAGGGGCTCTTAAAGGTACATACACCACAATTACTCCCCTTTTAGACAACCAGTACATAACATTTTAAGTAATCATTAATTAACATGTTTACAAGAACAATAATCTACACATTTGCTGCAGTTAATCAATTATAAGTCAGTCTCTCTGGAGGCTTCCTGACTCGGTCCGGATAACGCCTTGGTGGTGTAGTAGTTTTCGGTGGTGTAGCAGGTTCTTTTGGCAAGGTCGATTCGGCTTGAATGCTAGTGTCGGGTTCATCTGGTTCCAGTATCACTGGATCGGAGGTAGATACTATGGGTATCTCTACTTCATCATTAGGCGTATAGAGTTGTGGTGTCGGTTGTCCCTTTTCGGATGACTCTATGATCTGGTCAGCATGGTGCCTTATTATGCTTTCTCCAATGTCCACGGTATACATCAGCGGTCCTAGTCGTGTGCAAATAGTTCCAGGCTGCCATTTCTCGGTACGGTAGTCCCGGGCCAAAACTTGTTGACCTATCTGGAAGGTTCTAGTTGGCCTTTCATTCATGCCTTGAAATTGCCGGTTCTCTACGTCCCTTCTGATGTTTGGCTTGATCAAATCCAGCCGGCATCTTAGTCTTCTATTGAAAAACATCATGGCGGGAGTTTGGTTTGTAACCACATGTGTTGCATTCCTGTATGCAAACAAGAAGTTATCTACCTTATGTTGTAGATTTATGTCTTCATTACCCATGGCCTTTATGGCCTTCTTGAAGGTCTGGACAAACCTTTCAGCCAATCCATTGGTGGCGGGATGGTATGGGGCGGACGTGTAGTGCTTAACCCCATTGTTTTTTAAGAACTTTCTGAATTCTTCGGACACAAATTGCGGTCCATTATCAGAACAGATCTGTTCAGGCAGCCCATTCCTGGCAAATATGGTCCATAATACTGTGATGGTTTTTTCCGTGGTGGTGGAGGACATCTTTATTACCTCCGGCCACTTGGAGTGTGCATCAACCGCGATTAAGAACATTGAGTCCATAAATGGACCAGCAAAGTCGATGTGTACCCTTTGCCATGGAGATGAGGGCCACTCCTATGGATGTAGAGGGGCTTGTGGTGGGGCGTTTTGGACCTTCTGGCATCCTAGACAGCTCTTGGTCATTTCTTCGATGTCTCCATCGATACCTGGCCACCACACAAACGCTCTGGCTAGGTTCTTCATTTTCACTCCACCCAGATGCCCCTCGTGAAGCTCCTTTAGCACTTTATCCTGGAGTTTGGGTGGAATCACCACTCTGGATCCACACATCAAGGTTCCTCGGCACACTGACAGCTGTTCTCTTCTTTGCGAGAATGCTGGCAACAGTGGTTCGCCATGTGCTGGCCATCCCTTCACCGTTAAATCGTAGACTCGTGAGAGAGTCGGGTCATTTCTCGTTTCCTTTTCAATGGTAGAATTTGTTACTGGTAGACATTCTACTATGGTTGAGTGGAACATCTCCACTGGGTCCACTGTAGGTGCCTCTTCTACCGTTGGCAACGGTAGGCGCGATAAACTGTCAGCATTCCCATGCTGTTTTGATCCTTTGTATTCTATGTCATATTGGTGTGCCCCTAGGAAAAGGGACCACCTCTGTAGCCTTTGCGCTGTCATAATGGGAACGCCCTTTTTAGGGTTGAATATGGAGACGAGGGGTTGATGGTCAGTCAACAAGGTAAATTTTTGTCTGTGTAGGTAATGGTTGAATTTCTTCACTCCCCATACCAGGCTGAGTGCTTCCCTGTCGATCTGGGCATAGTTACGCTCAGCTGAGTTCAATGAGCATGCCGCAAAAGCTATCGGCCGCTCCGAGCCATCAGGGAATCTATGCGATAATACCGCTCCTACGCCGTAAGGGGATGCATCGCACGCCAGTCTGATTGGCAGTGATGGGTTGTAATGAGCCAACACTTCCTTGGACGTGATCAAGCCTTTGCATTTATGGAAGGCACGTTTACAGTCTTCGCTCCATTTCCAAATTACTCCCATTTGTAGCAGTGCGTTAAGAGGGTGCAGAACAGTTGACAAGTTCGGTAAAAATTTATGATAGTAGTTTATCAATCCCAGGAACGACCTTAATTGTGAGACATTGTCAGGTGCTGGGGCTTTTATGACCACTTCAATTTTTTCAGGTGACTTATGCAGCCCTTCTTCGTTAATTATATGGCCACAATATGATATTTGTTTTTGGAAAAATTCGCACTTGGGGCGATTTGCTCGTAGGCCCCGTTCTCTCAGCCTAGTGAGCACCTGCTCTAAATTGGCAAGGTGCTCGTTGTCGTTTTCTCCTGTTACAAGGATGTCATCTAGGTAGCATTGAGTCCCCGGAATCCCTTGCAGGACTTGCTCCATAGCTCTTTGCCAGATAGCTGGAGCTGATGCTACTCCGAAAACCAGTCGATTGTACTGGTACAGGCCTTTGTGTGTGTTTATTGTGAGATACTTTTTAGAGGCCTCCTCAACCTCCATCTGTAGATATGCCTGTGCCAAGTCAATTTTGGTGAAACGTTTCCCTCCGGATAGTGAGGCGAAAATATCTTCTATCCTCGGAAGAGGATACTGTACCGTGTGAAGGACCGGGTTTACAGTCACCTTGAAGTCCCCACAGATGCGAATTTTTCTCTGTTCTTCAGATTTATCATTATTCAACGTTTTCTTCATGACCAGGATGATGGGTGTTGCCCACTCGCTCCAATCTATCTTGGATAACACGCCTGCCTTTTCCAAATTCTCCAGCTCTGCCTCGACTGCTGGACGAATTGCGTATGGCACCAGCCTTGCCTTAAAAAACTTGGGAATTGCCATATCTTCCACTTTTATTGAGGCGGTGACGCCTTTCAAGGTTCCTAGTTCCTGTTGAAACACTTCTTTGGCGTTGGCCAAGATGTCTTTTAATCGTTCAGGTATGACGTCATCATAATTTTTTTTCTTACTGGTCACCATCAGTGCCTGAATGGAGTGCCAGTCTAAGCGTATCCATTCACGTCCCAACAGCGGTGGACCACCATCTTGCAGAACGTATAAATACAACTTCTGTATTTCCTTGCCGTTGTATACAACAGGCACCCTTATTTTCCCTCTGGGGTATACTTTCTGCCCCGTATATGTCTTCAAGATAATGGATGTGTCTTTCAAAGGTATATGCGGAAATAGCCGCTCGTAATCCCGTCGACTTATGATGGTCAGAGCTGATCCTGTATCTAGCTCCATTTTAACTGGGGACCCCGCTATCGTGAGGGTAACCCAAATGGTCTGGTAATCTTCTTTGGCAATTACATTATGTAATTTGAGACAGCTTAGGCTCTTGTTTACGGAGTCGCTATCGCTCTTCTGGTCTTCGGAGCTACTGTCCGTCATCATTTGTACCTTTCTGTACTTTTCCTTATTGATTTTTTTTCTGTCAGTGGATTTTTTGTTTCCAGATCAGCATACACGTGCAATGTGTCCCATCTTTCTGCATTGCCTGCATGCTTTGCCCTTGAACCAGCAGTCCCTCTGGTCATGGGTGGATCTGCCGCAGCGATAACATCTCTCGAAACCCCGTGTCATTACATGGGTGCTGAAGTCCTGTGGCTTTTGCTGTATCTCTGCAGCTCCTCTTGCTGCTGCTTCGTATGATACAGCCACACTGAAAGCCTTATCCAGTGTCAAATCTTTCTCAGAAAGTAGCCTTTTTTGTGTTCCTTCACTTAGGAGACCGCAGACGAATTTGTCTCGTAGAGAATCTGCCAGTCCTGCCCCGAATTGGCAGTGCTTTGACAGCTTTCTTAATTCGGTGAGGTAATCAGCGTTACTTTCATTCTTGTGCTGATTCCTCCTGAAGAATTTGAATCGTTCCGCTATCAGCAGCGGTGTTGGGTTTAAGTGCTCCTGTAGGGTATCAACAATCTCCTTAAAATTCTTGTCCATCGGTTTGGCTGGAGTGATTAAGTTTCGTAACAGCCCGTATGTCCTTGCGCCCATCAGATTTAGAAGTACCGATGCCTTTTTATCATCCTCTACTTCATTCGCTGTGCAATATACCTCCACTCTTTCCACATATGTGGTCCAATCCTCTATATCACTATCGAAAGCAGTAATATTGCCAGTCTTAGGCATCCTGAAAATCAAAAATGGCGCCTCCCGTGCTTTCCTTTCTTCCCTGCTGAGAAAAAATAATGGCGCCTCCCGTGCTTTCCTGCCGCTGCCGCTGCTGACAACGCTGTTCTCCGCGGTTTTTATTTACACAGATATTTTTAATAGTTGGAGACTCGTTCCCGCCGGACTCTCTGGGACTTTTCCCTCCCTCTGCTTAGTCCGAACGCCGACCTGCTTTGCAGCGCCGGCCGTTTCCCGAGTGCTCCACCCTCCATCTCTGTTTGCCTCCGTCTTCCGACTTGCTGCTTGGCCCCGCTGCAGAGCCACCCGATCGAGCCCCAGCCCGCCGCCCAGGAAGGATTAATGCAGTACCTGCCACCAGCCCGGCTAGCTGGTGAAACCACAGTTTTTTGTTTTTTTTTCCTTCGACCTTCGTCTGAGGAATCGATCTCCTTGAGGTGCTGCCGAATTGCAGGTAAGTCCGTTTCCAATTCGTCGCCACTGTTGTATCCGTGTGTTAATGGAGACACGGAATGCAGGAGTTGGTTTACAGGTGTTTACTGAACAAAGTCTGGAGGTGAACTAAAAGATACAAGACACTATACAGGCTTATATAGCCCGAGTGGCCACTACCGGCATTACAGTACACAGGGGCTCTTAAAGGTACATACACCACAATTTCCGGTTTCTTCAGCCGGTTACACCGCGTCCAACTCGGGACAAAGGACAGGAACCAGGCTCCCAGCATGGCCTGCGGCCCCGCGGAGCATGCGCACTCTCAGCGGGGTAATCAGGGCGTTCGATAGAGTGGTTTATGGGGCGCGGGGAATTGTGGGTGCTGCGGCCGCCATTAATCAGCGGCTGTCAGGAAGAGTGTTATTGCAGGCTGACGTAAGGTAGGTCCTTGGCACCCTGCGTAGGTCTTTTTGTTCCTTCAGTTTGAGCTGGAGTGGAGATGGAGGAGAGGCTGCTGGGTGTAACCCCCAGTACTTCTGAGCCCAGGAGCACCCAACAATTTCCAGTGTGAGTCTGTCAAGGGAGGTGGATTCTGGGGGAGATTAGGTTGCTAAACAGACTCTGTCCCTACAATAGGTTGGGGTTGTTTTCTTTGGAACAGAGGAGGCTGAGGGGAGACTTGATTGAGGTGTATAAAATTATGAGGGGCCTAGATAGAGTGGATAGGAATGACCTATTTCCCCTAGCAGAGGTCAATAATCAGGGGTCATAGACCTAAAGTAAGTGGTAGAACAATTAGATGGGCGTTGATGAGAACTTTTTTCACCCAGTGGGTGGTGGGGGTCTGGAACGCAATGCCTCAAAGGGTGGTAGAGGCAGAAAACTTCAACAGATTTTAAAAGTACTAGCATATGCACTTAAAGTGCCGTAACCTACAAGGCTATGGAGCAAGATATGGAAAGTGTGATTAGGCTGGATATCTCTTTCCAGCCGGCACAGATACGATGGGTCGAAAGGCCTCCTAAATTTCTATGATTCTATTAAAATAGAAACAGAAGATAGGAGCAGGAGTAGGCCATTCGGCCCCTCGATCATCCAAATTCATTACCCTGTCCCTGCTTTCCCCCCATATCCCTTGATCCCTTTAGCCTTTAGAAATATATCTAACTCCTTCTTGAATATATTTAATGAATTGGCCTCAACTGCCTTCTGTGGAAGAGAATTCCACAGGTTCACAACTCTCGGGGTGAAGAAATTCCTCCTCATCTCAGTCCTAAATGGCTTACCCCTTATCCTTAAACTGTGACCCCTGGTTCTGGACTCCCCCGTCATCGGGAATATCCTTCCTGCATCTAGTCTGTCTAGTCCTGTTAGAATTTTATAAGTTTCAATGAGATCCCCTCTCATTCTTCTAAACTCTAGCGAATATAAGCACGATCGACCCAATCTCTCTTCATACGTCATTCCTGCCATCCCAGGTATCAGTCTGGTGAATCTTTGCTGCACTCCCTCCATGGCAAGAACATCCTTCCTCAGATAAGGCGACCAAAACTGCACACAATTCTCAAGGTATGGTCTCACCAAGGCCCTGTGCAACTGCAGCAAGACATCCTTGCTCCTGTACTCGAATCCTCTTGCTATGAAGACCAACTTACCATTTGCCTTCTTAGCCACTTGCTGCACCTGCATGCTTACCTTCAGCGACTGGTGCACAAGGACACCCAGGTCTCATTGCACTTCCCCTTTTCCCAATCTATTGCCGTTTAGATAATATTCTGTCTTCCTGTTTTTGCCACCAAAGTGGATAACCTCACATTTATCCACATTATACTGCATCTGCCATGCTTCTGCCCAATCACCCAACCTGTCCAAATAATACTGGAGTTTCTCGGCATCCTCCTCACAGCACACAAACCCACCCAGCTTTGTGTCGTCTGCAAACTTGGAGGTATTACATCTAGTTCCTTCGTCTAGTTCATTAATATATATTGTGAATAGCTGGGGTCCTAGGACCGATCCCTGCAGTACCCCACTAGTCACTGGCTGCCACTTGGAAAAAGATCCGTTTATTCCAACTCTTTGCATCCTGTCTGCCAACCAGTTCTCTATCCAAGTCAGTACTTTACCCCCAATCCCATGTGCTTTAACTTTGCACGCCAATCTCTTATGCGGGACCTTATCGAAAGCCTTCTGAAAGTCCTAATACACCACATCCACTGGTTCTCCCTTATCTATTCACCATTTACATCATCAAAAATTTCCAGTAGTTAGTCAAGCATGATTTACCTTTTGTAAATCCATGTTGACTTTGTCCGATCCTGTCATTGTTTTCCAAGTGCACTGCTATTACATCTTTTATAATGGACTCCAGCATTTTCCCCACTACCGATGTCAGGCTTACCGGTCTATAATTCCCTGTTTTCTCTCTACCACCTTTTTTAAATAGTATGATTACATTAGCTACAATCCAATCCATGGGAACTATTCCAGAGTCTATAGAATTTTGGAAGATGACCAGCAATGCATCTACTATTTCTAGGGCCACTTCCTTAAGTACCCTAGGATTTAGATTATCAGGCCCTGGGGATTTATTGGCCTTCAATGCCGTCAATTTCCCTAACACCATTTCCCTACAAATACTGATTTCATTCAATTCCTCCCTCTCATTTGACCCTATGTTCCCCGACATCTCTGGAAGGTTATTTGTGTCCTCCTTTGTGAAGACAGGACCAAAGTACGTATTTAATTGGTCTGCCATTTCTTTGTTCCCCATTATAAATTCCCCTGATTCTGACTGCAAGGGACCTACGCTTGACTTCACCAATCTTTTTCTCTTCACATATCTATAGAAGCTTTTACAATCAGTTTTTATTTTCCCTGATAGCTTACTCTCATATTCTATTTCCCCCTCTTAATTAATCCCTTTGTCCTCCTTTGCTGAATCCTAAACTGCTCCCAATCCTCAGGTTTGCTGCTTTTTCTGTCCAATTTATATGTCCTCTCCTTGGATCTTATGCTATCCCTAATTTCCCTTGTTACCCACGGTTGAGTCCCCTTTTTTGTTTTATTTTTATGCCAAACAGGGATGAACAAATTCTGTATTTCATCCATGCGATCTTGAAATGTTTGCCATTGCCTATCCACTGTCAACCCTTTAAGTAATGTTCCCCAATCCATCCTAGCCAACTCGCGCCTCATAACATCATAGTTTCATTTATTTAAATTCAGGACCCAAGTCTCTGAGTCAGCTACTTCACTCTCCATCTTAATGAAGAATTCTATCATATTATGATCGCTCCGACCCAAGGGGCCTCGCACAAAAAGATTGCTAATTAATCCTTTCTCATTACATAATACCCAGTCTAAGATGGCCTGATCTCTAGTTGGTTCCTCGACATATTGGTCCAGGAAACCATCCCGTATACACTCCAGGAATTCCTCCTCCACATTATTGTTACTAATTTGTTTAGCCCAATGTATGTGTAGATTAAAGTCACCCATGATAACTGCTGTGCCCTTATTGCACGCATCTCTAATTTCCCATTTAATGCCATCCCCAACCTCAGCATTACCCTTTGGGGGTCTGTATACAACTGCCACTAACGTTTTCTGCCCCTTGGTATTTCTCAGCTCTACCCATACAGATTCCACATCATCAGAGCTAATATTCTTCCTTACTATTTGTGGTAAACCACTGTTATACCTGCCTGTGTGGGTGTTTGTATTCCACTGTGTACATGTCTGTACATGCCTCGGCTGACTCCTCCCACGAGTCCAGGTATAAAGGTGACTGCTCCACAGTCCCTCTGTATTCTGGACTGGTCGACCACTCGAGGCACACCTTCATTCTCTTGTTAATAAAAGTCTGTTAGTTACTCGCTTAACCTCAGTCTTTTGAGTAATTAATAGCGCATCACTATTGTGTTAATCTCCTCTTTAACCAGCAATGCTACCCCACCTCCATTTCCTTTTTGCCTGTCCTTCCTGAATATTGAATACCCCTTGTTGAATTTCCAGCCTTGGTCACCCTGAATCCATGTCTCAGTAACTCCAATTACATCATATCCGTCTACATCTATTTGCGCAGCTAATTCATCCACCTTATTACGAATGCTCCTCACATTAAGACGCAAAGCCTTCAAGCTTGTTTTTTTAACACTCATAATCCTTTTAGAATTATTATTTACTGTAGCCCTGTTTGATTTACACCCTGAATTTCTCTGCATTCCACTTTTGCTTTTCTACTTCCTGTCTTTTGTTTCTATCCTTGCTTTCCTTTCTTCTGTCTCCCTGCACAGGTTCCCAACCCCCTGCCATTTTAGTTTAAACCCTCCCCAACAGCACTAGCAAACACTCCCCCTAGGACATCGGTCCCAGTCCCGCCCAGGTGCAAACCGTCCAATTTGTACTGGTCCCACCTCCCCTAGAACAGGTTCCAATGTCCCAGGAAATTGAATCCCTCCACCTTGCACCATTCCTCTACCTACATATTCATCTGAAATATCTTCTATTTCTACTCTGACTAGCACGTGGCACTGGTAGCAATCCTGAGATTACTACCTTCGAGGTTCTTTTTTCTAATTTACCTCCTAACTCCCTATATTCAGCTATTAGGACCTAATCCCATTTTTTTACCTATATCGTTGGTGTGGTAAACCACTGTTTGTATTCCACTGTGTACATGTCTGTACATGCCTCGGCTGATTCCTCCCACGAGTCCAGGTATAAAGGTGACTGCTCCACAGTCCCTCTGTATTCTGGACTGGTCGACCACTCGAGGCACACCTTCATTCTCTTGTTAATAAAAGCCTGTTAATTACTCGCTTAACCTCAGTCTTTTGAGTGATTGATAGCGCATCAATTTTATTAACAAGATTTTTTATAATGGAGAAGATCCTCATACCAGCCTGTCTAGACTTAGACCATCGGGAGGCGGACGCATCCACCAAGTTTGCTCACTGGCTTAGGTGCTGTGAAAAATTCCTGATCGCCTCTGCTGCAACGGTCAAATCGGATGAGGACAAACTGGATGTCCTGACCTCCAAAGTGAACCACCGAGCGTACTCGGTCATCCAGGACGCGACCTTGTACACGGCTGCTATCAAGCTCCTCAAGGACCAGTACACGTGCCCAGTGAACGAGGTGTATGCCAGGCACCTCCTGGGGAGCCGTAAACAACAACCTGGGGAATCGACCGAGGAATACCTTCAGGCACTGTCTGTGCTTGGCCGGGCCTGTGGTTGTAAGGATGTAAAGGCCGCCGTGTACACAGAGGAACTTATCCGGGACGCTTTTGTGGCGGGCCACAGGTCCAATTACACCCGACAGCGACTGTTGGAGCAGAGTGACCTCGACCTCAACAAAGCCTCTGAACTCGCACTATCATTGGACGCAGCCTACCGGGGCATGGATGCCTACTCCTCTGCACCGTGGACGCCGCGGGGAACTGTTAAGTCTGTGGGTTGTATTATAAATAATCACAGACTCCACTGTTAACAAAATAAAACACGTCTTTACTATTCAGAGGCTCGGGCGATTCTGCCCTAGTTAACGTATCACAACCCTTATATACTGGTGTGGTCACTATCGGTATTACAGTATACATGAGCCAATAGATAGTGCCACCCTAAAGTAGTGCTCTTAAAGGCGAACGGTTACATTCTATAGTTCCCTTAAAGGTAAACGGTTACATACACAACACTCCTCCCTTCCTAGCTTATTACTTACAGAATCCCGTTAAACATACAATCTTCAACTTTATATAAACAGTTTGCAGATATACTCTCGATGGAGTCAACGTCATATAACAATTTACAGATATACTCTCAATGGAGTCAACGTCATATAACAGTTTACAAACATACTCTCAGTGGAATCAGTTTACAGGTTCAGTCTCTGTGGGAACAGTTCATAAATTCAGTCTCTGGTATTAATTCGTTCCAGACAGCATCCTCCATAGCCTTTTTTTTTTTTTTTTTTTAACAGCTTGTACTTTCGTCCTGTTGAACCAGCAGTGCGGACTTATACAACCCACTGGCTGTCTTGATAATGTCCCTGGATTTTTTTTTACAAATTTAGCACCTTTCGTAGTGTTCGGACTGAGGTAGTAGAAGTAATAATATTTTAAACAGTTATTATTTTCTGCTTCTTCTTTTTCTTTTCTGCCTTTTTGAAACTCTCCGAGCTCTTTTCCCGGCTGCCATCTGTAGCGCCACCAACTCTCTATGTTCCTTAGACCTTAAGTGCTTCCTCAGGATTTCAGCACTTTGGGAGTTCCCATCACAATTTGGGCAGACCACATCCTCATAACATTCGGTGTCACTCAACAGGTCAAAACCCTTCTTCAAGCAATCATATTCATCCTGCTCTTCCTCGGATGTCTGCCCTTCCTTCCCTCCTGGCCTCATTTGTGCGTTCAATCCTTTCCCTTCCTTCAGGGATTTCGTTATCAGGCTATTTAATCCTTCTACTGAAGTAGCTGTTTCCCCATTCTCCTGTTCCCCTGGACGTAATTCAGCGTACTCCTCCATTTCATCCATCATTTTCTCCAATGCTTTCATCTTCTCTTCCTCTTGTACTTTGGCTTCCAGTGCTTGGAGAAGTTGCGCCTCGATGCTCTCTAGCTCATGTTCAGGCCCCATTCCCAGTTGAAACTGTTCTTCAAGTCGGTCAACCTCGGTAATTGCCGCCTCATATTTGTCTTGGGCTTCCTTCCATATTTTTATGAGTTCTGCCATGTCTTTCACCTCTACATCCTCATCTATGTATGGAACTTCTACCGATGAGTCTGTCTTGGCCCTGAGCTCCTCAAGAATTTCCTGCAGCCTTTGGACTTCTTGCTCATGTTCAACCTTTAGTTGCTCATATACTTCCAACGAAACTAACTTTTCGGAGGTTGCTGAGTTAACCCCCTCCAGAATTGTAGTCTGGGCCTGTTCATACTGTTTTTTCAACTTCTCTTAACTTTGCCTGCACTAGCTCCATCTCTAATTGCAGAACAAAATCCTCAGTGCAGCGTGATTTGCCCTTCTGCTGTATCTCTAGATCATGCAAATATTCTAACCCCTGAACATCATCAGGGAGATGTGATCGGTAATTGGTCACGATGGCTCTATGGTCGCTCTCTGCTTGAGCCAGTAGGTTCTGTTGTCTTTCCAGACTCTCCCATTCGGTGTCATAGAACTTTTTCATTGTTTTCATCTCTTGTACGAGGCGGTAACTTAATTGTTCTAATTGTTGTTGTACTTTGAAGTAGCGTTGAGTTCGAGCCCGGTGTTCCTCCGTAATGCATATGTCTGTAGCTTGAACAGACTCAGAATTCTCTGTCTTTATGCACGCCATCGATTTTCCAACCTTAGTCCGTGAGTTAATGTTAACCTTGTTTTTCATACATAAGCTGGACTTATCGTCTTCCGGCTCAGAGTCTGAGCTGCTTGTCTGCACCGAGTCCTCACTCGTCATTGCTTGTTGGTAGTGCCATTCCATGTCTATTTTCTTGATCCACTCCCGTCCTAGAAGTGGTGGTCCTCCCTCAGGTAGTACGTACAAATTCATTCTTGGGTGTACTTTACCCCTATCTCTCACCTTGACTCTTATTTTCCCCATGGGGTATACGCGATGCCCCGTGTATGTCTGTAATACGAACTTGGTATTTCTTAAGGGTATGTGAGAGAATAGTCGGTGGTAGTCCTTTTGGTTGATGACTGATACAGCTGATCCCGTGTCCAGCTCCATTCGTACTTGGACTCCAGCTATTTTTAGTGTGACCCAGATCGTCTGTAGATCAGTTACTTTACCCACATTGTGGATTCTCAGACTATCCAACTCCTGGCTGTTTGGGTCTGAGTCTGAATTTTGTTCGTCTGAACTCTTTTCAGCCACCTGATGCACCTTGTTGTACTTTTCTTGTGGTGGTGGCTTCCTTTGTTTGTTGGTCTTCTTTCTGGACCTGCATACCCTCGCGATGTGACCCAGTTTGCCACATTTCCTGCACTCTTGATTCTTAAACCAGCACTGATTCTGGTCGTGCGTTGTCTTTCCACAACGGTAGCATTTGGAAATGCTTGCAGTCATTTGGTCCACCCCGAGTGCCGCCGCCTTTAGCTGCATTTCCGCCGTTCCTTTCACTGCGGCTTCGTGCGATGAAGCTATGAGGACAGCCCTGTCCAGTGTGAGGTCGTTTTCCTCCAGGAGTCGCTTCTGCGTTCCTTCTTTGGCCAAGCCACATACGAACTTGTCCCGCAGCGCCTCTGTCAAATTCCCTCCAAACTGGCAGTATTTCGCTAGCTTACGCAGTTCGACTAAGTATTCCGCATTGCTTTCATCTTGCCTGTGGGTTCTGGCGTAAAATTTAAATCGTTCAGCCAGTATCAACGGTGTGGGGTTCAAGTGATCCTTCAGCACTGCTACGATCTCTTCGAAGGTCTGGTCCACTGGTTTAACTGGTGCTATTAGATGTTTCAAAAGCCCGTATGTTTTTGCTCCCATCGAATTTAACAAAGTTATTTCCTTGTCGTCGTCCTCAATGTCGTTGGCTATGCAATATATTTCTATGCGTTCCACATACGTGGCCCAGTCTTCTATTTCAGCATTAAAGTCATTAATATTTCCTCGCTTAGGCATCTTCTTCTCTTTTCGAGTACAGTACAAGTATTGCTGTACTTATACTTATTTTCCCTCTCTTCTTGAGAACACACCAGCCTTTCTGAAAAATCTTATTACTTTCCTGAAATTCTTAATAATTTCCAAGATGGCGGTTTCCCGCTTCTTCCTTCTTCTTCAGCGGTTTCCCCGCGAAAAATGGCGGCTTTCCCGCGCTTCTCGCTCTCCCCGCCCACTTCAATGGCGGTTTTCCCGCGCTTGACGGTCTTCGCCCGTCCCCCGACGCTGTCTTTCAGCCCGAGTGCGGCTCTTATCAGCGGATGCGATCGATGGCCCGGCTGCGCCTCGCACTTGAAAGCGGGCCCCGGCCTCTGGCTCACCCGCTCGCGCGGATCTTGCTCGCTCCCTCCCGGGCTCTGGCTTACCCGCTCGCGCGTTTCACCGCGGCTCTTATCAGGGATTGCGATCGCCCTTATCTCCCGATCGGTGGCACTGTCTTTGCAGCCAACGCTGCGGCTTACCCACGAGGTTATGGAGGCTTCAGGGTCCTAATGCCTGTCGCTTCCAGCCTGTCGGTTCCAGACTGGTGAGGATTGAAACCTCTCTTCAACGTCCTGTCTTCGGATGAAGCCGCCGTGGAACAACTGCTGCAGGGTTCGAATCCTGACTCATCGCCAATGTTAAGTCTGTGGGTTGTATTATAAATAATCACAGACTCCACTGTTAACAAAATAAAACACGTCTTTACTATTCAGAGGCTCGGGCGATTCAGCCCTAGTTAACGTATCACAACCCTTATATACTGGTGTGGTCACTATCGGTATTACAGTATACATGAGCCAATAGATAGTGCCACCCTAAAGTAGTGCTCTTAAAGGCGAACGGTTACATTCTATAGTTCCCTTAAAGGTAAACGGTTACATACACAACAGGAACGACAGCCTGGGACACGGTAGGACCGTCTCATAGCGCCGTGCCACCCCAGCCACATCCCAGCGATGGCCCAACTACCGCAGCAGTGCCCCAAGGCCAGAAATGCTACTTCTGTGGCCAGGCCAAACACCCCAGAGCGCGCTGCCCGGCGAAAAATGCGATCTGCTAGGGCTGCGGGAAGAAGGGACACTACGCCAGCGTCTGCAGGGCCAAAGCCACGCCGAACCCCAGCAGCGCCGCGTGTGAGCCGTGCGGGCCGCCATCTTGGGCCTCCCCAGCCATGTGCGAACCACCGGAACAGCAGCCATTTTGGACGCCTCCAGCCACATGGGGATCATGGACGCCGCCATTTTGGACGCCAGCCGCCATCTTGGCCCCCAACACCGCCTCATCTGATACCCGCAATGACACACCGACCCCTATGCTGGCCTCCGTTACGCTGGACCAAGCGAGACCGCACCAACTGGCCCGGTCCACAATGGGCATTAAGGTAAATGGTCACGAAACAATCTGCCTTTTTGACTCTGGGAGCACGGAGAGCTTCATCCACCCCGACACGGTGCGGCGTTGCTCTCTCCCAGTCCTGCCTGCGCACCAGCGGATTTCTATGGCCTCCGAGTCCCAGTCGGCGGACATTGGCGGCTACTGCGTGGTGACACTCTTAGTAGACGGGACTGTGTACGATAATTTTAAACTTCTGGTCCTGCCCCACCTCTGCACTGCTGTTCTACTGGGGTTAGATTTTCAGTGCCACCTTAAAAGTGTTACGATGGCGTATGGTGGACCCCTCCCCCCACTCACAGTCCGCAGCCAGCAGCTTCCAAATTGCCCACCGCGCACCAGGTGCAACCTCTCCACACTCAGAGTCACCCCCCCCCCACTGTTTGCTAACCTCACCCCCGACTGTAAGCCCATCGCCACAAAGAGCAGGCGATACAGTGCCGGGGACAGGGTTTTCATTAAAACCGAAGTGGAGTGGCTCCTGAAGGAGGGGATTATTGAGGGCAGCACCAGCCCCTGGTGAGCCCAGGTTGTGGTTGTTAAGACCGGCGAGAAGCAGCGCCTGGTCATCGACTACAGCCAGACAATAAATCACTACACCCTGCTGGATGCTTACCCACTCCCCCGCATAGCTGATATGGTCAACCAGATCGCGCAGTACCACGTCTTCTCGACCATTGACCTGAAATCAGCGTACCACCAGCTCCCTATCCGCCCTGAAGACTGCCAGTATACTGCCTTTGAGGCAAACGGCCGCCTCTATCACTTCCTTAGGGTTCCCTTTGGCGTCACCAATGGGGTCTCCATCTTCCAAAGGGAGATGGACCGGATGGTCGATCAAAATGCGTTGCAGGCCACTTTCCCATATCTGGACAATGTGACCATCTGCGGCCATGACTTGCAGGACCATGACGCAAACCTCGAAAAATTCCTCTGCACCGCCCAACTCCTGAACCTGACGTATAACAAGGAGAAGTGCATATTCCGCACAACCCGCCTCACCATCCTTGGCTGTGTTGTGGAATACGGAGTCATCGGTCCCGACCCCGACCGGATGCGTCCCCTTATGGAACTCCCACTGCCCCACTGCCTCAAGGCCCTGAAGAGGTGCCTAGGTTTTTTCTCCTATTACGCCCAGTGGGTCCCCTACTATGCGGACAAGACCCGTCCGCTGATCAAGTCCACCTCTTTTCCCCTGATGGCAGAGGCCCGCTTAGCCTTCCACCGTATCAAGGAAGACATTGCCAAAGCCACCATGCACGCAGTGGATGAATCCATCCCCTTCCAGGTGGAAAGCGACGCGTCCGACTTTGCCCTGGCCGCTACCCTTAATCAGGCGGGGAGACCCGTGGCCTTCTTTTCACGAACCCTCCAGGGCCCGGAGACCAGACACTCCGCTGTTGAGAAGGAGGCCCAGGCTATTGTGGAGGCTGTGCACCATTGGAGGCACTACCTGGCCGGAAAACGATTTACCCTGCTCACTGACCAGCGTTCAGTTGCTTTTATGTTTAACAAGCAGAGGGGCAAAATCAAAAACGACAAGATCTTGAGGTGGAGAATCGAACTTTCCGCCTACAATTACGAGATCTTGTACTGGCTCAGGAAGCTCAATGAACCCCCGGATGCTCTATCGCGTGGCACCTGCGCCAGCACGCAGATCGATAGACTGCGGGCCCTCCACAATGACCTCTGCCACCCGGGGGTCACCAGGTTCTTCCACTTCATCAAGGCCCGCAACCTGCCTTACTCCATTGAGGAGGTCAGGACCATGACCAGGAACTGCCAAGTCTGCGCTGAGTGCAAACCGCACTTTTATAGACCAGACAGGGCTCACCTGATAAAAGCCACTCGCCCCTTCGAGCGCCTGAGTGTTGATTTTAAAGGGCCTCTCCCCTCCTCCGACCGCAATGTGTACTTCCTCAACATTATTGATGAGTACTCCCGTTTCCCGTTCACCATCCCCTGCCTGGACATGACCAGTGCCACGGTCATTAAATGTCTGAACGACCTCTTCACCCTGTTCGGCTTCCCCAGCTATATCCATAGCAACCGGGGCTCATCGTTTATGAGTGACGAACTCTGCCAGTACCTGCTCACTAGGGGTATTGCCACAAGCAGGACCACCAGTTACAACCCCCGGGGGAACGGACAGGTGGAAAGAGAGAATGCGACAGTTTGGAAGGCCGCCCTGCTAGCCTTAAAGTCTAGGGGCCTTCCGACCTCCCGCTGGCAGGATGTGCTCCCCAATGCGCTCCACTCTATTCGGTCACTGCTCTGCACTGCCACTAACACCACCCCTCATGAGAAAATGTTTGTCTTCCCAAGGAAGTCCACATCGGGGACATCGCTACCGCCATGGCTGATGTCCCCAGGGCCGGTCCTACTGAGAAGACACGTGAGGACCCATAAAATGCACCCCCTGGTCGAGAGGGTCGACCTCCTCCACGCCAACCCCCAGTATGCTTACATTGCGTACCCGGACGGGCGGGAGGACACAGTCTCCATACGAGACCTCGCACCCTCGGGGGCCCCAGTAACCCACCACCCACTACCACCACCCCCCACGATCCAATATCTAACCCCAGCAGATGGCACGCCTGGGCCCCGCGACCCACTCGACACCCACGAGGACTACACACCAGTGCCCCAGCCTACGCAGGACTCGACGCCGGAAGCTTCACTACCCCTGCCGTCGCCACATCGATCACAGCGGCAGACAAGACCTCCGGAGAGACTCCAATACACAAACTTTTAATACACTTCACCCCGCCGGACTCATTTTTAAACAAGGGGTGAATGTGGTAAACCACTGTTTGTATTCCACTGTGTACATGTCTGTACATGCCTCGGCTGACTCCTCCCACGAGTCCAGGTATAAAGGTGACTGCTCCACAGTCCCTCTGTATTCTGGACTGGTCGACCACTCGAGGCACACCTTCATTCTCTTGTTAATAAAAGCTTGTTAGTTACTCGCTTAACCTCAGTCTTTTGAGTGATTGATAGCGCATCAGTCGGTACCTACATGCACCACAACAACTGGCTCTTCACCCTCCCCCTCCAGAATGCCCTGCAGCTGCCCCGAGACATCCTTGACCCTTTCTCCAGGGATGCAACATACCATCCTGGAGTCTCGTTTGCAGCCACAGAAATGCCTATCTATTCCCCTTACAATTGAATCCCCTATTACTATAGCTCTACCCCTCTTTTTCCTCCCATTCTGTGCAGCAGAGCCACCCCTGGTGCCAGGAAGTTGGCTGCTGCTGCCTTCCCCCTATTCGTCTATGATGTGGGATACAGGGCACTGGAGCTTCTTCTCTTCTTCTTTCGTATGGGAGTAGAATAGCCAATCAGATGTCAATATCTCAGTCAGATATCCAGACCAAAGCTTGCGGTGTAACAGCGGATATCTTGTAGGCTGCCTGTGAATTTCCTCTGTGGGCAGCGCTCAATGATATGCTCCAGGGTCTGATTAGAAGCTCCACAGTCACAGGATGGAGATGCTTTAATCTTCCATCTATGGAGAAGGTGGCAGCATCGACCATGAGCGGTTCTGGGGCGGTGGATGGTTGTCCACTGTTTGTGAGGAAGGTTTGATCTTTGGAGCTAAGGCGGGTAAATGGAGTGGAGGTGCAGATCAGCCCCGATCTTATTGAAAGCGGGAAAAAATCTCCAGGGGCTGAATGGCCCACTCCTGTTCCCACAACTAGCTCAGTCTGCTAATGGGCAGAGGGGCTGCCCTTCAGGTGAGATGTTAATCCAAGGCCACGTCTGCCTCAAGTGGGTGACTCAGATCCCACAGCAAAGAGGAGCGGGGGAGTTCTCCCGGCGTAACAACAGAAAGTGCTGGAAAAACTCAGCAGGCCAGGCAACATCCGTGGAGAGAAAATAGTGTCAACGTTTCGGGTCAAACCCTTTATCAAGACTGAAGGCCGGGTGGGAGAGAACAATTAGGGATAGCATAAGGTCCAAGGAGAGGGCATATAAATTGGCCAGAAAAAGCAATAATCCTGAGGATTGGGAGCAGTTTAGGATTCAACAAAGGAGGACAAAGGGATAAATTAAGAAAGGGAAAATAGAATATGAGAGTAAGCTTGCAGAGAACATAAAAACTGACTGTAAAAGCTTTTATAGATATGTGAAGAGAAAAAGATTGGTGAAGTCAAGCGTAGGTCCCTTGCAGTCAGAATCGGGGGAATTTATAATGGGGAACAAAGAAATGGCAGACCAACAAAATACATATTTTGGTTCTGTCTTCACAAAGGAGGACACAAATAACCTCCCAGAGATGCCGGGGAACATAGGGTCTGATGAAAGGGTGGAACTGAAAGAAATCAGTATTTGTAGGGGAATGGTGTTAGGAAAATTGATGGGACTGAAGGCCGATAAATCCCCAGGGCCTGATAATCTACATCCCAGGGTATTAAGGAAGTGACCCTAGAAATAGTAGATGCATTGCTGGTCATCTTCCAGAACTCGATAGACTCTGGAATGGTACCCATGGATTGGCGGGTAGCTAATGTTACCCCACTATTCAAAAAAGGTGGTAGAGAAAAGGCGGGGAATTATAGACCGGTAAGCTTGACATCGGTAGTGGGGAAAATGCTAGAGTCCATTATAAAAGATGTAATAGCAGAGCACTTGGAAAGCAGTGACTGGATCGGACAAAGTCAACATGGATTTACAAAAGGTAAATCATGCTTGACTAATCTACTGGAATTTTTTGAGGATGTAACTGGTAAAATAGATAAGGGAGAACCAGTGGATGTGGTGTATTTGGACTTTCAGAAGGCTTTCGATAAGGTCCCGCATAAGAGATTAGCGTGCAAAATTAAGGCACATGGGATTGGGGGCAAGGTATTGACTTGGATAGAGAACTGGTTGGCGGACAGAAAGCAAAGAGTTGGAATAAACGGGTCATTTTCTGAGTGGCAGGCAGTGACTAGTGGGATACCGCAAGGATCGGTCCTAGGACCCCAGCTGTTCACAATATATATTAATGATCTGGACGAGGGAATTGGATGTAATATCTCCAAATTTGCAGACGACACAAAGCTGGGGGGGAGGGTATGCTGTGAGGAGGATGTCATGAAACTCCAGCACGATTTGGACAGGTTGGGTGGTTGGGCAGAAACATGGCAAATGCACTATAATGTGGATAAATGTGAGGTTATCCACTTTGGTGGCAAAAACAGGAAGGCAGATTATTATTTGAATGGTAATAGATTGGGAGAAGGGGAAGTGCAAAGAGACCTGGGTGTTCTTGTACACCAGTTGCTGAAGGTAAGCATGCAGGTGCAGCAGGTGGTTAAGAAGGCAAGTGGTATGTTGGCCTTCGTAGCAAGAGGGTTCGAGTACAAGAACAAGGATGTCTTGCTGCAGTTGTACAGGGCCTTGGTGAGACCACACCTTGAGTATTGTGTGCAGTTTTGGTCGCCTTATCTGAGGAAGGACGTTCTTGCCATGGAAGGAGTGCAGCGAAGATTCACCAGGCTGATACCTGGGATGGCAGGAATGACGTATGAGGAGAGATTGTGTCGATTGGGCTTATACTCACTGGAGTTTAGAAGATTGAGAGGGGATCTCATCGAAACCTATAAAATTCTGTCAGGCCTGGACAGACTAGATACAGGAAGGATGTTTCTGATGGCCGGGGAGTCCAGAACCAGGGGTCATAGTCTAAGGATAAGGGGTAAGCCATTTAGGACTGAAATGAGGAGGAATTTCTTCACCCAGAGAGTGGTGAACCTGTGGAATTCTCTGCCACAGAGGGCGTTGGAGGCCAGTTCATTAAATATATTCAAGAAAGAGTTGGATATATTTCTTAAGGCTATAGGGATCAAGGGATTTGGGGAGAAGGCAGGGACAGGGTACTGAATTTGGATGATCAGCCATGATCTCATTGAATGACGGAGCAGGCTCGAAGGGCCGAATGGCCTACTCCTGCTCCTATCTTCTATGTTTCTATGTATGTAAAAGAGAAGTGAAGAGGCATTAAGAGGTATTCAAAACGAGACGAGATGGTGATAGGACTAGTGGAGACAAAAGATGGCTCTAGATTAGGTGTGAAATGCGCTGGCGGAATGGGAGACAGCTGCCATGTGGGAGAGAGAAAAAGGGGAAAGGGCACGAAACAAAAGTGTGGATAAAAAATAAGTAAAAATGTAATAGGGGCCGAGGTTATGATCTGAAATTGTTGAACTCGATATTGAGTCCGGAAGGCTGTAAAGTGCCTACTCGAAAGATCAGGTGCTGTTCCTCGAGCTTACGCTGAGCTTCCGTGGAACAATGCAAGAGCCCGAGTACAGTGAGGTCTGAGTGGGAATGGGGCGGTGAATGAAAATGACAGGTGACCTGGCCAACATTCCTCCCTCAACCAGCACCGCCAATGAGAGATTAACTGGTCATTCATCTCATTGGCTCTCTGTGGGATCTTGCTGTGTGTAAAATGACTGCTGCATTTTCCTCGCTAACCACGGCTACTGCACTTGCGAGTAACGCATTGCGGGTGCAGTGAGTTTCTGGGCTGGGCTGAGACGCTGTTTGATCGCAAGTCTTTCAATGTTACAAAGTGCACTGCCAGCACCTGCTGGCAGGATATCAGTGCTGCAGGAAAGAATTCCCCATTAAAAACGGCCCAAGAAGCGGTGACTGTCTCTGAAGGTTCACAAGGACAGTGATGCCCCTGGAGTGGGAGGGGGGAAGGCCCCCATTGGCTCAGAGGATAAATGCCTCCAGGATTTAATGTCCTTCGGGTATATAACAGCCTTGGAGTTGATGGTGTTAGTGGAGGGTTTTCTATGGTTGATGTGGAAGTTGACTCTGTGCTTGTGGTTATTGGGGTAGAAATGGGACCTGGTTGTCCCGGTTTATGGGGTTAAAATGGACGCAGTGAGGGACAGATTTGGGGACCAACGTCCGGCGCCTAATTGGGACGCGCCATTTTCAGGCATCCTTGGATTTCTCCCCAGTGTCCGGGTCAATATTTCATTGAACCAGTGAATGATACAGCACAGGAGGAGGTCACTCGGCCCTTCGTGCCTGTTCCGGCTCTTTGAAAGAGCGAAACAATTAATCCCACTCCACTGCCCTTTCCCCACAGCCCATACTTTCCCTTCAGGTATTTATCCAATTCCCTTTTGAGGGCCACCATTGAATCTGTATCCACCACCCTATCAGGCAGTGCATTCCAAACACTAACCTCTCCTGTAAATAGGTTGTTCCTCATCTCGCCCCAATTCTTTTGCCAATTACCTTCAATCTGTGCTCTCTGGTTGCCGACCCTTAGCCCACTGGAAACCGTTTCTCGTTATTTACTCTATCAGAACCCTTCATGATTTTGACCACCTCTATGAAATCTCCCCTTAACCTTCTCTGCTCTAAGGAGAAAAAACTCAGCTTCTCCAGTCTCTCCATGTAACTGAAGTCCCGCATCCCTGAGACCATTCTAGTAAACCTCTTCCTAAAGTGTGGTTCCCAGAATTGGACACAATACTCCAGCTGGGGCCGAACCAGTGATTTAGGAAGGTTCAGCATAACTTCCTTGCTATTGTAATCTATGACTCTGTTTATAAAGCTCAGGGTACTGTATATTATTTAGCAGCCATCTCACCTTGTCCTGCCACCTTCAAAGATTTCTGTACAAACACCCCCAGGTCTCTCTCTTCCTGCACCCCCTTTAAAATTGGACCATTTATGTTATATTGCCTCTCCCCATTCTTCCTATTGAAATGCCTCACATCACACTATGTTGAATTACATCTGACATGTGTCTGCCCATTTCACCAGTCTGTCTATGTCCTCCTGACATCTGTTACTAGCCCCCTCACTGTTTACTACAATTCCAAGTTTTGTGTCATCTGCAAACTTTGAAATGTTGCCCTTTATACCCAAGTGAAATGGAGTGAAGAAGACCAACCAATATCTAATGAATGGCGGAAGAGGCTCGAGGGGCTGAATGGCCGACTCCTGTTACTGGGTCAGCCTAGAAAGTGAAAACAAGCCAGACCCATTCTCAACAAAGATCCACGCAAGATTTCTGTGTGCAGGGTACAAGGAACCAACACTTTACAATTTAACAAACACTTTCAATACTTGGTTACAATGATATACTTTGTTTCCTATTAAACTCTGCGGGATACAACATTTAAAACCAGCTCATCAAACTCTGAAACACAGTTGCAATTTTAAAATATGAGGTTGATCTGAATGTGAAAGACAGACAGACTTTCATTGAAAACACCTTTCACAGCCTCAGGCCGCCCAAAGCACTTTACGGTCAATGAAGTACTTTTGAAGTGTAGTCACTGTTGGAATGTAGGAAACGTGACAGCCGATTCTTGCACAGCAAGCTCCCACAAAAACAAATCTGATATTGTTATTTAATGCTGGTTGAGGGATAAATATAAAACCGATATAAAACACTAGTCCGGCCCCAGCTGGAGTATTGGGTCCAATTCTGGGCACCACACTTAGAAAGGATGTGAAGGCTTTGGAGAGGGTACAGAAGAGATTTACTAGAATGGTTCCAGGGTGCGGGATTACAGTGAGGTGGATCAACTGGAGAAGCTGGGGTTGTTCTCCTTAGAGCAGAGAAGGTTGAGAGGAGATTTGATAGAGGTGATTAACATCATGAAGGGTTTAGATAGAGTAAATAAAGAGAAACTGTTTCCAGTGGCAGAAGGGTCGATAACGAGAGGACTTTCCCCCTGAAACAGGCGGACGTTCCCGCTGCCCATCTCAGGACCCTACC
Organism: Somniosus microcephalus; assembly: GCF_052327205.1. Taxonomy (NCBI): domain Eukaryota; kingdom Metazoa; phylum Chordata; class Chondrichthyes; order Squaliformes; family Somniosidae; genus Somniosus; species Somniosus microcephalus. Next base: position 158,811,580 of record NW_028225179.1, read on the forward strand.
CAAGGTGGCGAATGGCTGAAGCTCCAGTGTAAACTTTAGTGCCATTTCCAGGCGACTCTCACTCCAGTTACACCGGGCGGGGGCTCTTAAAATCAGCCCGCTCAGTTCGGGATGGGAATTGTAAGGATTCAGAGTCCGGAGCAAGGTGTAAATAAAACAAACAACACGTTTAGTTCATGCTTCTGGGATGTAATTAAGCCCCGAATCGCTGTGTGTTTAATAAATGCCGCTTCTATGGTGCAGTTTAATAACAGCGCTGGGCAGCAGAGGTGTTGCACTAATTCATCTCAAACACCGCCATGTAGCGCCACCTTCCGCCTGTGGAGCAACATTACAGGCAGGAAGGTCACCGGGTTCCTGCAGCTCACAGCTCATTCCACCCAGTCAGTTCCTCTCTACAATTCACCATCCATTTGTTTCTTCTCTCCCCCTCCTTCTATTCCCCAGCCCTACACAGGCCCTTGCTGATCTTTCAGTTCCCAGTTCCGATGCAGGGTGTATTCCCGGAATGTTAACCTGTCTTCTCTCTCCACAGGTGATGACCTTGTCCACTCTCTATTCTAAACACTCCACACGCTTGAATGTTCTGATCATTTCCATCCCCTGGGTTTTCCCATGTTTCTGACACTCCCTCCTGTTCCCTTTTGATTTCACTTCTATCTGGTGCCCCTTTTACTTTTTCCTTCCCTCGGGTATTATTTAATTTGTCGTGTCTCGGATGGTCCCTTTGTCATGTCCTTCCCACTGGTGTTCTATCTCACCCTAGTTCCTCTCCCCTGCCCCTCTTTACCTTTAACTTCCCAGCTGGAGTCTGTAGTTCCCTTGGTGTATTTCTGCCCGTGTTTTAATTCCCCTCTGTCTCTGGGCCCCGATGATTCTCGATGTTCTTGAGGTTTTTATTTAATTTTACAGGAGTCTCTGGAGCAGTTGCCACGAGTTTGTTCCCCTGCACCGATGAAACAAACAAATCTCACCAACAAGACATTGTCACTGGGTTGTAGCCGCCCTGACCTCAGGTGACATTTGGACCATCCGCACCACCTGTGACTGAGACCGACGCCCATCAGTTTGCAGCTGGCAGGAGGCAGGGTGAAATTATGGGATGGACCTGTTAGTGACCCGCCGTCATTCGGTCCCGGATTGAAGATGGGAAAGATTCTCTCAGTGAAAGTGTGGGTGAAAGTGTGGAGATGGGACATGTTGTCCGCATTGTAAAATGACACCTGTCCGCCCTCATAGTCCAGGTACACCCCGATCTTCCGGGGCTTCACACTCGGGGTGAGGGGGGTCTCGGAGGGGGAGGTGAGGGCAACATAGACACTTCCGGAATAACAACAGAAAATGCTGGAAAAACTCAGCAGATCAGGCAACATCCGTGGAGAGAAATTTGAGTTGATGTTTCGGGTCGAACCCTTCTTCAAAACTGGAAAGAAAAGAAAATAGATCGAAGGCAGGGCTGCGATCGGACAAAAGAAGTGAAAGAGACAAAAGAAGTAAAAGAGACAATAAAAGGTATTCGAAGCCAGACGAGATGGTAATAGGCTGAGATTAGGTGTGAAGTGTACTGGCAGGGCAAGAGATAGCTGCCAGGTGGGAGAGAGAAACAGAAGGAAAGGGGGGGGGGGGTAAGGAGTGGAAAAATTACAAGTAAAAAAGTAATAGGGGCCGAGGTTATGATCTGAAATTGTTGAACTCGATATTGAGTCCGGAAGGCTGCAAAGTGCCTAATCGGAAGATGAGGTGCTGTTCCTCGAGTTTACGTTGAGTTTCCGTGGAACAATACAAGAGGCCAAGGACGGTGAGGTCCGAGCCCCACAGTCCAGTGTCCGGTCTCAGGTCTCAGGTTGATTTCCCCTTTCCTCCCGGCGGACTCTCGGGCCTCTCCCAAACCCCACTCGGTCTTGTTCCCCACCTCCACCTCCCAGTAGTGTCTCCCTGATGTGAATCCCGCCGATCTCAGGACACAGGCCCAGGAATCAAACTTCTCCGGGGTGTCAGGGAACGGCTGCCGTTTGTCTCCCAGTCTCACACTGGTCCGGTCCCCAGGCAGGATGAGCCGGGGATTCGCTGTGTTCGGATCCAGAGTCAGAGAGGCTGGAGCTGGGGGAAAGTTAAAATAACACAGTCAGTGATTTCGTTTCCAGCTGTAATTTATTCAAACACTTTCCTTTTTAAAGTGCCTACTCGGGCTCTGGGTTGTGTTTATGGAATCTGCTGTCACTCCAGGGTTTACACCCTAGGGTCGATTTACGTCGTTTTCGGCCCCAAATCAGCGCCCGGAGATAAAGACCCAAGAACCACTGGAGACAGCATGGAGGTAGGGAGAGACAGCGGGGGGAGGGGAGAGATAGCATGGAGGTGGGGGGAGAGAGAGGGGAGAGTGGGACGGGAGAGATAGCGGGGGGAGAGGAGAGACAGCGGGGGGAGAGGAGAGACAGCGGGGGGAGGGGAGAGACAGCGGGGGGGGGAGGGGAGAGACAGCGGGGGGAGGGGAAAGACAGCGGGGGGAGGGGAAAGACAGCGGGGGGAGGGGAGAGACAGCAGGGGGAGGGGAGAGTGAGCGGGGGGAGGGGAGAGATAGCGGGGGAGGGGAGAGATAGCGGGGGGAGGGGAGGGGGGGATAGAAAGTGGGGGAGGGGGAGAGAGCGGGGGGATGGGAGAGATAGTGGGGGGAGGGGGGAGAGGGGGTGGTGGAGAGGGGGGGGATAGAAAGCGGGGGAGGGGGAGAGAGCGGGGGAGGGGGAGAGTTGCGGGGGAGGGGGAGAGTGAGCGGGGGGGAGTGGGAGAGCGAGCAGGGAAGGGGGAGAATGAGCGGGGGGGGAGAGCGGGGGGAGGGGGAGAGAGAGCGGGGGGAGGGGGAGAGAGCGGGGGGAGAGGAGAGACAGCGGGGGGAGGGGAGAGACAGCGGGGGGGGGAGGGGAGAGACAGCGGGGGGAGGGGAAAGACAGCGGGGGGAGGGGAAAGACAGCGGGGGGAGGGGGAGAGAGCGGGGGGAGGGGGAGAGAGAGCGGGGGGAGGGGGAGAGAGAGCGGGGGGAGGGGGAGAGAGCGGGGGGAGGGGGAGAGAGAGCGGGGGGAGGGGGAGAGAGAGCGGGGGGAGGGGGAGAGAGCGGGGGGAGGGGGAGAGAGAGCGGGGGGAGGGGGAGAGAGAGCGGAGGGAGGGGAGAGAGCGGGGGGGAGGGGGAGAGAGAGCGGGGGGGGTGAGAGAGCAGGGGCAGGGGCTGAGATGGCGGGGGAGGGGGAGTGAGTGGGGGGAGGGGGATGGAGAGGGAGGAGGGGAGAGAGAGCGGAGGAGGGGAGAGAGAGCGGGGGAGGAGGAGCGGGGGGAGTGGTGCAGGAAGACTTTCCCGGACACTAGAGAAATGACCCAATCCAATTACCGGTTGGACCAGAACCATGGAATCTTACATCACAGAAGGAGCCCGTTCCACCCATTGTGCCTGTGCCGGCTCTTTGAAAGTTCTGTCCCATTCAGTCCCACACCCCAGCTTTTAGTTCTCTTCAATGACATGTCCAATTGCCTGATGGAAGTTCCTGTGGAATCTGCTTCCTCCACCCTGTCAGTTAGTGCATTCCAGATGATAACAACCCTCTAGTTCTTTTGCCAATTATACTAAATCTGTGTCCGCTGGTTACTGACCCACATGTTAGAGGAAACAGTTTCTCCTTATCCACTCCATCAAAACCCCTCATGATTTTAAATACCTCTATTCAATCTCCCCTTAACTTTCTCCGCCAGAATGAGAACAATCCCAGCTTCGCCAGTCTCTCCACATCGTCCCTGGTATTATCCTGTTAAACCTCTTCTTTACCCTTTCCAAGAAAGGTCCAGGAGAATGAGGAGGAATAATATACTATACTCACTGTCATAGAGCATCTCATTTGTGACCTCTATTGGGCCCACTTTGGTGACAGGGTGAAAATCTGGTTAGTGTGGTTCAAACATGCAGTTGTGGGAAAATGGCCAGGGATTTCAGAAGTGATCGCACGGTCAAGGACTTTGTAGAAGAAAGTAAGGTTGGAGATCAAGTGCAAGGACAGAGGGATAGAGGGTGGGTAATTTTGAGGAAGGATGTGATGACATTGGATTTGAAAAGGAGCTGGATAGGACGTGAGGAGAGGGAACCATTTACAATGTGAGCTAGCATGGAAACAGGAAGAGAAGTTGGGTGGGCAGCAGTTTAGTGGGAATGAGGTCAATGGAGCAGGAGGTGGGTCCAGCAGAGAATACAATCTCAGTAAGACAGGCAGCCTGGCTTCTGATTGGTTACTTGCACCATGGATATGTTAAATAAAGACAATAATGCAGCGAGAAAATAAAAATAAAAATATCAAACATTGAACCGAATGTTGATGTTTTATCCAGTAGGAATATTGGTATAAAATATCAGAACATACATTGATGTGAATTTAAGAACTGAAGTAAGAACTGTGAATAACTCAAAGCAGATCAGAGAAAGTGGGTGAGAGTCTAGGTGGAAGTGAGTGATGATGGGATTAGTGTCACTGTGTGAAGCTGTTTTCAAAGGTGATGCGATGACTTTCTAGCGTGGTTCTAAACTCGGGTTTAAGCAGCTGTTTTCAAAGGCCACAAGGAAAGTACTGTTGTGAGTAAAATATTTCACAGGTAAGACAGAGTCCAGCATAAGGGATGTGTTGGAAATAAATACACTGCAATTACATCTGAAGGAGAAACTGACATTTCTAATGTTCCTGACAATGTCTCAAAGCACTTCACACAATGTATTACTTTTGAAGTGTATTTTCTGCTGTGATATAGGGCAGGGTGTCCAATAGGGCAGGGGGTCCAAATTAGACCTCCCCTCTCCTCAGCCCTCACAATCCCACTCTCCAAGCCCAGGCAGCTCAGTCCTATTTGGGTTTACAGTTTTTTGCCAGCTTCTTATCAAACTCTCTCTTGAAGCTGCTGATACCCTCAGACAACTCTGCCTCCCTTACTTTCCATACCCTCCGCATAAACTATTTGGGGGTGATTTACGTCTCACTATCGCCCGGATTTACACCATAAACGGAGCAGTAATGAGACAAAAATCACACCCAGCGCTTCCCACCTGATTCCCAGCAATTCCCGCCGGGCAATGATGCAGCAGCCGGGAAATAGGAATCCAGCGCTCCCGCACTGAACATGGGGGAAGCCTCATTAGTTCATGCAAACCGGATCCCATAATGTACATGGGACCCCAATGCAATCTTGGTCTTCCATTGGATGGTGCGTGAGTTTCACAAAACAGCTTCAGTTCTTCCTGATGTTCCTCACAGTGAAGTTTACTTTCCTTCTCTTTCCCATTCAGGTTTAATTTTCGCGCTTTCTGGGCCAGACTCGCTCAGGCCCGATTGACCCGGAGGTTTCTGTCTGCAAATTCCTCTCTACATTCCGGCCCGGAGTTTGTCGCCTCCTGGTGTTCCCGAGGCCGGGTGACACAGGCGCGGCACAAGTTGTGCCCGCACTCCAGTATAACCGGATCGGTGAAGAAATCAAGACAAACGGGACAATTTCAATCCTCAATGAAACTCTCCGCCTCGTGTCTGGAAGCCAGGATGAGTTTCAGCGCTTCCTGATTCAAACTGCTGGGCTGATATTTCTGTGGGTGGATCAGCCCCGGTTCGCCCATCAAATCCTCCTTCAGTTCCCCGCGGTGTTGCCGTATTTACTCTGACAGTGATACAAAATTATATAGTCACACAATAAAAGACAATTCCCAACTCCCTGTCATGAACTAACACTAAATTGTCACTAAATCGGCCTCTTCAGTTCCCTGCACTGTTACCGTATTTACTCTTACGCTGTTACAACGTTATATATCGCACATTAACATTCCTAATCCCTAATAAAAACAGAAAATGCTGGAACACTCCGCATCAGGCAGCATCAGTGGAGGGGAAAACAGAACGTTTCAGGTCGGTGACCTTTGGTCAGAACTGGAAAGTGTTGGAGATTTAATAATCTGTAAGCAAGTACAGAGCCAGGGGAAGGGGAGAGGGGTGGGCGCGCTGGGAAATAACAAACAGCCCTTCCCCTTCGCCTGGCACCTTCCCGTGCAAGCGGAGGAGATGTAACACCTGCCCCGATACCTCCCCCATTCCCACTGTCCAGGGCCCCAAACACCCCTTCCAGGTGAAACAGTGATTTACTTGTACTTCTTGCAATCTAGTATACCGTATTCGCTGCTCACGATGCGGTCTCCTCTACATTGGGGAGACCAAATGCAGATTGGGTGACCGCTTTGCGGAACACCTCCGTTCAGTCCGTAAGGGTGACCCCGAGCTTCCGGTCGCCTGTCATTTTAATTCACCGCTCCATTCCCACTCGGACCTCACCGTCCTTGGCCTCTTGTATTGTTCCACGGAGCTCAACGTAAACTCGAGGAACAGCACCTCATCTTCCGATTAGGCACTTTGCAGCCTTCCGGACTCAATATCGAGTTCAACAATTTCAGATCATAACCTCGGCCCCTATTACTATTTTACTTATAATTTTTTCCACCCCTTTGTTTTGGGTCCTCCTTTCCCCCCACCCCTCCTTTCCTTTTGTTTCTCTCTCTCACCTGGCAGCTGTCTCTTACCTGCCAGTACACTTCACATCTAATCTCAGCTGCCTTTTGTCTCCACCGGCCTATTACCATCTCGTCTGACTTCGAATACCTTTTATTGTCTCTTTTATTCGATCGCAGTCTTGCCTTCGATCTATTTTCTTTTCTTTCCAGTTTTGAAGAAGGGTTCGACCCGAAACGTCAACTCAAATTTCTCTCCACGGATGTTGCCTGACCTGCTGAGTTTTTCCAGCATTTTCTGTTGTTATAACAAAAGGGAGGGTCTGTGATAGGGTGGGGGGCCGGAGTGAATAAATGTCAAAAGGGATGATGGTGCAAAGCAAAAGAGGGTGGTAATGGGACAAGTAAAGAGACAAAAGGTGGGTCCAGAGGAGGTGTGAATGGTCCCAGCAGAATGGTGACGGTGGTTATGAGCTGAAGTTCTTGGTCTCAGTGTTGAGGCCGGAAGCTGTAAAGTGTCTAATGGCAAGATTCCTAATCCCTGTCATGATGAACTAACGCTACATTATCAGATGCTGCCTGACCTGCTGAGTGTTTCCAGCATTTTCTGTTGTTATTTCAGATTTCCAGCATCCGCAGTATTTTGCTGTTGTATTAGTGTTTGGTTCACTGCCACTTCTCTCCTCGGAATGCCCACCTTGAAGAAGTTCTGCTCTTCTCTCCGACGGGATTTCCGTTTGTCTCTTCAACCTTGTTCATCTTCATTGCTTTCGGTTTCCCTTCTCGTGTTTGATCAGGTATCTGCCAAGACTCGTTTTCACAGCCACATCTCTTTCTTCAGCAACTGTCTCCGGTTCCGACTTATTCCACGTGGATTCCGACTGAAATTCCACCCTTCGTGTTTTGGATCCCCCCAGGATTACAGATATCTCCGAGATATTCAGCGTTCCTCGAACTACTGCTCTCGCCACATCCTGAGATCCAGGCTCAATCCCCCTCAGTGGGACTGCCTTTACTTGGTTCACATTTGCCTATTTGATCGTAGCCAGAGTATCTCCAGCAATGGCTTCTCTTCCCGCCTCCGCACGGCACCCCAGGAGATTCTCCAGTATTTATTCTTGGTCTTCTCTCACTGATCTACATGTTACTACTTGTCAACCTCATCCACAGAAACAGGCTCAGTTTCCAGATGTACACCGATGGTACCCAGCTCTACCTCTCCACCACCTCTCTTGACCCCTCCACCGCCAGTGTGTTGTCCAACAGATTATCTGGAATCCAGTTATGGAGGAGCCAGAATTTTTTCCAGTTAAACATTGTGAAGATTTAAGCCATCGTCTCTGGAAATTGTCAACAACTCTGCATCCTGGCCACCAACTCCACCCCTTCCTTGGCCACTGTCTCAGGCTGAACCAGACTCCTGTAAAATTAAAGAAAAACCTCAAGAACATCGAGAATCATCGGGACCCAGAGACAGAGGAGAATTAAAACACGGGCAGAAATACACCAAGGGAACCAGAGACTCCAGCTGGGAAGTTAAAGGTAAAGAGGGGCAGGGGAGAGGAACTAGGGTGAGATAGAACACCAGTGGGAAGGACATGACAAAGGGACCATCCGAGACACGGCAAATTAAATAATACCCGAGGGAAGGAAAAAGTAAAAGGGGCACCAGATAGAAGTGAAATCAAAAGGGAACAGGAGGGAGTGTCAGAAACATGGGAAAACCCAGGGGATGGAAATGATCAGAACATTCAAGCGTGTGGAGTGTTTAGAATAGAGAGTGGACAAGGTCATCACCTGTGGAGAGAGAAGACAGGTTAACATTCCGGGAATACACCCTGCATCGGAACTGGGAACTGAAAGATCAGCAAGGGCCTGTGTAGGGCTGGGGAATAGAAGGAGGGGGAGAGAAGAAACAAATGGATGGTGAATTGTAGAGAGGAACTGACTGGGTGGAATGAGCTGTGAGCTGCAGGAACCCGGTGACCTTCCTGCCTGTAATGTTGCTCCACAGGCGGAAGGTGGCGCTACATGGCGGTGTTTGAGATGAATTAGTGCAACACCTCTGCTGCCCAGCGCTGTTATTAAACTGCACCATAGAAGCGGCATTTATTAAACACACAGCGATTCGGGGCTTAATTACATCCCAGAAGCATGAACTAAACCTGTTTGTTTTATTTGTACCTTGCTCCAGACTCTGGATTGTTACAATTCCCATCCCGAACTGATCGGGCTGATTTGAAGAGCCCCCGCCTGGTGGAACCGGAGTGAGAGTCGCCTGGAAATGGCACTAAAGTTTACACTGGAGCTTCAGCCATCGCCACCTTGTGTCGGGTCCTGAGATGGGCAGCGGGAACGCCCGCCTGTTTCAGGGGGAAAGTCCCCTCGTTATCGATCCTTCAGCCACTGGGAACAGTTTCTCTTTATTTACGCTAAAATTATGAAAGGTTTAGATAAACACCTCTATCAAATCTCCTCTTGGCCTTCTCTGCTCTAAGGAGAACAACACCAGCTTCTCCAGTCTATCCACGTAACAGTCAGCCTGGACCCTCCCTGGTCTGTGTGTCTCAGTAAACACACCGAGCAGCGCTCGGCAATTCTGACACCACCTTCTGATTTAGACACAGACTCGGCAGACAGATGAAGCAGATGCTTTTATTTCTGTGTGCAGGGTACAAGCAGACAGCACTTTACAATTTATCAAACACTTTCAATACTTGGTTACAATGATATACTTTGTTTCCTATTAAACTCTGCAGGATGCAACAGTTAAAGCCCGTTCATCAAACTCTGAAACACAGTTGCAATTTTAAATATATTGATTTGAATATGAAAGACAGACAGACTTGCATTTATATAGCGCCTTTCACAGCCTCAGGATGCAGAAACCGTCCCTGGAGCCATTCTGGTAAATCTCCTCTTTACCCTCTCCAAAGCCTTCACGTCCTTTCTAAGTGTGGTGCCCAGAATTGGACCCAATACTCCAGCTGGGGCCGGACTAGTGTTTTATATCGGTTTTATATTTATCCCTCAACCAGCATTAATAAAACAATAACAGATTGCTGTATGTGGGAGCTTGCTGTGCAAATATTGGCTGTCACGTTTCCGACATTACAACAGTGACTACACTGCAAAAGTACTTCATTGACCTTAAAGCACTTTCACAGAGTACAAAAGCAAAGAAGTTATGTTAAACCTTCCTAAATCGGCCCCAGCTGGAGTATTGAGTGCAATTCTCGGAACCACACTTTAGGGAGAGATTTACTTGAATGGTACCAGGAATATAGGACTTCAGTTAGGTGGAGAGACTGAGGTTGTTCTCTTTCGAGCAGAGCAGATTAAGTGACATTTAATAGAGGTGGTCAACATGAAGGGTTTTGATAGAGTAACTAAGGGGAAACTGTTTCCAATGGCAGAAGGGTCGGCAACCAGAGAGCACAGATTGAAGGTAATTGGCAAAAGAACCAGAGGCGACGTGAGGAACAACCTATTTACAGGAGAGGTCAGTGTTTGGAATGCACTGCCTGATAGGGGGGTGGATACAGATTCAATATTAGCCTTCAGAAGGGAATTGGATAAATACTGGAAGGGGAAAGTATGGGCTGTGGGGAAAGGGCCGTGGAGTGGGAGTAATTAGATCGCTCTGTCAAAGAGCCGGCACAGGCACGAGGGCTGAATGGCCTCATTCTGTGCTGTCCTATTCTGTGATTCTATCGTGAAGACCGCTACAAAATATTTGTTCAAGGTCTCCGCCATTTCCCTGTCACACCCTGTGCTTGTGGTTAATGGGTTAGAAATTGGGTAAAATGGGCGCAACGAGGGACAGATTTGGGGACCAATGTCCAGAGCCAAATTGGGTCGCGCCTGGAGCACCACTCATTGGAGTTTAGAAGAATGAGAGGGGATCTTGTTGAAATATATAAGATTCTGAAGGGGCTTGACAGGGTAGATGCAGAGAGGATGTTCTCCCTCGTGGGGGAATCTAGAACTAGAGGACATGATTTCAGAATAAATTTAAATCGGAAATGAGAATGTTCTTCTCTGAGGGTCGTGAATCTTTGGAATTCTCTTCCCCAGAGAGCTGTGGACGCTGGGTCATTGAATATAGTCAGTCCAGCCCAGAAACTCACTGCACCCGCAGTGCATTACTCGCAAGTGCAGTAGCCGTGGTTAGCTAGAAAAATGCAGCAGTCATTTTATACACAAAAAGATACGGTGGCATAGTGGTTAGCACTGTTGCCTCACAGCGCCAGGGACCCGGGTTCGAATCCGGCCTCGGGTGACTGTCTGTGTGGAGTTTGCACATTCTCCCCGTGTTTGCGTGGGTTTTCTCCGGGTGCTCCGGTTTCCTCCCACAGTCCAAAGATGTGCGGGGTTAGGTTGATTGGCTATGATAAAAATTGACCCTTAGTGTTAGGGGGATTAAATATGTGGGGTTACGGGGATAGGGTGGGATATGTGTTGGTGTAGGGGTTACGGGGATCGGGTGGGATATGTGTCAGTGCAGGCTCGATGGGCTGAAATGGCCTCTATCTGTACTGTGAGGTTTCTGTGATTCTGTGAAGATCCAATGAGATGAATGACCAGTTAATCTCTCTTTGGCGGTGCTGGTTGCGGGAGGAATGTTGGCCCGGACACCGGGAGAACTCCCCGGCTCCTCTTTGCCGCGGGATCTGAATCACCCACTTGAGGCAGACGCGGCCTTGGATTAACATCTCACCTGAAGGGCAGCCCCTCTGCCCATTAGCAGACTGAGCTCGTTGTAGGAACAGGAGTGGGCCATTCAACCCCTTGAGATCTTTTCCGCCTTTCAATTAGATCGTGGCTGATCTGCACCTCAACTCCATTTACCCGCCTCAGAACATAAGAAATAAGAGCCGGAGCCGGCCATTCGGCCCCTCAAGCCTGCTCCGCCATTCAATAAGATCATGGCTGATCATCGACCTCAATTCCACTTAGCTCCCAATGCACTGCATCCTACTAGAATCCACAAGGAATACCAGCAGCTTTGCTGCTCCTGCCAGACGACACTGGCCACCTGGAATTCTGTCCATGATCCCAGTGTCTGTTTGTGGGATCTTGCTGTGCGGACAGTGCCTGCCCTTCAGACAAAGTGCTGCCTGGGCTGTGGGGCGGTCTGAGGCTGTCACACGCGCTGTCTATCAATGCAACTTCTTTCTCTCCATCCACTGGCAGCCAGTTGGGGAGATTGCTGGACTACAACTGCCAGCCCGGCGCCTGCGCAGTGCCGCCTCCCCAGCCCCGCCCCCCGTTTCCCGGAGAGTTTCGGGCCAGGGCTTCGGGAGAAAACAGCCCAACCTGAGCAAATATTGCTCCCACACTGACCTATTGTACACACGCACATCACAGCAGGAGACACCTCGCCCGCTCACAGGGACAAAGATTGACGCCCCTTAAAAAATAAATATTTAAACCCAAATCACAGCCGCAAACCCCGCCTCCCGGCGGCGTTGATTGGCCAGTCGCGGTCCGGAGAGGAGCTCCTGGGGGAAGCGGATTGGCCGGAGCGCCTGTCACTCAGAGTGAGGGGCGGGTTCTACAGGCGGGCCTCTCCCGGGGAAGCGGATTGGCCAGAGCACCTGTCACTCAGAGTGAGGGGGCGGGTCTCTACAATAATACAATAATACAAATCGCTTTATTGGCATGATAAGGTACATCTTATGTTGCCAAAGCATCAAAATACATTTATGGTTGAACACATAAACGCGGTTCCATTCATACAGTGTATAAACAGGTATATCCTTGAGTTTATAAATATATTTTCGCCTTGTTTATATATACTCTTGTCTTAGTTTACTGGTTGTCTCTCTGTTCATGGCAAGCTGTAACATAGTGTGCCGCCAGTGTTACACAGCTTCTCTCCTCCCCCAGTAGGAATGGGAGTTTTTGGTTGTCAGTCAGATTTCTGAATTCAGGGCATATTTGTGAGAATTTTTGATAGAAATTCTCTCTGATGCCCTGATATTTTCCACAGGCTGTGAGGAAGTGCATCTCTGTCTCAACTACTCCCTGACTGCAGTGAGAGCATATCCTGTCTTCTCTTGGCAGCCTGGTCTGCCTGTGTCTGCCTTTTTCGATCGCTAGGCTATGTTCGCTAAGTCTGTACCTTGTCAAGGTTCTTCTCAGTTTGTTATCCTTTACCATGGTCAGGTAATCAGCTATGTTGTATTGTCTGTTTAGGGCCAAGTAGCAATTGAGTTTGCTTTGGGTTTTTGTTGTTTCTGCCCAATATGACAGATATTTTTCCTTTTGCTCAGCGACGATTGTGTTGGGTCGAATTCTTTGTGTTACCCTGTCACTGTCCTGGGGCTGGTCTGGGGTACTCTTTTTGTTCGTACCAAAAATAACCAAATTGACTGTAAACAAAAGTTCAACTAAAACTTAACAAATCAAATTAAAATTGGGTTATCCGGGTTGATGATGCACTCCAGTCCCCGCGGCGCCCACCAGTCGCGGAAATACTCAAGCGCACCGGCGAACACCACGTGCTCCATCTCCAGGGCCACCCGGGCGCGAACATGGCCGCGGAAGAGAGGCAGGCAATCCGGCTGGACGACCCCCTCGACCGCCCGCTGCCTGGACCAATTGATGGCTCTTTTAGCCAGGCCCAGGAGCAGGCCCACAAGGACGTCCTCCAACCTGTCCGCTCCCCTCCGCACCGGGTTCTCTAACTGGGGTAAGCGGATTGGCCGGAGCGCCTCTCACTCAGAGTGAGGGGCGGGTTCCCGGGCGGGGCCTCAGTGGGAGTCGGACGCGGAGCTCGGGCAGTGAGTTGGGGCCGAGTGGCAGTGACACCGCGCTGGGCTCTGGTCTCGGCCAGTTGGAGCGGCTCACGGCGGCCGCTGCCTGGTTTTATACTCGGGGGTTTATTTCAAACTTTGGATTCTTGTTGTTTGGTGAGCGAGCTGGACAGTCGCTTCTTCACCGATAACCTGCTGACCAGAGAGGACTGGGGTAAGGAGGAGGGGGGAGTGGGCTAAGGAGGAGGGGGGAGTGGGCTAAGGAGGAGGAGGGGGGGAGTGGGGTAAGGAGGAGGAGGAGGGGGGGAGTGGGGTAAGTAGGAGGAGGAGGAGGGGGGGAGTGGGGTAAGGAGGAGGAGGAGGGGGGAGTGGGGTAAGGAGGAGGAGGGGGGGAGTGGGGTGAGGAGGGGGGGGAGTGGGGTGAGGAGGAGGAGGGGGGAGTGGGGTGAGGAGGAGGAGGGGGGGAGTGGGGTGAGGAGGAGGAGGGGGGGAGTGGGGTGAGGAGGAGGAGGGGGGAGTGGGGTGAGGAGGAGGAGGGGGGGACTGGGGTGAGGAGGAGGAGGGGGGACTGGGGTAAGGAGGAGGGGGGGACCGGGGTAAGGAGGAGGAGGGGGGACTGGGGTAAGGAGGAGGAGGAGGAGGGGGGACCGGGGTAAGGAGGAGGGGGGGGACCAGGGTAAGGAGGAGGAGGGGGGACCGGGGTGAGGAGGAGGGGGGGGACCGGGGTGAGGAGGAGGGGGGGGGACCGGGGTGAGGAGGAGTGGGGGTGGGACCGGGGTGAGGAGATGGGGGGGGGGACCGGGGTGAGGAGATGGGGGGGGGGGGGAACCGGGGTGAGGAGATGGGGGGGGGTACCGGGGTGAGGAGATGGGGGGGGATCGGGGTGAGGAGATGGGGGGGGGATAAGAAGGAGTCTGTACTATAATGTGTTGAACTTTGTAATGGATTACTACACAGGGGAAACTTATTTAAATTGTTTGCAATGACATGAAACTTTTAATTTCACACAGCGAATTGGTGTGATCTGGACGTACTTTTGAAATGTACTCACGCTTATAATGTAGGAAAGGTGAGAGCCGATTTGTGCACAGCAAGCTCCCACAAACATCAATGAGATCCTGACCAGATAATCTGTGTTTTAGTGATGTTGATTGAGGGATAAATATTGACCAGGACACCGGGGATAACTCCCCCCTGCTCTTCCTCAAAATAGTGCCATGGGATCTTTTACGTCCACCTGAGAGGGTAGACTGGGCCTCAGGTTAAGGTCTCATCCAAAAGAGGCACCTCCGACAGTGCAGCACTCCCTCAGTACTGCACTGGGAGAGTCAGCCCAGACTTTTGTGCTCAAGGTTCTGGAGCGGGACTTGAACCCACAACCTTCTGAGTTTATAAAAAAAACAAATTGGTAATCCAGAAAAATAGACAGCAGGAGTTGGGGGCAGTTCTGGTGGTGTTGGTTGAGGGGTAAATATTGGCCAGGACACATCAGGAATAGAAGGATATGCCGAATGGGGTGGGAGGAGGCTCGTGTGGGACATAAACACCGGCACAGCCCAGTTGGACCGAGCGGCCTGTTTGTGTGCTGTAATTCTACACTAACTCAGTAGTAGGGAGATGTGCAAAGCCCATTTCAAATGCAGCTCTGTACAAGTGTGAGGTGATGCGTAGTACTGTATTTCTGTCCCGATTTCAGAAGGAACACGTGTCTCTTTTGCGAGCACTTTGCCAAGCAAGTTAAACTTGTATGTGAGCCTTTTTTTGCTGATGTTTTTGTCTGGTATTAAATACTTACTCCAGCGCGGTGAGCTAAACCATGCCACTGAATCAATGCTCTACCACTTGCGCAGTCTTTCCTCTTCCCCCGAGCTCATTAAATCTCATTTAATTTGTATTGGGAAATTGGTTCAAGCTGGAATTTTTGCCTTGGTAGGCCCATTTCAAAGCCTGCAGCTTTATTTTAACCGAGCATGCTGGCTGCCGGGAAAAGATTACACCTGCAGCAGGCTTGACCTTTGTGTCTGCATCAATATTTTTATAAAATGGTGAGTGTGGTCGTTTCACCGCACCGAAGAGTCATTTCCTCTGTATACGGTTTAAAAATAGTGCTCTGTCTCGCAAGAGCTTTTTTACCTTGGCAACACTGCGCAAAGCATAAAGTGGTGATGGGCCCCTAATGACCATAAAGACTTACATTTATACAGCACTTTTCACCACCACCAGACGTCCCAAAGCGCTTTACAACCAATGAAGTACTTTTGAAGTTCAGTCACTGTTGTAATGTAGGAAACCTGGCAGTCAATTTGCGCACAGCAAGCTCCCACAAACAGCAATGTGATAATGACCAGAAAATCTGTTTTTTGTGATGTTGGTTGCAGAATAAATATTGACCAGGACACCGGGGATAACTCCCCTGCTCCTCTTCACAATAGTGCCATGGGATCTTTTATGTCCACCTGAGAGCAGACAGGGCCTCAGTTTAAAGTCTCATCCGAAAGACTCCCTCAGTACTGCACTGGGAGTGTCGGCCTAGATTTTGTGCTCAAGTCTCTGGAGTGGGACTTGACCCCACAACCTTCTGACTCGGAGGTGAGGGTGCTGCCCACTGAGCCACGGCTGACACAACATGCAGGACACCACAAAAGCAGTTCTGCTGATTCTCTCTCCCGGGGCTTTCGCTGTGTGATTTTAGCAGAGGCACGAGACCTGCAGTTTTGACCCTCTCTTGGAGACTTGGACTGTTTGACTGTGAGATCGGCCGAGAGTGAGGTGGTTTTACTCACACAAATAAACCCATTCCACAGGGAGTGTGGATGTGATGGAAAGTTTAAATGTGATATTCTCTTGCCCTTCTGATACTCTCCTGTATAATTGGCCTGTTTTTTTAAATTTCATTTGTCTGGCAATGTTAGATTAATGGAAATATCCAGGCACTTTGTCCAGATTTGTTTTGAACTAACCGTTTACCAGAGGGAATATATTCTGCGTGTTTGCTATGTTGAAGCAGAATATATTTCCTCTGGTAAACGGTTAGTTCAAAACAAATCTGTGCATAATATTGGTGCAGTCTTGCTTCTGAGTTGAGAATCTACTAGACAGGAAAATAAGAACATAACATAAGAATTAGGAGCAGGAGTCGGCCATACGGCCCTTGGAGCCTGCTCCGCCATTCAATAAGATCATGGCTGATCTTCAACCTCACTCCACTTTCCCGCTCGATCCCCATATCCATTGATTGCCCCAGAGTCCAAAAATCTCTCGCTCTCTGTCTTGAATATACTCAATGACTGAGCATCCACAGCCCTCTGGGGGAGAGAATTCCAAAGATTCACAACCCTCTGAGAGACGAAAGTCCTCATCTCAGTCTTAAATGGCCGACCCCTTATCCTGAGACTGTGACCCCTAGTTCTAGACTCTCCAGCCAGGGGAAACAACCTCTCCGCATTGACCCTGTCAATCCCCCTCAGAATCTTGTATGTTTCAGTGAGCTCACCTCTCATTCTTCTAAACTCCAGAGAGTATAGGCCCAATCTACGGAGGAGGAGGAGGGGAGATGGGAGAGGAGGGATCAGGGTGAGGAGGTTGAATGGGGGGTGAGGGAGATGGGATGAGGAGTGGGGGTGAAGGGGGAGGAGGAGAAGGGGTAATGGGACTGATGAGGGGGGATCAGGAGTGTGGGGTTGGGGTGGGTTGAGGAGATTGGGGATGAGGGGGGTTGGGGGAAGTAATTTCTGCAATGAAGCCATTGTTTCTGTTGGGGAATTGACGCTGTGTTTTATAAGTTAGACAAGGGCTCTCTGTGTGTGGGCAGGGGGATGGGGGGAGGGTGGTGTGCCAGTGTTTACAGGGGCTCCCTGGGTGTGTGTCACAGGGGGTCCTCAGCAGGGAATAGTTTAGAAGCCTCTCCTGTTGGTAGTCTGACAGTTTCTAGCAGAGGGCAGGCTATGCTGCAATAATGGGGTGTATTAATCCTGTAGAAAGACATACTTGCATTTATATAGCGCCTTGCACTAGCTCAGGACAGCCCAAAGTGCTTTACAGCCGATGAAGTACTTTTGAAGTTTAGTCACTGTTGTAATGTAGGAAACGCGGCAGCCAATCTGCGCACAGCAAGCTCCCACAAACAACAATGTGACAATGACCAGCTCATCTGTTTTAGTGATGTTGGTTGAGGGATAAATATTGGCCCAGGACACCGGGGAGAACTCCCCTGCTCTTCTTCCAAATAGGAAACTTGGTGTTGCCTGACTTTGCATTTTATTTAAATTCCAGGATATCTTGTGAGCTGGAGGAGGGCGGGAATCTTATTGTGAATCTGTAATGTTGTTGAAGTATAGAAAGCTCGGTACTTGTGTTTATAGTTCAGCTGATGCTGCATGTCTTAACTCAGTGTGTCCTGGCTCAGTGTGATTGGGACAGTCAGGCCACTTACTGTGTTGATGTAAAGCAGTTTGAGATTGATGGCGAGGGGAGATCTGCAGAGTAACTCTGAAGATCAATAGTTTCCATTGACCGTGGGCCAGGAGAGAGTTTGACTCCACTTCAGCTTTGCACCAGCTGCAACCATTGTGAAGTGAAGTTAAAGTCGGTCCCACTAAGAATGTTTTTAAAGATTCACATTGAATCCTTCTAATCTGACTCTATTGTCAGCACCTAGAATCCTAGAAGCTCACAGCACAGAAGGAGGCCATTCAGCCCATCGTGCCTGTGCTGGCTCTTTGAAAGAGCGATCCCATTAGTCTCACTCCCCTGCTCTCTCCCCAGAGCCCTGGGACTGTCTCCTACTCAACTATTTCTCCAATTCCCTTTTGAAAGTTACTATTGAATCTGCTTCCACTGCCCTTTCAGGCAGTGCATTCCAGATCACCATAACTCGCTGCGTAAAAATGTTTTCACTCATTTTCCCCCTGGATTTTTGGCCAATTATTTTCAGACCTCAGAGTTTCAATTCCAGGAGAAAATGAACACAATCCTACATTCTCTGAAGCAGAAGAAAATCTCTTTTTTTAAATTTGTGTTTAAGCAGCAAGAGAGCATCTGTGAAATGAAGGTGAATTCTCAGTGGGCCGTTGTGGGCTGCGCCTGTACGGGTAGCGTGTGATGCACCCCATGCCCAGATAACAGAACTCTATCCCTGTGCATTTTCAGCAGCGTGGCTCAGTGTTTATTAAGCACGGTGATCAATGTGCTTGTGACCTGCGACAGTTTTGCTTCTTGAACAAACTCTTTGTTTTCACAGGAACAGTCGAATCAATCGCAGAACCTCATCGACTCCAAATTGTCTAAATCGCGCTGTATTTCGGACGAGAGAGAGTGGAACGTGGTCGAAGAACTGAATGAGGAAAAGGAGGATATTTTATTCAGAATGGAGACAAATCTGCAAGAAATCCGAGACAATTCACAAGAAGCTTTTCTTGTATATAAATGACCTGGACTTGGGTATAGAAAGTACAATTTTGAAGGTTGCGGATGATACAAAACTTGGTAACATCGTAAATAGTGAGGAGGATAGTGGCAGACTTCAGGAGAATATAGACAGACTGCTGAAATTGGCAGATGCAATTTCAGTGTGAAGTGATGCACTTCAGGATGAACAACACGGAGAGGCAGTATAATCTAAATGGTCCTATTTTGAGGGGCTGCAAGAGCAGAAGGACCTGGGGGGCCTGTTCACAAATCTTTGAAGGTGGTGTACAAGTTGATGAGGCAGTCAAGAAAGCTCATGGGATACTTGGCTTTGAATTCAAAAAGAAGGAAGTGGTGCTAAAGCTTTTCAAATCACTGGTTAGGCCTCAGCTGGAGTATTGGGTTCAATTCTGGGCACCACACTTTAGGAAAGATGTCAAGGCCTTGGAGATGGTACAAAGGAGGTTCACCAGGATGATACCAGGGATGAGATACTTCAGTTATGTGGAGAGATTGGAGAAGCTGGAATTGTTCAAATTAGAGCAGAGAAGGTTAAGGGGAGACCTAATTGAGGTTTTCACAATTATGTGCAGTTTTGATGGAGCAAATAAGGGAAAAACTGTTTCCTCTGGCGAGTGGGTCAGTAACCAGAGGTCATAGATTTAAAATAGCTGGCAAAAGAACTAGAGGTGAAATGAGGAGAAATGTTTACAGACGGAGGGTTGTTAAGATCTGGGACACACGACCTGACAGGCTGGAGGAAGCAGATTCCATAGGAACTTTCAAAAGGCAATTGGACATGTACTTGAAGAGGACTCATTTTCAGGGTTCTGGGGAAAAGCTGGGGTGTGGGAATAAATTGGACAGCTCTTTCAAAAAGCCGGCACAGGCATAATGGGCCAAATGGCCTCCTGTGCTGTAAGGTTCTATGATTCTAAGCTCAGCAAAGGTTACCGTACATAGAGATGGGATTGAATGAGCCAGACGCACTCGCCTTGCTCACGATAACACGGTTACTTTGGTCTCTTAAACTCCTCTCTCATTGCATTTAAGCTTTTAATAATTACTTCCATGGCTGCTGCTCTTGGGCATTTCTCAATCCCAGATTATGTGAAACTGGCTCATTCTATGGCCACTGCTCCAAAGTCTCCTCAGTCACTAACCATCATCAAGTCAAAATGTGCTTTGCCTCCCGTGGCTTCGCTAATGCAATGGGCCGTGAAGCAGTTATGCATTATATTTATCAAACTAGATTCGGAACCACTTTGGTATCCACTTGGTTGGTTGAAGGAGACATTAACATAACCTACTTTCCCATTCCCTTCTCATCTCTTCACAGAGTAAAATGCCTGCCGCCTTATTCTGATCTGACGGTGTGTAGTTAATGGTGTAACTTTGCACTACCCACGGGATGAACATCTTTAATCTCCTGGGTGTCTTTGACATCCAGGGCCACATCACATCCTTCCTGTCGACTATCCCCAAATTTTTTATTCATCCACAGAACGGGTTGTGGAAATCTGGAACTCTCTCCCTCAAAAGACTGTGGATGCCAGGATCAAACAAGTCAAAATTTCCAAGACTGAGACGGGTAGATTTCTGTTGGTTAAGGGCATCGAGGGATATGGAGCAAAGGCGGGTAAATGCAGTTGAGGTACAGATCAGCCATGATCGAACTGAATGGTGGAACAGGCTCGAAGGGCTGAATGGCCTCCTCCTGTTCCTGTGCACCATCCTCTGCAGTCAGCCATGTTTATAATATTCCCACAACACTGTAGTTCCCGAGTGCTACAGTAGCCTCGTTTCAGAATTGCTGATTCCTAATACATTCAGCACTCACGTCTATACAGCTTACTGTAGATGTTCCCATCTTTTGGCCCCTAGTTTACCCTTGTTAATGTTACCTGGTTCTTGTATATCACCCACCTGCTGTCTAGATTCCACTCTTTAATCAATGTCATGTGGGATCACATTTCCTCCTGGCCTTCTCCCTCCTATCCAATGGAAATGCTTCTTGCAGCTACTTCAACGTTCCTGACCAGTTCCATTGTTTTTATTTGGCCATCTCGCTCCCTTTGTTATCACAAGGAGAACGCCATTTACTTTGCAAAGTCCCAGTATTATTTTCGCAGAGGATTGACAGACAGTTATTCATATTCGTGATTTTCTTTGCAAAACATCTTTTTCACCATAAACAGGAAGTATAACAAAGGAAATTGCCTTGATTTTCTAGGCCATCCTTACATGGGAGGTTTCAGAGCCCTTACATGATTTCTTATGTTGTCATTTAGCCCTTCCTGCTCCTCCAGTACCTTTTTATCATTTATCTTCAATGTGCACAGACCTATCTCTAGGTAACCAACTCATCACTACCCACCTCCCTGCAGCCAGGATCTCCCTGCACCTCATCAACTGCATCTTTGTCCTAACCATGTCCTCTGGCTTCTGAACTACTTCTTCCTCCATGACTTGGTCTTCTGCATTAGGAGTTAGTGCTTGATCTAATTGAATGGTGGAACAGGCTCGAGGGGCTGAATGACCGACTCCTCTTCCCATGTTCCTGTATCTGCACATTGTTGTGTCTTTCTCAGTGTCTTTACAAGCGTTCTTCCTGTCGTCAGTGCATCCTCTATTATCTTGTGTGCTCGGTTTCCTCCAGCACTTATTTCTGTTTCTTGCTGACCCTGTACCTGTTTGCAAAAATCCCAGTCACAGCTCCCCAGTGACTCGCCCTTAATATTGAGTACCAGCCCATCCACTTCACTAAACTTTGACTCAATTAGTCCAATACTATCCACTCGCCTTTGCTAATTAGCTTTACAATCGTTTCCTTCCATTAATTCTTGTCCGCTCCTCTCAAAGGCCCAAAGCTTTTCCTTCAGGTTTATGGCAGCTGAGATCAGCGAGTTGCTCCACACTTTACTATTGACTCTCGAGCTCTTTCATGCTGCAAAGTCCAGCCTTGTTTAGTCTGTTTGAGCTCTGCCAGCGGTCTGCTGTGTGTTAACATTTGTGTTTCTCTCTATTTCAGGAGAGTGTGCCCGAGGAGCAGAGGTACGACACGCTCTCCAAAAATAACTGAACAACATTATAAAGTAGGATATTGAAGAGCTTGTTTTATTTTCTGCTATTAAATGTTTCATATTTACATTATTAGTGAAGATGACCATCAGCCAAACATAGCGGAAGCATTTAAAGGACCCACCCAGTATAGAGTGTGGAGACCTGTAATGGACATTCTCAGCCCTGGTACGGAGGGCCTTTCCTGTTTTCTTACTTAACCCGTAAAATCCCCAATAATTGTGCTCATCGTAAGAATACCCGACAAGAGTACAAGAATGTAAATATTATTCATACCAACTTCAAATAAAAATGAAATGGAAGTATGTAATGTCTGATTCATGAATTATATAATGAAACTATCAAATCAACTTTTTAAAAGCAATCGACCAATATATTCAATTCATTAGTAAGAAACACTGATCTAAATCATTAACCTGTCACAGTGGGTAGTTTCATGGCTTAAAACTAAAAAAAATAATTCACAAGGATATTCACAACTGATTTGGTCAAATCGCTTTCGATCGCTTCCTGACTCCCCAAAGCCTTTTCACCACCTACAAGGCACAAGTCAGGAGTGTGATGGAATACTCTCCACTTGCCTGGATGAGTGCAGCTCCAACAACACTCAAGAAGATCAATACCATCCAGCACAAAGCAGCCCACTTGATTGGCACCCCACCCACCACCATAAACATTCACTCCCTCCACCAGCACACCGTGGCTGCAGTGTGTACCATCTACAAGATACACTGCAGAAACTCGCCATAGCTCCTTCAACAGCACCTCCCAAACCCGTGATCTCTACCGCCTAGAAGGACAAGGGCAGCAGGCGCATGGGAACACCACCACTTCCAAGTTCCACATCATCCTGACTTGGAAATATATTGGCCGATCCTTCATTGTTGTTGAGTCAAAATCCTGGAACTCCCTCCCTAACAACACTGGGAGAACCTTCACCACACAGACTGCAGCGTTTGAAGAAGGCGGCTCAGCAACACCTTTTTCAGGACAATTAGGGATGGGCAGTAAATGCTGGCCTTGCCAGTGACCCCCACATCCCAGGAACGAATAAAAAATCCAGAAGAATCTTTCAACATGGAATGTTCGCACTTCTATGAAAAAAGAATAAGAAATTTACTTGAAGGGGGCGGAACACGAGGGAGGTTGAAAATATGTTAAAATTAAGTAAATCAGAAAGTAGTGGTTAAATTGTCAGGAATATCACAGAAACCCCACAGTGCAGATAGAGACCATTTCGGCCCATCGAGCCTGCACCGACACATATCCCACCTGATCCCCATAACCCCTACACCAACACATATCCCACCCTATCCCCACGTTACCCCACGTATTTAATCCCCCTAACACTAAGGGTCAATTTATCATAACCAATCAACCTAACCCGCACATCTTTGGACTGTGGGAGGAAACCGGAGCAAACCCACGCAAACACGGGGAGAATGTGCAAACTCCACACAGACAGTCACCCGAGGCCGGATTCGAACCCAGGTCCCTGGCGCTGTGAGGCAACAGTGCTAACCACTATGCCACCGTGCTGTTTCTTAAATGTTTTTTATATGTTTCTTAAATCTTGATTTTAGGATTGACAGAGATCTGTTATAAAAAAAAAGAGGCTTTGTCTGATTTCCGAGCGGCCTCCAGCGGGTGTTTGAAGAGCAGCTGGTTTGGTCGCTCAACGCGCCCACGCCCCGCCCATTTGTATCTGAAAATTACAATCCGGGTCCTCTGTACTTCACGGGGCCCCGGTTTGTAAATGACGTTGTTTCCCCCTGAAACAGGCGGGCATTCCCACTGCCCATCTCAGGACCCTACCCAAGGTGGCGATGGCTGAAGCTCCAGTGTAAACTTTAGTGCCATTTCCAGGCGACTCTCACTCCGGTTACACCAGGCGGGGGTTCTTAAAATCAGCCCCATTAGTTCAGGATAGGAACAGGAAGAAGCCATTCAGCCCCTCGAGGCTGTTCCACCATTCAATGAGATCATGGCTGATCTGTGACCTAACTCCAGACACCCGCCCTTGGCCCATATCCCTTAATATCTTTGGTTAACAAAAATCTAACAATCTCAGGATTAATATTAACAACTGACCCAGCAGCAATTGCGGTTTGTGGAAAAGAGTTCCAAACTTCTACCACCCTTTGTGTGTAGACGTGTTTCCTAATTTCACTCCTGAAAGGCCTGGCAATCATTTTTAATGGACCTGTTAGTGACCTTTCACCCCGCAGATTGTCAGCGGGGCGGAGTTTTCCCACCGTCATTCAGTCCCGGATTGAAGATGGGAAAGATTCTCTCAGTGAAAGTGTGGAGATGGGACATGTTGTCCGCATTGTAAAATGTAAGAAGTCACACAACACCAGGTTATAGTCCAACAGCTTTATTTGAAATCACAAGCTTTCGGAGCGCTGATCCTTCTTCAGGTGAAGTGAGCAGCGCTCCGAAAGCTTGTGATTTCAAATAAAGCTGTTGGACTATAACCTGGTGTTGTGTGACTTCTCACATTTGTCCACCCCAGTCCAACTCCGGCATCTCCACAGCATTGTAAAATGACACCTGTCCGCCCTCATAGTCCAGGTACACCCCGATCTTCCGGGGCTTCACACTCGGGGTGAGGGGGGTCGGTGAGGGGGAGGTGAGGGCAAAATAGACACTTCCGGTAAGCAGCCCCACAGTCCAGTATCTGGTCTCAGGTCTCGGGTCGATTCTCCCTTTCCTCCCGCCAGACTCTCGGGCCACTCCCACAAACCACTCAATCTTGTTCCCCACCTCCACCTCCCAGTAGTGTCTCCCTGATGTGAATCCCTCCGATCCCAGGACAAAGGGCCAGAGATCAAACCTCTCCGGGGTGTCAGGGAGCGGCTGCCGTTTGTCTCCGAGTCTCACACGGGTCCGGTCCTCAGACAGGATGAGCCAGGGATTCGCTGTGTTCGGATCCAGAGTCAGAGAGGCTGGAGCTGGGGGAAAGTTAAAATAACACAGTGACTTAGTTTCTTGCTGTGATTTATTCAAACTCTTTCCTTTTTAAAGAGCCCACTGGGGCTCTGGATTATGTTCAGGGAATCTGCTGCCACTCCAGGGTTTACACCCTGTGGGGTCGATTTACGTCGATTTCCCCCCGACTCTGAACACGGATATAAAGACCCGAGGACCACTGGAGGGGAGAGAGCGGGGTTTGGGGGGGGGGGGAAGAGAGCGCGGAGGGAGTTGGAAAAGGGAGAGAGCTTGAGGGGGGGAGGGGGAGCGAGAGGGAGGGGGGAGGGAGGGAGGGGGAGAGAGGGAGCGAGGGAGAGAGTGAGCGAGGGGAGGGGGAGGCGGGATGGGGTGGGGAGAGATGTGGGAGGGGAGGGGGAGGCTGAAGGGAATGGGAGGGGAGAGAGGGGGTGGGGGGCGATAGAGCGGGAGGGGAGGGAGAGGTGTTAGCTCCAAAAAGCGAAACTTTCTTTCACCTCTGCCATCCTGCTCTGATCTTGAGCCACTGTGAGGAGCTCTGCAGCCCCAGTCTCCCGCTATTCTCAGTGCCTGCAGAGTCCATCAAGGGCCTTTGAAAATTAACAAGGAATCGGCGACAGAATCTCTAATGTGTCCTGGAGACACAGTGGGTGAAATTGGTCTCGGACTGTTTTAGGTGATAGTCAATCAGCAGCTCGTATCGCGCTCCCTCAATATTCGTTTCCATTAACTTCAATGGGAATTAATATTGGGCACAATGTAAAATGGGCCACTGATTCACTATCGCCCATTTTGTGTCACCACCCAGACTAATTTTACCCGCAATCTCTCTCTGGAGGCGTGACCCACACACCACTAATCAGCGCTGTCGATGTGTGGAGAGGGGGAAAGTACCGACAGCAGGAGAATAGAGAGAAGAGAAGGAAAAAGGTAAAGAGAAAACAATGAGGAGGGGAGCTGCTGCAGAAAGGAAGAGAGAACCAAAAACAACCGAGGGAAACTAAATTAAAAAGCTCAGCAGAGGAAATGGGAGAGACAGGATACACCATGTACTGGAGACAAAGTCCCAGACACTCTTAGATTGATCACAATCAGCAGTGCAATTCCAGATTGAATAGAACAGCAATGGTCTGGTTCAGCCTGAGACAGTGGCCAAGGAGGGGGTGGAGTTGGTGACCAGGATGCAGAGTTGTTGACAATTTCCAAACTGATGGCTTAAATCTTCACAATGTTTAACTGGAAAAAATTCCGGCTCCTCCATAACTGGATTCCAGATAATCTGTTGGACAACACACTGGTGGTGGAGGGGTCAAGAGAGGTGGTGGAGAGGTAGAGCTGGGTACCATCGGTGTACATCTGGAAACTGAGCCTGTTTCTGTGGATGAGGTTGACAAGTGGCAACATGTAGATCAGTGAGAGAAGACGACCAAGAATAAATACTTGAGAATCTCCTGGGGTGCCGTGCGGGGGCGGGAAGAGAAGCCATTGCTGGAGATACTCTGGCTACGAACAAATATATCAATGTGAACCAAGTAAAGGCAGTCCCACTGAGTAGGACAATTGAGGAGAGACATTGGAGGAGAATGGTCAATGTTTGCAGAGAGCTCCAGGAGGATGAGGAGGGAAAATGCGCTATACTTGCTGTCACAGAGCATGTCATTTGTGACCTTTATTAGGGCCACTTTGGGGCTATGACAGGGATGAAAATCTGGTTAGTGTGGTTGAAACATGCAGTTACGGGAAAATGGCCAGGGATTTCAGAAGTGATTGTACGGTCAAGGACTTTGTAGAAGAAAGTAAGGTTGGAGATCAAGTGCAAGGACAGAGGGATAGAGGGTGGGTAATTTTGAGGAAGGGTGTGATGACATTGGATTTGAAAAGGAGCTGGATAGGACGTGAGCAGAGGGAACCATTTACAATGTGAGCTAGCAGGAAACCAGGAAGAGAAGTTGGGTGGGCAGCAGTTTAGTGGGAATGGGGTCAATGGAGCAGGAGGTGGGTCCAGCAGAGAATACAATCCCAGTAAGACAGGCAGCCTGGCTTCTGATTGGTTACTGGCACCATGGATATGTAAAATAAAGAGAATAATGCAGCGAGAGAATAAAAATAAAAATACCAAACATTGAACCGAATGTTGATGTTTTATCCAGTAGGAATATTGGTATAAAATATCAGAACATACATTGCCGTGAATTTAAGAACTGAAGTAAGAACTGTGAATAACTCAAAGCAGATCAGAGAAAGTGGGTGAGAGTCTAGGTGGAAGTGAGTGATGATGGGATTAGTGTCACTGTGTGAAGCTGCTTTCAAAGGTGATGCGATGACTTTCTAGCGTGGTTCTAAACTCGGGTTTAAGCAGCTGTTTTCAAAGGCCACAAGGAAAGTACTGTTGTGAGTAAAATATTTCACAGGTAAGACAGAGTCCAGCATAAGGGATGAGTTGGAAATAAATACACTGCAATTACATCTGAAGGAGAAACTGACATTTCTAATGCTCCTGACAATTGTCTCAAAGCACTTCACACAATGTATTACTTTTGAAGTGTATTTTCTGCTGTGATATAGGGCAGGGTGTCCAAATTAGACCTCCCCTCTCCTCAGCCCTCACAATTCCACTCTCCAAGCCCAGGCAGCTCAGTCCTATTTGGGTTTACAGTTTTTTGCCAGCTTCTTATCAAACTCTCTCTTGAAGCTGCTGATACCCTCAGACAACTCTGCCTCCCTTACTTTCCATACCCTCCGCATAAAGTATTTGGGAGTGATTTACGCCTCACTATCGCCCGGATTTGCAACATAAACGGAGCAGTAATGAGGCAAAAATCACACCCAGTGCTTCCCACCTGGATCCCACCAAGACCGCCGGGCAATTATGCAGCAGCCGCGAAATAGGAATCCAGCGCTCCCGCACTAAACATGGGGGAAGCCTCATTAGTTCATGCAAACCGGATCCCATAATGTACATGGGACCCCAATGCAATCTTGGTCTTCCATTGGATGGTGCGTGAGCTGTGCAAGCCCCGCCCAGTGGAACAGTCTGTAGAATGGCCCAACCTGTGGTCCTTAAAGGGACCGCTGGAAACCCCATAGGGAATGATGTAGGGAGTTCGTTCTCTCCGGTGTCCTGGGCAAGATTCATCCCGCAACCGACATCACAAATACAGTTATCTTGTCAATATCACGTTGTTGTTTGTGGGAGCTTGCTGTGCACTAATTGGTTGTGGTGTTTCCTACATTACAACAGTGACTACACTTTAAAAACTCTTCATTGGCTGTAAAGCGCTTTGGGTCGTCCTGAGGTCTGAAAGGCGCGATATCAAAACACGTTCTTTCTTTTTCTTCTCTTTTGTAACAGTTTCTCTGTGGTCAGGAGGTTCCTGAATTGTCCTGCCTGCTGCTGGCCGCTCCTCGGCTTTGCCCCCCACACCCCTCCCCACTGCATCTTCCTGCCATTTTCTCAGTTTGAGACTATCGCGACTTTGTTGTAGACTCTGTGACTGTGTTAAACCTGTGGATGTTTATCTTCTCTCTGCGGTTTAGGATCTTGAATAATTCAGTAAGATCACCCCAAACCCTCCCTTAACCAGAGCAAAGACTCCTGACTTCCAGACTAGACACGGACATCAGTGATCAATTAATCCGGGGTCCGGGAGCCCATTCAGTCTCTTCTCAGCTGGATTTATAAATCAGGAAAAGGATTATAAGAGTTTTACCGGGGTTAATGGCGTCTATCATTTCTCTCCACGCTGTGTACTGTAAAGGGCCGTTGAACTTTCCGATAGACAGGGCGCCATCTGCTACTGACAGTACTTGACTGTCGTCACTAATCCTGTAAATATTGAACAGTTGATGTTATAAATCGACATTTAACAATTTTCTGAGTTATTTTACCAAACTGTGCAGAGTTTCAGTAAAGAGCATGTCCTACCTCCTCTTCCGACAAGCTTGCTCGAAATAAATAAAACACAAACAGTGAGGAGGATACTAAAAGACTTCAGGAGGACACAGACAGGCTGGTGAAATGAGCAGACACAGGGCAGGTAGAATTTAACACAGAGAAGTGTGAAGTGATGCATTTGGAAGGAAGAATGAGGAGAGGCAAAATAAACTAAATGGTACAATTTTAAATGTGGTGCAGGAACAGAGAGACCTGGGGGATCACATTCACACATCTTTAAGATAACTGGCAAAATAAGAGTGGGGATTTTTTAAGAATGACTTGTGATGATCTGGAATGCACTGACCGACAGGGTGGAAGAAGCAGATTCCATCGTGATGTACACTTCAAAAGGAAAAATTGCAGGGCTGTGGGGAAAGAGCAGGGGGAGTGGGTCTAATTGCACAGCTCTTTCAAAGAGCCGGCACAGGCACAATGGGCCTTTTGTGCTGTGGGATTCTATGATTGTAAGTAGTTGAAAAGCCTGATTTGTGTGTCAGATACTGGAACTCAACATCAGTGTCACTCACAGACACAGTGACTCTCACACCCACCGCACCAGACACACCCACACACTCACAACATGGAACTGGAACTGGATTGCAATCTGAGTGCCAGGAAAATATTAAACATGCGCAACACGGAAATAATTACAAGCAAAATATCAAGATCACGGCAATTCATTCCCGGGAGGTTGCAGGTATTCCTGGGAATCTGCGGACAGTGTGGGAGCCGGTTAGTCCGGTGACAACAACAGAACCGCCCCGGAAAAGACAAAACAATTGGGATAAATAAGTTTCGAATTATTCAGCAAATGCTGCATTTATTTCAGTTATCATCGGTTATTTTGTGACTGTGCAGTTTCACTGAACTGACCCGCAATATAATCCTCACCTTCAGAAATGTCAGCCCGTCTTTTTGCTCCATCTGTTTCTGCAACTTTGAGAGCTTCTCCTGAATAGAATTTAAATTGTCTTGAATTTCTCGGAGGTTTTCCTCCATTGTTTTTAGAATCTTCCCCTCTTGTTCCCTGAGATCTCTGATTAAACGCTGCTCTTTCTCACTGAGAATCTGGTGCATTTTAGCGAACTCGGATGTGATGCGGGTCTGCAGACTGCTCGACTGTTCCTACCAAATGAAATGTGAAACATAATTAATGTACCGCGATAAAGGGAACAAAACTAACCGAGATTCCAGAAAATCAGCACAGGGAGACCTTACCCTAACTGCGGAAATCCGCTGTTTCTGTTTTAATTCCGTTTCTAGAACCGCCGATTTCTTCCCTGTGAGAGAATCTAAAGAAGATTTCAGCTGATCCTGGGATTGGGAGAGAAAATCACAGAATAAAAGTGTTAGACCATGAAAATGTGATAAAATAATCCGGTGATCAAATCTGTTCCCTTTTACCTTGTAGATTCCAACAGCTTCTTTAATGGGCATGAAGCGGTGCTCTCTGTGTTCCCGCGCATCTATACAAATGTAACAGATCAATTTCTTGTCAGTTTCACAAAACAGCTTCAGTTCTTCCTGATGTTCCTCACAGTGAAGTTTACTTTCCTTCTCTTTCGGATTCAGCTTTAATTTTCGAGCTTTCTCGGCCAGATTCGCTAAGGCCCGACTGGCTCTGAGGTTTATTTCCGGAAACTCCTCTCTACATTCCGGGCAGGATTTTATCCTCTTGTTTTCCCAACACTCTGTGATACAGGAGCGGCAGAAGTTGTGTCCACGCTCCAGTATTACCGGATCGGTGAAGAATTCAAGACAAATGGGACAATTTAAATCTTCGGTCAAACTCTCGGCCTGTTGTCTGGAAGCCATGTTCACCCTCAGCACTTCCTGATTCAAACCGCTTTCAGTGTCGATGTTTTTCTGCTGCCGAACACCTTCAGTTCAGTGATTTCCCGATGAAGTTCACTGCAATACTCAGGGAATTATTATAATTATAAACTCTTCTATGTCCCGTCGGCTTTTACACAGGGAGACACAACCTAGAGCAGTGTGAAGGACAAACAGGGTGAGAGCACGGAGGGGAATAATTGAACCCTGGCCGGGAGGGTGAAGGTTCCTGGGGTGTTGACAGTGGGGGGAGGGAGAGAGAGGGAGGGAGGAGGCGGAGATGGGCGGGCATCGAGATTCCAGGGCACTTTGCTCCAGACTGAACTCACTGCCGACTACAAACCCTCTGGTGACACACGGTGTGAGATAGAGATCCATAAACTGAACGGTGTTAATGATTGCAGCCGCTCACCCTAAAACACAAAGTGCCACAAATGTCAAGGAGTGACTTTAGATGACAGGTACAGAGAAGATCTTTAGAGGGATTGAAGCATTGAGGATCGATTTTATCTGCTAGAAAGAAATACGTGCATTTATATAGCGCCTTGGAAGGTAGCAAATGTAACCCCACTATTTAGGAAAGGAGGGAGAGAGAAAACGGGGAACTACAGCCCAGTGAGCCTGACATCAGTAGCGGGGACAATGCTGGAATCTATTATTGAGGATGTGGTAACGGGGCACTTAGAAAATAACAATAGGATTGGGCAGAGTCAACAGGGAGTAATGAAAGGGAAATCGTGTTTGACAAATCTGTTAGAGTTTTTTGAGTTATAACTAGCAGAATAGAAAAGGGGGAACCAGTGGATGTGGTGTATTTGGATTTTCAGAAGGCATTCGATAAGGTGACACAGACGAAGTTATTAAACATGGGATTTGGGATAATATACTAGCATGGATTGAGGATTGGTTAACGGGTAGAAAACAGAGTGTAGGAACAAACGGATCATTTTTGGGTTGGCAGGTTGTAACTAGTGGGGTACCGCAAGGATCAGTGCTTGGGCCTCAGCTATTCACAATCTATACCAATGATTTGGATGAGGGGACCAAATGTAACATATCCAAGTTTGCTGATGATACAAAGCTAGATGGGAATGTAAGTTGTGAGGAGGGTGCAAGGAGGCTTCAAGGGGTTATAGACAGTTTAAGTGAGTGGGTAAAAACATGGCAAATGGAATATAATGTGGAGAAATGTGAAGTTATCCACTTTGGTTGGAAAAATAGAAAAGCAGAGTATTTTTTAAATGGTGAAAGATTGTGAAATGTTGGTGTTCAGAGGACCTGGGTGTCCTTGTACACGAATCACTGAAAGTTAACATGCAGGTACAGCAAGCAATTAGGAAAGGAAATGGTATGTTGGCCTTTATTACAAGAGGATTTGAGTATAAGAGTAAAGACGTCTCACTGCAATTATATAGGGCCCTGGAGAGACCACACCTGGAGTGCACAGTTTTAGTCTCCTTAACTAAGGAAGGATATACTTGTCATAGAGGGAATAAACGAAACTTCACCAGACTGGTTCCTGGGATGGGGGGTTTGTCCTATGAGGAGAGATTTAGTAGACTAGGCCTATATTCTCTCGAGTTTAGAAGAATGGGAGGTGATCTCATTGAAACATACAAAATTCTTACAGGGCTTGACAGGGTAGATGCAGGGAGGATGTTTCCCTTTGCTGGGGAGTCTAGAACCAGGGGTCACAGTCTCAGAATAAGGGGACGGCCATTTAGGACTGAGATGAGGAGAAAGTTGTTCACTCAGAGGGTGGTGAATCTTTGGAATTCTCCACCCCAGAGGGCTGTGGAGGCTCAGTCATTGAGTACATTCACGACAGAGATCGATAGATTTTTGGATATTAAGGGAATCAAGGGATATGGGGATAGTGCAGGAAAGTGGAGATGAGGTAGAAGATCAGCTATAATCTTATTGAAATATTGAATGCCGGAGCAGGTTCGAAGGGCCAAATGGCCGACTCCTGCTCCTATTTCTTATGTGAAGATGCAGTGGATTTTCTGTCGAGGCCGGGTCCTCCCAGGAAACTCCATAACACAGGCCTCTGTGCTCAATGGATCCTTCCCAGGGACACTGGCCCAGAAAAACCCATCAACTGATGCTGGAAGGCCTTGGAGTGTCAACTTTCCCCCAATATTAGGAGGAATTTCTTTACATGGAGATTGGTGAGAATGTGGAACTCGCTGCCTCATTGGGTGGTTGAAGTTGAGAGCATTGATGCATTGAAAGTGAGGCTTGAAATCCAAGATGACTTTATACTGTACCGAATGTATTTGGAGCTTGTTTCGTATATGTTTGAGTAAATGGAGTTTGTTTTCGGAAATAGAAAAGATTCTCGAGATACTCAAACTGTGTATCGGGTATTTTGGGTCTGTGGATTCACACCTCAGGCAGTGCTGCCCTCCCAGTCCCTGAGACGCTGTTTGATCGCAAGTCTGTCATTGTTACAAAGTGCATTACTGCCACCTGCTGGCAGGATATCGGTGCTGCAGGAAAGTATTCTCAATAGGGCAAGTCAACTCCAGTCTGCTGCACTCCTGGTGTGTCGGTTCTTCTAGTGAATATCGCGATGGCATTCACTCTGCGGGGCAAAATGTGTGTCGCTCAACTCTCTCTGCGGACCTGGTTAGACTGGACAGAGGCTCATAGGGTCACGGAGCCCTGTAAGATCGCTTGTGAGAGCCGGACTTTCCATCTCAAATGTGTCCTTATATATTTCTCACTCCCGTTTACTGAGTTCACTGTTAACTCCCGCCTTTGTCTCTAAAATGACATCTACTCGTCTGTCTCTTCCAAACGGCCGCTTATGAGCAGCTCTGATAATGTAGTAACAACAGGAAATGGTGGAAACACTCAGCAGGTCAGGCAGCCTCCCTCGCTCGGGGTCAGAGAGGGGAAGGTCAGAGGGGAGAGTGAAAACACAGCAGGGAGTGAGATTGGAAGAAGGGATGGGGTCAGAGGAAAGTGAAGGGGAAGAAGGTTCCGGAGGGGCGCTGGTGTCGAAGAGTTGTTGAAGCTTACGATCCTTGACATCTGAAAGGAAGAAAACAAGTTTTTTGTTGTCAGTCAGAATCAGGGGAATTTATAATGGGGAACAAAGAAATGGGTGACCAACAAAAAACATATTTTGGTTCTGTCTTCACAAAGGAGGACACAAATAACCTCCCAGAGATGTCAGGGAACATAGGGTCTAATGAGAGGGAGGAATTGAAAGAAATCAGTATTTGTAGGGAAATGGTGTTAGGGAAATTGACGGGATTGAAGGCCGATAAATCCCCAGGGCCTGATCATCTACATCCCAGGGTACTTAAGGAAGTGGCCCTAGAAATAGTAGATGCATTGCTGGTCATCTTCAAGAACTCGATAGACTCTGGGACAGTACCCATGGATTGGAGGGTAGCTAATGTTACCCCACTATTCAAAAAAGGTGGTAGAGAAAAAGCGGGGAATTATAGACCGGTAAGCCTGACATCAGTAGTGGGGAAAATGCTAGAGTCCATTCTAAAAGATGTAACAGCAGAGCACTTGGAAAGCAGCGACAGGATCAGACAAAGTCACCATGGATATATAAAAGGTAAATCATGCTTGACTAATCTACTGGAATTTTTTGAGGATGTAACTGGTGAAATAGATAAGGGAGAACCAGTGGATGTGGTGTATTTGGACTTTCAGAAGGCTTTCGATAAGGTCCCGCATAAGAGATTAGCATGCAAAATTAAGGCACATGGGATTGAATTGGATAGAGAACTGGTTGGCGGATAGAAAGCAGAGAGTTGGAATAAACAGGTCATTTTCCGAGTGGCAGGCAGTGACTAGTGGGGTACCACAAGGATTGGTCCGAGGACCCCAGCTGTTCACAATATACATTAATGATCTGGACAAGGGAATTGGATGTAATATCTCCAACTTTGCAGACGACACAAAGCTGGGTGGGAGGGTATGCTGTGAGGAGGATATCGTGAAACTCCAGTACGATTTGGACAGGTTGTGTGATTGGGCAGAAACATGGCAGATGCACTATAATGTGGATAAATGTGAGGTTATCCACTTTGGTGGCAAAAACAGGAAGACAGATTATTATTTGAATGGCAATAGATTGGGAGAAGGGGAAGTGCAAAGAGACCTGGGTGTTCTTGTGCACCAGTTGCTGAAGGTAAGCATGCAGGTGCAACAGGCGGTTAAGAAGGCAAATGGTATGTTGGCCTTCGTAGCAAGAGGGTTCGTGTACAGGAACAAGGATGTCTTGCTGCACTTGTACAGGGCATTGGTGAGACCGCACCTTGAGTATTGTGTGCAGTTTTGGTCGCCTTATCTGAGGAAGGACGTTCTTGCCATGGAAGGAGTGCAGCGTAGATTCACCAGGCTGATACCTGGGATGGCAGGAATGACGTATGAGGAGAGATTGTGTCGATTGGGCTTATACTCACTGGAGTTTAGAAGATTGAGAGGGGATCTCATCAAAACCTATAAAATTCTGTCAGGCCTGGACAGACTAGATGCAGGAAGGATGTTTCCGATGGCCGGGGAGTCCAGAACCAGGGGTCATAGTCTAAGGATAAGGGGTAGGCCATTTAGGACTGAAATGAGGAGGAATTTCTTCACCCGGAGAGTGGTGAACCTGTGGAATTCTCTGCCACAGAGGGCGATGGAGGCCAGTTCATTAAATATATTCAAGAAGGAGTTAGATATATTTCTTAAGGCTAAAGGGATCAAGAGATATGGGGAGAAGGCAGGGACAGGGTACTGAATTTGGATGATCAGCCATGATCGCATTGAATGGCGGAGCAGGCTCGAAGGGCCGAGTGGCCTACTCCTGCTCCAATCTTCTATGTTTCTATGTTTCTATGTTGAAGTGCCGGATGAGGCGAAGGATGAACTGGAACTGTGGCCCAGGACAGCTTTGAGATAGAGTGCGTCGGTGCTGCTGAAGGGAGCGGTCGAGAGTGTTGATGTGGCGACGCATGGCGTTGAGCCTGGATCTCAGGATGTGGCGAGAGCAGTAGTTCGAGGAACGCTGAATATCTCAGAGACTGTAATCCTGGGGGGATCCGAAACACAAAGGGTGGAATTTCAGTCGGAATCCACGTGGAATAATTCAGAACCAGAGACAGTTGCTGAGGAAAGAGATGTGGCTGTGAAAACGAGTCTTGGCAGGTACCTGATAAAACACGAGAAGGGAAACCGAAAGCAATGAAGATGAACAAGGTTGAAGAGACAAATGTAAATCCCGTCAGAGAGAAGAGCAGAACTTCTTCAAGGTGGGCATTCCGAGGAGAGAAGTGGCAGTGAACCAAACACTAATACAACAGCAAAATACTGCGGATGCTGGAAATCTGAAATAACAACAGAAAATGCTGGAAACACTCAGCAGGTCAGGCAGCATCTGATAATGTAGCGTTAGTTCATCATGACAGGGATTAGGAATCTTGCCATTAGGCACTTTACAGCTTCCGGCCTCAACACTGAGTTCAAGAACTTCAGATCATAACCACCGTCACCATTCTGCTGGGACCATTCACACCTCCTCTGGACCCACCTTTTGTCTCTTTACTTGTCCCATTACCACCCTCTTTTGCTTTGCACCATCATCCCTTTTGACATTTATTCACTCCTGCCCCACACCCTATCACAGACCCTCCCTGTTGTTATTTCCTAGCGCGCCCACCCCTCCCCCCTTCCCCTGGCTCTGTACTTGCTGACAGATTGTTAAATCTCCAACACTTTCCAGTTCTGACCAAAGGTCACCGACCTGAAACGTTCTGTTTTTCCCTCCACTGATGCTGCCTGATCTGCTGAGAGTTTCCAGCATTTTCTGTTTTTATTAGGGATTAGGAATGTTATATAACGTTGCAACAGCGTAAGAGTAAATACGGTAACAGAGCAGGGAACCGAAGAGGCCAATTTAGTGACAATTTAATGTTAATTTATGACAGGGAGTTGGGAATTGTCTTTTATTGTGTGACTATATATCTTTGTATTACTGTCAGAGTAAATACGGTAACACCGCAGGGAACCGAAGGAGGATTTGATGGGCGAACCGGGGCTGATCCACCCACAGAAATATCAGCCCAGCAGTGTGAATCAGGAAGCGCTGAAACTCATCCCGGCTTCCAGACACCAGGCGGAGAGTTTCATTGAGGATTGAAATTGTCCCGTTTGTCTTGATTTCTTCACCGATCCGGTTATACTGGAGCGCGGCCACAACTTGTGCCGCGCCTGTGTCACCCGGCCTCGAACACCAGGAGGCGACAAACTCCTGGCCGGAATGTAGAGAGGAATTTGCAGACAGAAACCTCCGGGTCAATCGGGCCTGAGCGAGTCTGGCCCAGAAAGCGCGAAAATTAAACCTGAATGGGAAAGAGAAGGAAAGTAAACTTCACTGTGAGGAACATCAGGAAGAACTGAAGCTGTTTTGTGAAACTGACCAGAAACTGATCTGTGTGACGTGCCTTGCGGGGAGAGACGGGCAGAGTGACGAGTCGCGCCGCTTCCTGCCCATCAATGAAGCTGTTGAGATCTACAGGGTAAAATGAACCAGAGATTCACTTGATCCACTCTTTCACTCGCCTGTTTTCACAAACACTTTTATTCTGTGATTCTCATCCCAATCCCAGGATCAGCTGAAATCTTCCTCAGATTCTCTCACAGAGAAGAAATCGGCGGTTCTAGAAACGGAATTAAAACAGAAACAGCAGATTTCCGCAGTTAGGGTAAGGTCTCCCTGTGCTGATTTTCTGGGATCTCGGTTAGTTTTGTTCCCTTTATCGCGGTACATTAATTATGTTTCACATTCCATTTGGTAGGAACAGTCGAGCAGTCTGCAGACACACATCCGAGTTCGCTAAAATGCACCAGATTCTCAGTGAGAAAGAGCAGCGTTTAATCAGAGATCTCAGGGAACAAGAGGGGAAGATTCTAGAAACAATGGAGAAAAACCTCCGAGAAATTCAAGAGAATTTAAATTCTATTCAGGAGAAACTCTCAAAGTTGCAGAAACAAATGGAACAAAAAGACGGGCTGACATTTCTGAAGGTGAGGATTATATTGCGGGTCAGTTCAGTGAAACTTCACGCAGTCACAAAATAACCGGTGATAACTGAAATAAATGCAGCATTTGCTGAATAATTCAAAACTGATTTAACCGATTGTTTTGTCTATTCCGGGGCGGTTCTGTTGTTGTCACTGAACTAACCGGCTCCCACACTATCCGCAGATTCCCAGGAATACCTGCAAACTCCCGGAATGAGTTGTCCTGATCTTCATATTTTGCTTGTAATTATTTCTGTGTTGCTGCAGTTTAATATTTTCCTGGCACTCAGATAGTAATCCAGTTCCAGTTCCATGTTGTGAGTGTGTGGGTGTGTCTGGTGCGGTGGGTGTGAGAGTCACTGTGTCTGTGAGTGACACTGATGTTGAGTTCCAGCATCTGACACACAAATCAGGCTTTTCAAACTACATAGAATGATCGAACCCGACAGCACGGAAGGAGACAATTCGGCTCATCTTCCCTGTGCTGGCTTTTTGAAAGAGCAACCAATTAGACCCACTCCCCCTGCTCTTTCTCCATAGCCCTGCAATTTTTTTCCTTTTCAAGTGTATATCACTGTGGAATCTGCTTCCTCCACCCTGTCGGTCAGTGCATTCCAGATCATCACAAGTCATTGTTAAAAAATCCCCACTCTCTTATTTTGCCAATTATCTTAAAGATTTGTGAATGTGACCCCCCAGGTCTCTCTGTTCCTGCACCACATTTAAAATTGTACCATTTAGTTTATTTTGCCTCTCCTCATTCTTCCTTCCAAAATGCATCACTTCACACTTCTCTGTGTTAAATTTGATCTGCCCCGTGTCTGCTCATTTCACCAACCTGTCTGTGTCCTGCTGAAGTCTTTTACTATCCCCTCCTCACTGTTTGTGTTTTATTTATTTCAGGAGGAAGCTTGTCGGAAGAGGAGGTAGGACATGCTCTTTACTGAAACTCTGCAC
Source organism: Somniosus microcephalus (assembly GCF_052327205.1). Lineage (NCBI taxonomy): Eukaryota > Metazoa > Chordata > Chondrichthyes > Squaliformes > Somniosidae > Somniosus > Somniosus microcephalus. The sequence goes on from NW_028225179.1 coordinate 158,850,050, forward strand.
AGTTTGGTAAAATAACTCAGGAAAGTGTTACTGTCGATTTATAATATCAACTGTTCAATATTTACAGGATTAGTGAGGAAGATCAACTACTGTCAGTAGCAGATGGCGCCCTGTCTATCGGAAAGTTCAACGGCCCTTTACAGTACACAGCGTGGAAAGAAATGATAGACGCCATTAACCCCGGTAAAACTCTTATATTCCTTTTCTTGATTTATAAATCCAGATGAGAAGATACTAAACCGGCTCCCAGATCCCAGATTAAATGATCACTGATGTCCGTGTCTAGTCTGGAAGTCAGGAGTCTTTGCTCTGGATAAGGGAGGGCTTGGGGTGATCTTACTGAATTATTCAAGATCCTAAACCGCAGAGAGAAGATAAACATCCACAGGTTTAACACAGTCACAGAGTCTACAAGAAAGTAGGGATAGCCTCAAACTGAGAAAAGGGAGGGTGAAAAGGCAGTTTGGATTGAGCGAGGTTGGGTTTTTGAGTGACCCCATTGATCGGGCAGGCAGTGAGTCAGTGAGCCCACTGCTCGCTGCATGAAATTGGTCAGAGGCCCAATCCATTCTCAGGGTTGGGCTTCAGTACAATATTGCTGGCGAGTTGCCCACGGATTTGGAGCGTGGGAAGGTGCTCGGTGATCCTTGAGGGTGGAGGCGGGAGACAGGAAATCCGCCAAATCCTACTGCACTCCCGCAGCCGGCCCCCCACTACTTTGATCCCGCAGCCGGCCCGCCCCCTGCGATAATCCCGCAGCCGGACCGCCCCCTGCGATAATCCCGCAGCCGGCCCGCCCCCTACTATGCTCCCGCAGCCGGCCCGCCCCCTACTACGCTCGCGCAGCCGGCCCGCCTCCTACAATGCTCCCGCAGCCGGCCCGCCCCCTACTTTGATCCCGCAGCCGGCCCGCCCCCTGCTACGCTCCGGCAGCCGGCCCGCCCCCTACTACGCTCCGGCAGCCGGCCCGCCCCCTGCTTTGATCCGGCAGCCGGCCCGCCCCCTACTTTGATCCGGCAGCCGGCCCGCCCCCTACTTTGATCCGGCAGCCGGCCCGCCCCCTACTTTGATCCGGCAGCCGGCCCGCCCCCTACTTTGATCCGGCAGCCGGCCCGCCCCCTACTTTGATCCGGCAGCCGGCCCGCCCCCTACTTTGATCCCGCAGCCGGCCCGCCCCCTACTATGCTCCGGCAGCCGGCCCGCCCCCTACTTTGATCCCGCAGCCGGCCCGCCCCCTACTATGCTCCCGCAGACGGCTCACCCCCCGCTATGCTGCCGCAGCCGGCCCGCCCCTAATACTCCCAGGAAACTCCATAACACAGGCCCCTGTGCTCAATGGATCCTTCCCAGGGACACTGGCTCAGAAAAAACATCAACTGATGCTGGAAGGCCTTGGAGTGTCAACTTTCCCCCAACATTAGGAGGAATTTCTTTACATGGAGATTGGTGAGAATGTGGAACTCGCTGCCTCATTGGGTGGTTGAAGTTGAGAGCATTGATGCATTGAAAGTGAGGCTTGAAATCCAAGATGACTTTATACTGTACAGAATGTATTTGGAGCTTGTTTCGTATATGTTTGAGTAAATGGAGTTTGTTTTCGGAAATAGAAAAGATTCTCGAGTTACTCAAACTGTGTGTCGGGTATTTTGGGTCTGAGGATTCACATCTCAGGCAGTGCTGCCCTCCCAGTCCCTGAGACGCTGTTTGATCGCAAGTCTGTCATTGTTACAAAGTGCATTACTGCCACCTGCTGGCAGCATATCAGTGCTGCAGGAATGAATCCCCATTAAAAACGGCCCAAGAAGCGGTGACTGTCTCTGAAGGTTCACAGGCACGGTGGGCCGAATGGCCTCCTTCTGTGCTGTATCATCCTCTGATTCTTATGTATTCTTACACTTGGATCTGATCAAATCCACCTTCTCAAAATTAATTTCACTCAATCTCATTGATTGATTATACGTTCCAGGGCCCTCATTGGGAAAGATTAACTGGAAAATGTCACATTAATATCCACAATCATGTGGGAAATATACACACATTAGGATTCGCCATTAATGTGTAAGGTTTGATATATGCTGCAGTATTTAGCTTGCTTTGAATTGCCCGACATAAACCAATGTGATTGACACCAAGGCATTGTTGTGCCCACAGAGCGAGTTCAGTCGAGTAATGGTGGAGAACAAGTGATTGGAGAACTCGGGAACTGAACAGGATCGCTGTCAGTCTTGGTCTCAAGACTCTGTCTTGGGCAAGTCAACTCCAGTCCGCTGCACTCCTGGTGTGTCGGTTCTTCTGGCGAATATCGCGATGACATTCACTCTGCGGGGCAGAATGTGTGTCGCTCAACTCTCTCTGCGGACCTGGTTAGGCTGGACAGAGGCTCAGAGGGACACGGAGCTCTGTAAGATCGCTTGTGAGAGCCGGACTTTCCATCTCAAATGTGTCCTTATATATTTCTCACTCCCGTTTCCTGAGTTCACTGTTAACTCCCGCCTTTGACTCTAAAATGACATCTACTCGTCTGTCTCTTCCAAACGGCCGCTTATGAGCAGCTCTGATAATGTAGTAACAACAGGAAATGCTGGAAACACTCAGCAGGTCAGGCAGCCTCCCTCGCTCGGGGTCAGAGAGGGGAAGGTCAGAGGGGAGAGTGAAAACACAGCAGGGGGTGAGATTGGAAGAAGGGATGGGGTCAGAGGAAAGTGAAGGGGAAGAAGGTTCCGGAGGGGCGCTGGTGTCCAAGAGTTGTTGAAGCTTGTGATCCTTGACATCCGAAAGGAAGAAAACAAGTTTTTTGTTGAAGCGCCGGATGAGGCGAAGGATGAACTGGAACTGTGGCCCAGGACAGCTTTGAGATAGAGTGCGTCGGTGCTGCTGAAGGGAGAGGGCGAGAGTGTTGATGTGGCGACGCATGGCGTTGATCGTGGATCTCAGGATGTGGCGAGATCAGTAGTTCGAGGAACGCTGAATATCTCGGAGATATCTGTAATCCTGGGGGGATCCGAAACACAAAGGGTGGAATTTCAGTCGGAATCCACGTGGAATAAGTCGGAACCGGAGACAGTTGCTGAGGAAAGAGATGTGGCTGTGAAAACGAATCTTGGCAGATACCTGATCAAACACGAGAAGGGAAACCGAAAGCAATGAAGATGAACAAGGTTGAAGAGACAAACGGAAATCCGGTCGGAGAGAAGAGCAGAACTTCTTCAAGGTGGGCATTCCGAGGAGAGAAGTGGCAGTGAACCAAACACTAATACAATAGCAAAATACTGCGGATGCTGGAAATCTGAAATAACAACAGAAAATGCTGGAAACACTCAGCAGGTCAGGCAGCATCTGATAATGTAGCGTTAGTTCATCATGACAGGGATTAGGAATCTTGCCATTAGACACTTTACAGCTTCCGGCCTCAACACTGAGACCAAGAACTTCAGATCATAACCACCGTCACCATTCTGCTGGAGCCATTCACACCTCCTCTGGACCCACCTTTTGTCTCTTTACTTGTCCCATTACCACCCGCTTTTGCTTTGCACCATCATCCCTTTTGATATTTATTCACTCCTGCCCCCCCCCCCCCCCCTATCACAGACCCTCCCTGTTGTCATTTCCCAGCGCGCCCACCCCTCTCCCCTTTCCCTGGCTCTGTACTTGCTGACAGATTGTTAAATCTCCAACACTTTCCGGTTCTGACGAAAGGTCACCGACCTGAGACGTTCTGTTTTTCCCTCCACTGATGCTGCCTGATCTGCTGAGTGTTTCCAACATTTTCTGTTTTTATTAGGGATTAGGAATGTAAATGTGCGATATATAACTTTGCAACAGCGTAAGAGTAAATACGGTAACAGAGCTGGGAACCGAAGAGACCAATTTAGTGACAATTTAGTGTTAGTTCATGACAGGGAGTTGGGAATTGTCTTTTATTGTGTGACTATATAACTTTGTATCACTGTCAGAGTAAATACGGTAACACCGCAGGGAACTGAAGGAGGATTTGATGGGCGAACCGGGGCTGATCCACCCACAGAAGTATCAGCCCAGCAGTTTGAATCAGGAAGCGCTGAAACTCATCCTGGCTTCCAGACACCAGGCGGAGAGTTTCATTGAGGACTGAAATTGTCCCGTTTGTCTTGATTTCTTCACCGATCCGGTTATACTGGAGTGCGGGCACAACTTGTGCCGCGCCTGTGTCACCCGGCCTCGCGAATTTTTTTTATGCAGCGAGTGGTGTGGACCTGTCACTTGCCATCACATCCGAGTTCACTAAAATACACCAGATTCTCAGTGAGAAAGAGCAGCGTTGGTTGGAATCATACCTAGCACAAAGGAAGTTGGCTGTGGTTGTTGGAGGTCATTCATCTCAATCACATGACATCACTGCAGGAGTTCCTCAGGGCAGTGTCCCAGGCCCAACCATCTTCAGCTGTTTCATCAATGACCTTCCCTCCATCATAAGGTCAGAAGTGGGGATGTTCGCTGATGATTGCACACTGTTCAGCACCTTTCGAGACTCGTCAGATACTGACGCAGTCCGTGTCCATATGCAGCAAGACCTGGACAACATTCAGACTTGGGCTGACAAGTGGCAAGTAACATTCGCACCACACAAGCGCCAGGCAATGACCATCTCCAACAAACGAGACTCTAACCATCTCCCCTTGACCTTCAATGGCATTACCATCGCTGAATCCCCCACTATCAACATCCTGGGGGTTACCATTGATCAGAAACTGAACTGGACCAGCCATATAAATACTGTGGCTACAAGAGCAGGCCAGAGGCTGGGAATTCAGCGGTGAGTGTCTCACCTGCTGACTCGCCAAAGCCTTTCCACCATCTACAAGGCACAAGTAAGGAGTGTGATGGAATACTCTCGATAGCAAAATACTGCAGATGTTGGAAATCCGAAATAACAACAGAAAATGCTGGAAAAACTCAGCAGGTCAGGCAACATCCGTGGAGAGAAATTTGAGTTGACGTTTCGGGTTGGACCCTTCTTCAAAACTGGAAAGAAAAGAAACTAGATCGGAGGCAGGGCTGCGATCGGACAAAAGAATAAAAGAAACAAAAGAAGTGATTAGAAGCTAGACGAGATGGTAATAGGCTGGGATTAGGTGTAAAGTGTACTGGCAGGGCAAAAGATAGCTGCCAGGTGTGAGAGAGAGAAACAAAAGGAAAGGGGGGGGGGAAAGGAGTGGAACAATTACAAGAGAAAATGAAATGGGGGCCGAGCTTATGATCTGAAATTGTTGAACTCGATATTGAGTCCGGAAGGCTGCAGACTGCCTAATCGGAAGATGAGGTGCTGTTCCTCGAGTTTACGTTGAGCTTCCGTGGAACAATACAAGAGGCCAAGGATGGTGAGGTCCGAGTGGGAATGGAGCGGTGAATTAAAATGACAGGCGACCGGAAGCTTGGGGTCACCCTTACGGACTGAACGGAGGTGTTCCGCAAAGCGGTCACCCAATCTGCGTTTGGTCTCCCCAATGTAGAGGAGACCGCATCGTGAGCAGCGAATACAGTATACTAGATTGCGAGAAGTACAAGTAAATCGCTGTTTCACCTGGAAGGGGTGTTTGGGGCCCTGGACAGTGGGAAGGGGGGAGGTATAGGGGCAGGTGTTACATCTCCTCCGCTTGCACGGGAAGGTGCCAGGCGAAGAGGAAGGGCTGTTTGGGGTGATAGAGGAGTGGACTAGGGTGTCTCGGAGGGAGCGGTCCCTGCGGAATGCTGAAAGGGGAGGGGAGGGGAAGATACGTTTGGTGGTGGGATCACTTTGGAGGTAGCGGAAATGCCGGAGGATGATCCGTTGAATGTGGAGGCTGGTGGGGTGAAAGGTGAGGACAAGGGGAACCCTATCGTGGTTCCGGGAGGGAGGGGCAGGGGTGAGGGCAGAAGTGCGGGAGATAGAACTGACACGGTCGAGGGCAGTGTCAACCACAGTAGAGGGGAATCCTCGGTTGCGGAAAAAGGAAGACATGTCTGAAGCACTGGTGTGGAAGGTGGCGTCGTCGGAGCAGATACGGCGGAGGCGGAGAAACTGGGAGAATGGAATAGGGTCCTTACAGGAAGCGGGGTGGGAGGAAGTGTAGTCCAGGTAGCTGTGGGAGTCAGTGGGCTTGTAGTAAATATTGGTCGATAACCTATCCCCAGAGATGATGGAATACTCTCCACTTGCCTGGATGAGTGCAGCTCCAACAACACTCAAGAAGCTCGACACCATTCAGGATAAAGCAGCCCGCTTGATTGGCACTCCATCCACCACCTTCAACATTCACTCCCTCCACCACCGGCGCACTGTGGCTGCAGTGTGTACCATCTACAAGATGCACTGCAGCAACTCGCCAAAGCTCCTTCAACAGCACCTTCCAAACCCGCGACCTCTACCACTTAGGATAAGGGCAGCAGACGCATGGGAACATCACCACCTACAAGTTCCCCTCCAAGCCACACACCATCCTGACTTGGACCTGTATCGCTGTTCCTTCACTGTCGCTGGGCCAAAATCCTGGAACTCCCTTCCTAACAGCATTGTGGGTGTACCTACACCATATGGACTGCAGCGGTTCAAGAAGGCGGCTCACCACCATCTTCTCAAGAGCAATTAGGGATGGGCACTAAATGCAGGCCTAGCCAGCAACACCCACATCCCATCAATGAATAAAAAAATTTTTTTAAATCAGAGATCTCAGGGAACAAGAGGGGGAGATTCTAGAAACAATGGAGAAAAACCTCCGAGAAATTCAAGAGAATTTAAATTCTATTCAGGAGAAACTCTCAAAGTCGCAGAAACGGAGCAAAAAGACGGGCTGATATTTCTGAAGGTGAGGATTATATTGCGGGTCAGTTCAGTGAAACTTCACAGTCACAAAATAACTGATGATAACTGAAATAAATGCAGCATTTGCTGAATAATTCGACACTGATTTAAACCGATTGTTTTGTCTATTCCGGGGCGGTTCTGTTGTCACCGAACTAACCGGCTCCCACACTGTCCGCAGATTCCCGGGAATAACCGCAACCTCCCGGGAATGAGTTGTTCTGATCTTGATATTTTGCTTGTAATTATTTCCGTATTGCTCCAGTTTAATATTTTTTGGCACTCAGATTGCAATCCAGTTCCAGTTCCATGTTGTGAGTGTGAGTCTGGTGCGGTGGGTGTGAGAGTCACTGGCCTAGAAATTCAGTTGCGTGCGCCAGCCGTTAGCGCCTTAAGAGGAGTAGACTTCGAGCGCTAGGCACTTAGCGGCCGGGCGCAGCGCGATCTGGCCTACGCCCAACTTCAGTAGACATTTAGCGCCGGCGCAAAGTGTTTGCGCGCGCTCAGCTGCGCGCGCAGCTTATGATGTCATTTCGTCGTGCAACGCCCTTTGTGCGCCCCAAACCAGAACTTCAGTCACGCCCGCCCAATGTGGGCGTGGCGGTGCTAAGAACTGTGAAGTGGAACGCAGCAGAGGCCCTGCGGGCCTCGGGGAGTGCTAATTAAAGGGCACTTACACTGAACTCTAAAGGCCAGCCATTTTGCAGCAATGACTTTTGTGCAACGGATTTCTGGACAGAGACCAAGGAAGAGACCTTACTGATTTGGCCCAACATAGGAGAGGTATTTTTGGCTTCTGGCCAGAGCTTGGAAATTTGCCTCATTGTGATTTCATTGTTTGCCAGTATATTATGGGGGCTGCATGGGGTGCCAACCCTCAGTTCCAGCATTATGTGCGAAGGGCTCGCAGACGCTGTGTGAGAGGGGCAGCCATGCCTAGACGCAGAGGGGGCATCAGGCGTCGGCAACGTAGGCCTTACCCACTCAGGGAATACTGCCAGCAGGCGTCCTATCTCACCATGACTGCCGCGCAGTGTGTTAAGAGGCTGCGCTTCAGAAGGGAGGTGGTTGCAGAGGTCTGCCAGCTGCTTCACAGAGATCTGTGTCCACAGCTGATGTGCAGGACATCTCTGTCGGTGGAAGTGAAGGTCACGGTGGCTCTGAACTTTTATGCAAGCGGCTCCTTCCAAGCCGCTGCTGGGGACATAGCTAACATATCCCAGTTCGCCGTGCATCGCTGCATCCGGCAGGTCACCGATGCCCTTTTCACAAGGAGACACCAATTCATCTCCTTCCCCATGACCCTGGAGAGGCAGGAGCAGCGTGCAGTCGGATTTGCGAGGATCGCAGACTTCCCCATGGTGCAGGGCGCCATTGACTGCACGCATGTGGCTTTGCGGGCACCTATCGACAATGCCGAAGATTACCGCAACCGGAAGGGCTACCATTCCCTCAATGTACAGCTGGTGTGTGACAACAGGCAGCGCATCCTAGCTGTCAATGCCCGCTTTCCAGGCAGCAGCCACGATGCATTTATCCTGCACCAGACTACTGTGGCTGACATGTTCCAGGCACAGCCTCCCCCAAGAGGATGGCTTATCGGGGACAAAGGCTATCCTTTGTGTGCATGGCTCATGACCCCGCTCCGCGCACCCAGGACCCCTGCTGAGGAGGCATACAACGAAAGCCATCAAGCCACAAGGAACATCATAGAGCAAACGACTGGCGTCCTCAAGCAACAGTTCCGCTGCCTGGATCGCTCCGGCGGATCTCTGCAGTATTCGTCGGATAGAGTCTCCCAGTTCGTCGTCGTTTGCTGCATGCTGCACAACCTGGCTATCCGCAGGACTCAGGCACTGCCACCTCACGTTGGACCACCACCTCAGGAGGACGAGCAGGAGGACCATGAGGAGGAGGAGGAGGAGGAGGAGGAGTACCAGCCCAGGAGGGAGCCACAAGGTCCAAGGGCCGTCCGTCGGCGGCTTATTGAACGACACTTCTAGGCCCCCTGTCAGGGAATGGCTTGTGGCAATGAAGGGACATGAATGCAGCCGCTCCGCAAGCCCTCAGCCGGTTAACGCAACAACCACTTCAAACATCAAACATGGACAAGCTGAATAAAGAAAAAGCTTTATTGAACAAACTCAGGGCCCTTCCCACATGAAACCCAAAAACAGACAACACCCCCAAAAAACAGTCAAACACATGACTCACTCCCACAACCTGGGGAGGAATAACAAAACTTTTCCATCCAAATGGCCTTCATCCTCGGCCTTACCAAAACAACCCCCCCCATAGACAACACAACCACCCCCATATAAAAAAATATTTGGCAACACCCTCTACTTTGTGTGCCGAGAGGGCGAGTCCTTGTCCAGCCTTTTCCGGCCACTGGCCGACCTGCTGCTCCGCCTCAACCTGGGCCCTGTGGGTGCTGCAAGGCTCGGGGAAGGCTCCTGAGGGGCACATGGCGTGACGGCAGATGCCCTTGGGGGTCGGCCTAGACGAGCTCTGGCCCTCAAGGGGCCGGCTGCTGACTGCTGCAGCTGTGGCTGGGCAGCATCAGTCTCTCCAGCAGCTCGTGGCAGCTTCACTGGGGGAGTGGCAGTGGCGGCTGCAGCAATGGGGGCAAGCTGGCTGATGCCAGGCGCTCGCTGCTCGCCTGAGACACTGGCACTCGGCCGGGCTGGCACTGCAGCAAGCGCAGCAATCTGCTGAAGGCCAGACCGCTGTGCTGCTGCAGCGCGGCGGGTGCCCTGGCGATGCCTGGCTGACACAGCGAGTGTGGCAGCAGTGAGTGCCCGTACTGCCCTGGTCTGTGCCCGCATCAACCCAGCCAGTGACTGCACGGCACCACTGATCAACTGGCCACTCGCTGCCTGTGCTGCCCTGAGGTCGTCCCGACTCGCGTCCTGTGCTGCCCTGAATTCGGCCCGACTCGCGTCCTGTGCTGCCCTGAATTCGGCCCGACTCGCGTCCTGTGCTGCCCCGAATTGTTCGAAACCCCTGGCCTGTGCTGCCCCGAGTTGCTCGAAACCCCTGGCCTGTGAGGCCCCGAAATCGGACACACTATGAGCCAGGGACTCGATGGCCTCAGGCAACCGTGCCACAACCCCCATGAACTCGGTGTGCCGGCGATCCGAGTCCGTGGACATTTGATCGAGGAGGCGCACCTCCTGGGCGAGGGCCGTCTCCGGACTGGAGGCCGGACTCTCCCTCTGGGGAGAAGGCCGCCGAGCTGCCCGACCCTTCCCGCGTGGCTGGACGCCACTGGGCCCAGCAACTACACTCCCCTGCAACACTTCCCCCCTCTGGGGAGAAGGCCGCCGAGCTGCCCGACCCTTCCCGCGTGGCTGGACGCCACTGGGCACAGGAGCTACACTCCCCTGCAACACTTCCCCCCTCTGGGGAGAAGGCCGCCGAGCTGCCCGACCCTTCCCGCGTGGCTGGACGCCACTGGGCACAGGAGCTACACTCCCCTGCAACACTTCCCCCTTCTGGGGAGAAGGCCGCCGAGCTGCCCGACCCTTCCCGCGTGGCTGGACGCCACTGGGCACAGGAGCTACACCCCCCTGCAACACTTCCCCCTGCCTCTCCTCCAGGGAAGACGTGTCCCCTCCATTGCCATCCCCTGGCGCGGATGAGGGTTCCCCCGATGGGCCGCCTTCCTCTTGCTCCTCCTCGTCCTCCTCTTCCGAGGGACTGTCACTGGCAGCTTCAGGGACCTCCTCCTCACCAGCTGAAAGCAGGAAGGCACAAGAGTAGCTTTAGAGTGAGGACAGGGCATCAGCGAGGGAGGCATGAGTGGTGGCATTCAGCGCATTGGTCGGACAGTGGCAAAGGATGTAGATCTGAAGCGCAAGGGGAACGAGAGAGGTCCAAAAGGTCATGTCCTTACCATTGGGGCCCAGCACAGGGTCGGCATCTCCACATGCAACGGGGCCAATCAGCCGGCCACCCATGAGTCGACCCACGCGCTCCTCCAGGTCACTGAGCTGCTGGAACTGGGGACGGCCTCCCCCGGTGTCAGTCCGGCTTTTCAGATTCTGGGCCAGCTTGGCCTGCAAGAGAAAGGACGGCCTCTAAGTACAGTGTGGTGCCCTGTTGTTGTGTGCACTGCCTCCCATGGTCGAATAGCTTGGCCAGTGTGTAAAGTGCAGAAAGTGCAATTGATGTTCATGCCAGTGCCATAGCTGCTGGATGAGGGCTGGCCATTAGGGCTTTGAGGTCCCTTTGCCCATAATGTGAGGTGCACATGCAAGGATGAGGAGGACACTGGAAAGGGTACTCACCCTGACAATCCGAGTGAGGTCGTTAAACTTTTTCCGGTATTGGACACCAGTCCTGGGGACATCGCAGGTGGCTGTGACCCTCTGGGCGACATCCCTCCAGGTTTTCCTGTACACCCTGGTGGCAGGCTTCTTGCCACTGTCCGGGAACAAGATATGGCGTCTCCTCTCCAAAGCCCTAACCAGCACCTTTAAATCATGGGCAGAGAAGCGCTGCGCTCGCTCACGGGCCCTCTGCATCCTTCCTGGCGCTATTTCTCTCCAGCAGCAGTGTTTAGGCCTAGCTGGAGGGCTGCAGTGTCCAGGGCGTGGCAGCAGACCAAGTCGACCCTTCCCCCTTTAAGAGCTGGCCGGCGCCAGGGTGTCTGCTGTCAATCAAGAAATGACTGCACCTGTGCTGCGCCCGGCCTCGGCGGTATCACTCTCCACCGCCGGCTTAGCGCCTAAAGATAGCCGTGCATCGCCAGTTTTAGCGCTCGAGCAAACGCCTTGGCCAAAGCTACTGAATATCGGCGAAGTGGCCTCCACTTTGCGCCGGGCGCAAACTTTAGCGGCCGCCCGACTTTACCGCCCCAAAAGTGGCTATACTGAATTTCTAGGCCACTGCGTCTGTGCCGCCCGGAAAGATCCATCCCGCCTAATCCCACTTTCCAGCTCCTGGGCTTCGGGAGAAAACAACCCAACCTGAGCAAATATTGCTCCCACACTGACCTATTGTACACACGCACATCACAGCAGGAGACACCTCGCCCGCTCACAGGGACAAAGATTGACGCCCCTTAAAAAATAAATATTTAAACCCAACCGGCCAGTTCCGAGCGCGAGCCTCTGTCAACCCAAATCATCGCCGCAAACCCCGCCTCCCGGCGGCGCTGATTGGCCAGTGGCGGCCCGGTGAGGTGATCCCGGGGGAAGCGGATTGGCCGGAGCGCCTGTCACTCAGAGTGAGGGGGCGGGTTTCCGGGGCGGGGCTCGACCGGGGTAGCGGATTGGTCGGAGCGCCTGTCACTCAGATTGAGGAGGGCGGAGGAGGGGGGATTGGGGAGGGGTCGGGTAAGGAGGGGGGGGATGGGGTGGATGAGGAAGAGGAGTGGGTAGGGGAGGAGGAGGAGGTGAGGAGGAGGAGGGGGTGAGGAGGAGGAGGAAGGGGAGGGCGAGGAGGAAGGGGAGGGGGAGGAGGAAGGGGAGGGGGAGGAGGAAGGGGAGGAGGAAGGGGAGGAGGGGGAGGAGGAGGAGGGGGTGAGGAGGAGGAGGAGGAAGGGGGGGGGAGGAGGAAGGGGAGGGGGAGGAGGAAGGGGAGGGGGAGGAGGAAGGGGAGGAGGGGGAGGAGGAGGAGGGGGAGGAGGAGGGGGTGAGGAGGAGGGGGGAGGAGGAGGAGGGGGAGGAGGAGGAGGAGTGGGGGAGGAGGAGGGGGGAGGAGGAGGGGGGAGGAGGAAGAGGAGGGGGAGGAGGAGGGGGAGGAGGAGGAAGAGGAGGGGGGAGGAGGGGGAGGAGGAGGAGGAGGAGGGGGGAGGAGGAAGGGGAGGGGGAGGAGGAAGGGGAGGGGGAGGAGGAAGGGGAGGAGGAGGAGGGGGGAGGAGGAGGAGTGGGGGAGGAGGAGGGGGGAGGAGGAAGGGGAGGAGGAAGGGGAGGGGGAGGAGGAAGGGGAGGAGGAAGGGGAGGAGGAGGAGGGGGTGAGGAGGAGGAGGAGGGAGGGGGAGGAGGAGGGGGAGGAGTGGGGGGGGAGGAGGAGGGGGAGGAGGAAGGGGAGGGGGAGGAGGAAGGGGAGGAGGAGGAGGGGGGGAGGAGGAGGAGGAGGAAGGGGAGGAGGAGGGGGGAGGAGGAGGAGGGTGAAGGGAGGAGGAGGAGGAGGGAGGAGGAGGAGGAGGGGGAAGGAGGAGGAGGAGGGAGGAGGAGGAGGAGGAGGGGGTAGCAGGAGGAGGCGGGAGGAGGAGGAGGGGGGAGGAGGGTGGGGGGGAGGAGGAGAGGGGGGTGTGGTGGTGAGGGGGAGGAGGGGGAGAAGGGGAGGAGAAGGGGGGAGGAGAAGGGGGGATGAGGGGAGGGGGAGGAGGAGGGGGGTGAGGGGAGGGGGGAGGAGAAGGGGGGTTGAAGGGAAGGGGGGGTGAGGGGAGGGGGGAGGAGAGGGGGAGGGGGAGGAGAAGGGGGAGGGGGGAGGAGAAGGGGGTGAGGGGAGGGGGAAGGGGGGGTGAGGGGAAGGGGGAGGAGAAGGGGGTGTGAGTGGAGGGGGGCATGAGGGGAGGGGAGGGGGTGAGGAGAAGGGGGTGGGGGAATGGGTGTTTGCTACAGTCTGTACTATAATGTGTTGAACTTTGTAGTGGATTATTACACAGAGGGGAAACTCATTTAAATTGTGTTTGCAATGACATGAAACTTTAAATTTTACACAGCAGGAGTTGGGGGCAGTTGTGGTGGTGTTGGTTGAGGGGTAAATATTGGCCAGGACACATCAGGAATAGAAGGATATGCCGAATGGGGTGGGAGGAGGCTCGTGTGGGACATAAACACCAGCACGGCCCAGTTGGACCGAGCGGCCTGTTTGTGTGCTGTAATTCTACACTAACTCTGTAGTAGGGAGATGTGCAAAGCCCATTTCAAAAGCAGCTCTGTACAAGTGTGAGGTGATGCGTAGTACTGTATTTCTGTCCCGATTTCAGAAGGAACACGTGTCTCAGTTGGTTTCCGCAGGGCTCAGTACTAGGTCCCTTGCTTTTTGTGGTATATATCAATGATCTAGACTTGAATATAGGGGGTATGATTAAGAAGTTTGCAGATGATATTAAAATCGGCTGTGTGGTTGATACTGAAGAAGGAAGCTGTAGACTGCAGAAAGATATCAATAAATTGGTCAGGTGGGTAGAACAGTGACAAATGGAATTAAATCCGGAGAAGTGTGAGGTAATGTATTTGTGGAGAGCTAACAAGGAAAGGGAATACACATTAAATGGTAGGACACGGAGTAGTGTAGAGGAACAAAGGGACCTTTGATGTCCACAGATCCCTGAAGGTAGCAGGCCAGGTAGATAAGGTGGTTAAGAAGGCATACGGAATGCTTGTCGTTATTAGCCATGGCGTAGAATACAAGAGCAGGGGGGTTATGCTTCAACTGTATAAAACACTAGTTAGGCCTCAGCTAGAGTACTGCGTGCAGTTCTGGTCACCACATTACAGGAAAGATGTGATTGCACTAGAGAGGGTACAGAGGAGATTTACAAGGATGTTGCTGGGAATAGAGAATTTTAGCTATGAGGAAAGATTTTTCGTGGGCTATGTGGAACAATCTTTGTTCTAGTCCTACTCAGGTCCCCTCCCTCACCTCTTTTTCCGATACATTGATGACTGTATCGGTGCCGTTTCCTGCTATCTAACAGAAGGCAGAGAGTTGGGATAAATGGTTCATTCTCAGACTGGCAATCAGTAACTAGTGGTGTTCCGCAGGGGTCAGTGCTGGGTCCCCAACTCTTTACAATCTATATTAACGATTTGGAGGAGGGGACCGAGTGTAACATATCAAAGTTTGCAGATGATACTAAGATGGGAGGGAAAGTAGTGAGTGAGGAGGACATAAAAAACCTGCAAGGAGACATAGACAGGCTAAGTAAGTGGGCAGAGATTTGGCAGATGGAATACAATACTGGAAAGTGTGAGGTTATGCACTTTGGCAGGAAAAATCGTGGAGCAAGTTATTATCTTAATGGCAAGAAACTGGAAAGTACTGAAGTACAAAGGGATCTGGGGGTCCTGGTGCACGAAACTCAAAAGGTTAGTATGCAGGTGCAGCAAGTGATTAAGAAGGCCAATGGAATGTTGGCTTTCATTGCTAGGGGAATAGAATATAAAAATAGGGAGGTATTGCTTCAGTTGTACAAGGTATTGGTGAGACCGCACCTGGAATACTGTGTACAGTTTTGGTGCCCATACTTAAGAAAGGACATACTTGCTCTCGAGTCAGTACAAAGAAGGTTCACTCGGTTAATCCTGGGGATGAGGGGATGGACATATGAGGAGAGGTTGAGTAGATTGGGACTCTACTCATTGAAGTTCAGAAGAATGAGAGGTGATCTTATTGAAACATATAAGATTGTGAAGGGGTTGGATCGGGTGGATGCGGGGAAGATGCTCCCGATGATGGGTGAAACTAGAACTAAGGGGCATAGCCTTAGAATAAGGGGCTGCCCTTTCAAAACTGAGATGAGGAGGAACTACTTCACTCAGAGGGTGGTAGGTCCATGGAATATGCTGCCCCAAAAAGCTGTAGAAGCTACATCATTACATAAATTTAAAACAGAAATAGACAGTTTCCTAGAAGTAAAGGGAATTAAGGGTTACGGGCAGCGGGCAGGAATTTGGACATGAGTCTAGGTTCGGATCGGTCATGGCCCTGTGGGTAGCGGAGCGGGCCCAGGGGCCGTGTAGCCTGATCCTGCTCCTATTTCGTGTGTCTAATTCTGTTAGATTCAGGAGATGGTTCTGTGATAGTGGATTGGCGGTTAGGATCAGATCAGCCATGATCTTATTGAATGGCGGAGCAGGCTCGAGGGGCCGATTGGCCTACTCCTGCTCCTATTTCTTATGTTCTTATGTTCTGTCGCCCCGAACTAGACAATTTCATTCACTTTGCCTCCAATTTCCACCCTTCCCTCACCTTCACATGGTCCATCTCTGACTCCTCCCTTCCCTTCCTCGACTTCTCCGTCTCCATCTCTGGGGATAGGTTATCGACCAATATTCACTACAAGCCCACTGACTCCCACAGCTACCTGGACTACATTTCCTCCCACCCCGCCTCCTGTAAGGACTCTATTCCATTCTCCCAGTTTCTCCGCCTCCGCCGTATCTGCTCCGACGATGCCACCTTCCACACCAGTGCTTCCGACATGTCTTCCTTTTTCCGCAACCGAGGATTCCCCTCTACTGTGGTCGACACGGCCCTCGACCATGTCCGTTCTATCTCCCGCACTTCTGCCCTCACCCCTTCCCCTCCCTCCCGGAACCACGATAGAGTTCCCCTTGTCCTCACCTTTCACCCCACCAGCCTCCACATTCAACGGATCATCCTCCGGCATTTCCACTACCTCCAAAGTGATCCCACCACCAAACACATCTTCCCCTCCCCTTTCAGCATTCCGTAGGGACCGCTCCCTCCGAGACACCCTAGTCCACTCCTCTATCACCCCCAACAGCCCTTCCCCTTTGCCTGGCACCTTCCCGTGCAAGCGCAGGAGATGTAACACCTGCCCCTATACCTCCCCCGTTCCCACTGTCCAGGGCCCCAAACACCCCTTCCAGGTGAAACAGCGATTCACTTGTACTTCTTGCAATCTAGTATACTGTATTCGCTGCTCACGATGCGGTCTCCTCTACATTGGGGAAACCAAACGCAGATTGGGTGACCGCTTTGCGGAACACCTCCGTTCAGTTTGTAAGGGTGACCTCGAGCTTCTGGTCGCCTGTCATTTTAATTCACCGCTCCATTCCCACTCGGACCTCACCGTCCTTGGCCTCTTGCATTGTTCCACGGAAGCTCAACGTAAACTCGAGGAACAGCACCTCATCTTCCGATTAGGCACTTTGCAGCCTTCCGGACTCAATATCGAGTTCAATAATTTCAGATCATAACCTCGTCCCTATTACTTTTTTCCTTTAAATTTTTTCCACCCCTTTGTTTGGGTCCTCCTTTCCCCCCCCCCCGCCCTCCTTTCCTTTTGTTTCTCTCTCTCACCTGGCAGCTGTCTCTTACATGCCAGTACACTTCACACCTAATCTCAGCTGCCTTTTGTCTCCAAGGGCCCATTATCATCTCATCTGGCTTCTAATACCTTTTATTGTCTCCTTTTCTTCTTTTGTTCGATCGCAGCTTTGCCTTCGATCTTTTTATTTCCTTTCCAGTTTTGAAGAAGGGTTTCAGCCCGAAACGTGAACTCAAATTTCTCTTCACGGATGTTGCCTGACCTGCTGAGTTTTTCCAGCATTCTCTGTTGTTATTTTGGATAGGCTGGGGTTGTTTTCTTTGGAACAGAGGAGGCTGAGGGGAGACCTTATAGAGGTGTATAAAATTATGAGGGTCATAGATAAAGTGGATAGAAATGACCTATTTCCCTCAGCAGAGGGGTCAAAAACCAGGGGGCACAGATTTAAAGTAATTGGTGGAAGGTTTAGAGGGGATTTGAGGGGAAATTTCTTCACCCAGAGGGTTTTGGGGGTCTGGAACTCGCTGCCTGAAAGGGTGGTAGAGGCAGAAACCCTAACCACATTTAAAAAGTACTTGGATGTGCACTTGGGATGCTGTAACCTGCAGGGCTACGGACCAAGAACTGGGAAGTGGGATTAGGCTGGATAGCTCTTTGTTGGCCGGCGCGGACACGATGGGCCGAAATGCCCTCCTTCCGTGCTGTAACTTTCTATGATTCGATGAGTTCTGTTATCCGGGCATGGGGTGCTTCACACGCTACCCGTACAGGCGCAGCCCACAACGGCCCACTGAGAATTCACCTTCATTTCACAGACGCGTTCTTGCAGCTTAAACTCAAAATCTTCAAAAGTGGTTTTCTTCAGTTTCAGAGAATGGAGGATTGTGTTCATTTTCTCCGGCCAATCCACTCCCCCGGGAGAGACCCGCCCCCTCACTGAGTGACAGGCTCTCCGGCCAATCCACTCCCCCGGGAGAGACCCGCCCCCTCACTGAGTGACAGGCTCTCCGGCCAATCCACTCCCCCGGGAGAGACCCGCCCCCTCACTGAGTGACAGGCTCTCCGGCCAATCCGCTTCCCCCTGGAGAGACCCGCCCCCTCACTGAGTGACAGGCTCTCCGGCCAATCCGCTTACCCCGGGAGAGGCCCGCCCCCTCACTGAGGGACAGGCTCTCCGGCCAATCCACTCCCCCCGGGAGAGACCCGCCCCGCACTGAGTGACAGGCTCTCCGGCCAATCCGCTTCCCCCGGGAAAGACCCGCCCCCTCACTGAGTGACAGGCTCTCCGGCCAATCCACTTCCCCCGGTAGAGACCCGCCCCCTCACTGAGTGACAGGCTCTCCGGCCAATCCGCTTCCCCCTGGAGATACCCACCCCCTCACTGAGTGACAGGCTCTCCAGCCAATCCGCTTCCCCCGGGAGAGGCCCGCCCCCTCACTGAGGGACAGGCTCTCCGGCCAATCCACTCCGGCCGGGAGAGACCCGCCCCGCACTGAGTGACAGGCTCTCCGGCCAATCCGCTTCCCCCGGGAAAGACCCGCCCCCTCACTGAGTGACAGGCTCTCCGGCCAATCCACTTCCCCCAGTAGAGACCCGCCCCCTCACTGAGTGACAGGCTCTCCGGCCAATCCACTTCCCCCGGGAGAGACCCGCCCCCTCACTGAGTGACAGGCTCTCCGGCCAATCCACTTCCCCCCGGGAGAGACCCGCCCCCTCACTGAATGACAGGGTCTCCGGCCAATCGGCTTCCCCGGGAGAGACCCGCCCCTCACTGAGTGACAGGCTCTCCGGCCAATCCACTTCCCCCGGGAGAGACCCGCCCCCTCACTGAGTGACAGGCTCTCTGGCCAATCCACTTCCCCCAGGAGAGACCCGCCCCCTCACTAAGTGACAGGCTCTGCGGCCAATCCACTCCCCCCGGGAGAGACCCGCCCCCTCACTGAGTGACAGGCTCTCCGGCCAATCCACTTCCCCCGGGAGAGACCCGCCCCCTCACTGAGTGACAGGCTCTCCGGCCAATCCGCTTCCCCCTGGAGAGACCCGCCCCCTCGCTGAGTGACAGGCTCTCCGGCCAATCCGCTTCCCCCGGGAGAGACCCGCCCCCTCACTGAGTGACAGGCTCTCGGGCCAATGACCAGGTCATTGTCACTGGACCCGGGCTCTTCTATTTCAGCCTGTGAATGGCACGCAGACGGGTCGCGGAACAGACTCAGGAATTGGTCATTGACGGAACCTTCATGCGGTTCCTTCTGAGAGCGAGTGAAGCTGGCGGGCCTTGGGGAAGTGTGGACAATGGTCCGCGGTGGGAAAGCAGCTCGAGTGAGCCGGACCGCGGGAATCCACCGGAGACACGGCCATGGAGCGCCACCTTCCGGCTGTGGAGCCACATTACAGGCAGCGAGCTCACCGGCTTCCTGCAGTTCTGACCAAGGCTCATCGACCTGAAACTCGGTTTCTCTCCCTACACATGTTGCCTGACCTGCTGAGGATTTCCAGCATTTCCTCTGTTTATTCCTGCAGTTCACACCTCATTCTGGACTTAGCTGGACATTTTGAACTACTGCCCAAAAACCAATTTATCCCCAGAATTCCTTCATTGATTTTTTATGTTCGTAATGAATTTGCATCCAGCCAGCGATCACGTGGTTTTAGAGCAGTCTCGCCATCTTTATTACATTCATTAATCTAACAATACAAACAAAGCGAACGAAAAGAACAAAAATGTTGTCAGACAAAAACTCTAAAGCAGGAAGTTCAGGCGCTCCTTACTGGTCTGTCAGGAGCAAGATACCCGGGAATGTAGTGGAAGAAAGTTCACGGGCACTGTTGTTGGCCACACATTGAGATCCGGATCTTACTCAGGCCAACAGAGGCAGGTAAAGAAGAGAGGAAAGGAGCATCAATCACACAGCGGCATGGAGTTTCCCAGCAGAACCAGGGTGTATTCCAGCAGATGTATGAAGCACACAGCAGAGGCAATCAGCATCCCAGCAGAAACAGGGAGCTCACATCAGAGCCAAGACACGTCCCAGCACAGGCAGTGAGGTAAAGAAATGAAACAAAGGTGCTCTCTTCTTCTGTATCTGCTCGAAGCAGTTTACATTTCCGTATTAGCAGAGACCTGGTGTGAACAATAATATAAAAAACAGAATCTACTAATACAATAAACCTGAATTGGAAAAGGTGTTTCAGGTGTATAACGCCTCATCACGAGTTCTGATGAAAAGATTCACATTCAAACCATCAATCGGCTCTTTTCTCTTTACAGATACTGACTGGTCTGCCATGCGTTGCCGGCACTTTGTGTTTTATATCCGGTAGGAACAGTTTGCCAGTGAGCCCCATCAGCTGGGAACAGATGTGTGGCACTGGAGGGGCGGGCGAAAAGGGGGCAACTGAATTTGCAACACTACAGTGACAGAGCTTACTCATGAAAAAAATAAGTTGAAAACCACAATATTTCTCAATGCACTGAGGGCTGTAAAAGAGATTTCACTCCAGCTTATAGGGCAGCACAGCTCAGGCTGGGAGATCACCATGTGTGGAGTGCAGCGAGCACCGTGGCACAGTGAGCTGAGCACCAGCACAGCCAATCGCCTTGTTATAATGTGGCTTTCTTTGTAGAAGTCCCTCAAACCTCAATTTCCTCGCTTCTTCTCCTGAAGGCACTAACTCCAGTCTCGGGAACAGCAGAGCTGAGCTCAGTTGTGTCCTCACCTGATGGCCACGTCCAGCGGGAGGAGTCACTGGAGAACACCCAGGCTGGGGCTCTTTTCTCTAGATAAGAGAAGACTGAGGGATGATGTCGCTTTTAAAAGCTCTTTAGAATAATTTCTCCGTGACTACACAAAGCACTCTGGGTCCAGGTATATTGTGTATCAGTAAAACAGGTTTATTATGCATTAAACATCCAGTACAAAGAAGTAATACTGAACAAGAAGATAGTCCCAGTCTGTTCATCGAACCCTGACATTCCTCCGAGTGACTGTGGTGCTAATTACATTACATGGACATTACATTAAACCTACCTCTTTGACCAAGCTCAGTATCAGATTTGGTTTGATAACATTCCTGTGAAGCGCCTTGGGTCATTTTACTGTGTGTAAGGTGCTATATAAATGCAATTTGTTGTTGTTTGTTTCAAATCCAGGACCAAGGGGTGAAGTAACGGTCTGACACATACCTAGGGCGCTGCCTAGGATAATCCAGTAACTAGTTTCCATTCACTTTTGACCAAAGTATCTCCCAGGCACCCTCTGGAAATAAATTTCATGTCTTCAGCAACTATGTAATGGCACAAGGGAGTAGGGCAAGGCTGGATGGCATTTATTTTAATGCAAAGAGTCTTGCGAATAAGTTGGATGAACTGAAGGTGTTGATGAACACATGGGAGTACGATATTGTTGCTATCACGGAGACATGGTTGAGGGAGGGTCAGGACTGGCAGCTCAATATTCCAGGGTATAGAATCTTCAGGCGAGACAGAGGGGGGTGTAAAAGAGGAGGGGGTGTCGCAATATTAATTAAGGAGTCAATTACTGCTGTAAGGAGGGATGATATATTAACAGGTTCCTCTAATGAGGCCATATGGGTAGAACTTAAAAACAAAAAGGGGGCAAGCACTTTGCTGGGAGTGTACTATAGGCCCCCAAACAGTCAGGGGGAGTTAGAGGAACAGATATGTAGGCAAATCTCAGAGATGTGTGCAAATAATAGGGTAATAATAGTGGGGGATTTCAACTTCCCCAATATTAACTGGGATAGTCAGAGTGTGAAAGGCTTAGAGGGTGCAGAATTCTTAAAGTGCATCCAGGAGAGCTTTTTGAGCCAGCATGTAGAAAGTCCTACAAGAGAGGGGGCGGTACTGGACCTAATTCTAGGGAATGTGGCCGGGCAAGTGGTAGAAGTGTTAGTAGGTGAGCACTTTGGTGACAGTGACCATAATTCAGTGAGATTTAAGGTAGTCATGGAAAAGGACAGAGATGGACCGGAATAAATGTTCTAAATTGGGGGAAGGCCGATTTTAATATGATAAGGCAGGATCTGGCCAAAGTGGACTGGGATCAGCTACTTGTAGGAAAATCCACATCGGAGCAATGGGAGTCTTTCAGAAAGGAAATTGAGAGAGTACAATGGCAACATGTTCCCTTAAAGGTCAAGGGTGGGACCAACAAGCCCAGGGAACCTTGGATGTCAAGGGATATACGAGAATGGATTAGGGAAAAAAGGGGGGCTTTTGGCAGATACAAGTGACTAAAGACAGAGGAAGCCCTAGAGGAGTATAAAAAGTGCAGGGGGATACTTAAAAAAGAAATTAGGAGAGCGAGGAGGGGCCATGAAATAACACTGGCGAGCAAAATAAAGGAAAATCCTAAGGTGTTTTATAAGTATATTAAGGGCAAGAGGATAACTAGGGAAAGTGTAGGGCCCATTAGGGACCAAAGTGGCAATCTGTGTGTGGAGCCAGAAGATGTAGGTGGGGTTTTAAATGAATTTTTTGCATCTGTGTTCACTATGGAGAAGGACGATGTAGACATAGAAATCGGGCCGGCGGACTGTGATATACTTGAACATATTAGCATCGAGAGGGAGGAGGTACTAGCGGTTTTAGCAGGCTTAAAAGTGGATAAATCCCCAGGCCCGGGCGAGATGTATCCCAGGCTGCTGTGTGAGGCAAAGGAGGAGATTGCAGGGGCTCTGACACAAATTTTCAGAACCTCTCTGGCCACAGGGGATGTGCCACAGGACTGGAGAACAGCTAACGTAGTACCATTATTCAAGAAGGGTAGTAAGGATAAACCAGGGAATTACAGGCCAGTGAGCCTAACATCAGTGGTAGGGAAATTATTGGAAAAAATTCTGAGGGACAGAATTAGTCTCCACTTGGAGAGGCAAGGATTAATCAGAGATAGTCAGCATAGCTTTGTCAAGGGAAGATCATGTCTGACCAATTTGATTGAATTTTTCAAGGGGGTGACTAGGTGTGTGGATGAGGGTAGTGCAGTGGATGTGGTATACATGGATTTCAGTAAGGCTTTCGATAAAGTCCCGCATAGGAGACTGGTCAAGAAAGTAAGAGACCATGGGATCCAGGGTACCTTGGCACATTTGATCCAAAACTGGCTGAGTGGCAGAAGGCAGAGGGGCTGGGTCGCTTGCTGTTTGTGGTCTACATTAATGATTTGGATGTGAATGTAAAAGGTATGATCAGTAAGTTTGCAGATGACACGAAAATTGGTGGGGTGGTAAATAGTGAGGAGGGAAGCCTCAGGCTACAGGATGATATAGACGGGTTGGTCAGATGGGCGGAACAGTGGCAAATGGAATTTAACCCTGAAAAGTCTGAGGTGATGCATTTTGGAGGGACTAACAAGGCAAGGGAATACACAATGAATGGTAAGACCCTAGGAAAGACAGAGGATCAGAGGGACCTTGGTGTGCATGTACATAGATCCCTGAAGGCAGCAGAACAGGTGGATACGGTGGTTAAAAAGGCATATGGGATACTTAGCCTTCATTAGCCGTGGCATAGAATATAAGAGCAGGGAGGTTATGATGGAGCTGTACAAAACGCTGTAAAGGCCACAGCTGGAATACTGTGTGCAGTTCTGGTCACCACACTATAGGAAGGATGTGATTGCTTTGGAGAGGGTGCAGAGGAGATTCACCAGGATGTTACCCGGGCTGGAGCGCTTCAGCTATGAAGAGAGACTGGAGAGGCTGG
Source organism: Somniosus microcephalus (assembly GCF_052327205.1). Taxonomy (NCBI): domain Eukaryota; kingdom Metazoa; phylum Chordata; class Chondrichthyes; order Squaliformes; family Somniosidae; genus Somniosus; species Somniosus microcephalus. Next base: position 158,873,570 of record NW_028225179.1, read on the forward strand.
GGTTGTTTTCCTTGGAACAGAGAAGGCTGAGGGGGGACCTGATTGAGGTGTACAAAATTAT